>NW_022146952.1:266681-604181 GCF_002938485.1 Sitophilus oryzae | reverse complement strand
ACGTGTGTCTGAGTTTCCTGTGATTTTGAATAAACTTCTTTAAATTCTTTGTTGTGATGTTTATCCAAATCCGCTTGAGAACGCATTTTCGCAGGTCGATACTAGAACGCGCTTTAAAACATCTGTCAGAAATAACTTCATCATATTCTTCACATCTTGACTGTCCACTGACATTTTGCGCAACCGTGCGAGAAGTTGCGGCCATTTTCAAGAACTTCGAAGTACTGTAATGTTTCCTTTAACACTGACCGTTCTGAACTGAATGACCACGAATGCAAACCTTGCTTTATATAGGGCTAAGACAGCCTGCACCACACTAAAGTGATTATTTATGTTATTAACAATGGACGATTGTTGTTCATTGATTGGCATTATTATTACTTAATTGCCTAAAGAGAGACAAATTTATTGCGGCAATAAATATGAACTGCATGACTGAACAGCAAAATATAACAATGACACAATTTCATTCGAAAGAAAATAAACAAAATTAAAGGATGTTTGATAAACTGTCATAAAATCCGTTGAGTTTAAGAAAAAAAAACGGTCAATGGAAATCTTATTTTTGGAGAATCTCTTATAATCATAGCAGTATTTTTAGTACTTGTGGCAACCCGTCGAGGGGACCGGCAACAACGCCGAGCCGGTGATGTGAAAAACAATAACAATGTTGCGAATCGCGGCAGATATAGTATCGCTATTTACGATTGTTATTAATTATTGATCTTGTTACTGTTATTATACTAGTTATTGTTAATTACTGTTTGTGAATATACATGTGTTACTTTGGACTGATTGTTTGTTACTATACTTACGGATAGCACAATTGGCGACGGAGGTAAATACCAAATCTCTGTTTTGTTTACATTGAGCACTAAATTTTGATACGTTTAAGTGTGTGCCGGTTAATAATGACAACAGTAATTACAGTAAGGATTATGAGTTTTGAACAAGATATAACAGAAAACAAGCAATTTTTTTTCAGTGACGTCTATTTTTAGGGGAATCGCATTAAATTGTGATGGAAAGTTTGCATTAAATTACTTAAACCTGCATTAAATTGTAAAATAAAGAGCATTTAATTGCTTTATAAGGGTGATCGCATTAAATTGTGACAACATTTGCATTAAATTGTGTAAGTGTTCGCATTAAATTGTGAAAAATAAAAAGGAAATCGCATCAAATTGTGACAGAGTTGGCAAGTAGGTCTTGTTGTTTTGATAACATGAATTAAATTAAATCACCAGTATTTTACGTGATAAAATAAATAGGTAGGATAGTACCAAAGGAGGTGGTGGAGATGCACCAAATGGTTTTAAATAATAATAGCAGTGGCGAGCCTAAATCAAGGTAATAGATTAAGTAATAGGAAACTATAATGTCTTAATTTTGGTAGAAATAAGGGAAATTGGAAAAATAATAATAATAATAAGGAAACTTTCCATTATAAATATTGCGGCTCCCCTTAGAATGGAACGTTGTTTCCCAATGGTTAAAAAAAAGAAATGCTTGTGTCTGATGTTCAAGTGTCATAAACCAAATGGTTGCTGGGTGTAAAAAAAAGAAGAGGGGTAGATGCATAAGTACATATTGCATAGCATAGCTATAGGTAAAAAAATCTTATCTCTTCCAGGTAAAGACCGCCGAGTAGCATGTTGGGAGATTCTTCAGGAATAAAATCGTTTTTATGCGACACAATTGATAAAGCAAACATCAGAAATGAATGGCAAAAATGGATACCATCCTTTCGGTTATATCTTGACTCTGAAATTATTGCGGGCCCAACCAGGAAACGAAATACGCTTTTACATCTGGGGGAAGGCAACTGCAGGAAGTAGCTTACAATATACGAGGGGCAGTCGTAGACGAAGAAGAAAGTTTTGATATTTTGGTTGGTAAGTTAACACTTAACAAATTTTTACTAAGGGTCAGACAGCAAGCCTCTAAATGCATCTTCGGCAGTACAAGTGAAAAGGCTTTAGAATTAAATATCAAGGAAAAATTGATCGACGATTGAGCTCCAGTACAACTAAAAAGGAAACTGCTGGAAAAGGAACGACCACTCACTGAAATTATCGACCTTTGTCAAATCTATGAGCAAATAAAAACTCAAACCAACGTTATGGACGCGGACCCAGTAGGAATGCCATCGACATCGTCATCAATTAATAAAATTAACGTAAACGCTACTATGAAGTCATGTGGCAGGTGTGGAAGTGTCCGACATGACTCTAATTTCGAAAGATGCCCGGCTAAAGTAGCTAAGTGTTATAAATGCGACCTGGTTGGACATTTTTCCATTAAATGTCACACGAAGTCACAAAAGCGGCCCCAACTACGATCAGCGAATACCCGGTAGAACAAGAGAGGGCGGTTCTCGTCCAGCGTTAGATATGTTGATAACCCAGATGATCCAGAAAGTGGCAACAATGATAGAGACTCGGATAAGAGCTATGAATGTTTTAAGCTTAATGTGGCAAAGGAAAGTACTAACCAGCGGGATGAACTAATGGAATGCTGTGTTGGTGGAGTTCCCGTGACGTTGCTAATCGATTCCGGATCTAAAGTCAATATCATCAATGGATCGGACTGGAAGCACTTAAAATCCAATGAAGCTGTGGTATGGAATGTGGAATCCGACGTAAAAGCATCTTTGAAATCCTACGCAGTTGGACAACCCTTGGAAATTCAACGGCAATTTGAGACAACCATCATGACCCCGGACAAGAAAGAAATTATTACCTCGTTCCTTGTTGTGAAGCTAGGGGATATATCTATATTAGAGAAAGAAACGGCTTAATTCCTTGGGGTGTTGAAAATAGGCCTAGGTATAAACAGGATTTTAGAGATTCAACCTTTTCCGAAAATTCTAAACGTAATAGTCCAATTGTCCATTGATCAGTCAGTAAAGCCAGTTTAACAACCGCTTAGACGTGTACCTATAGCTATCTAACCACTAGTCCAAAGGAAATTGGAAGAAGCACTACAACGAGACATAATCGAGCCAGTAGAAGGTCATGGTCCCTGGATATCACCAATTGTCATCACTTTTAAGGTCGACGGGAACATTAGAATCTGCGTTGATATGCGTAGGGCCAATCAAGCAATCTTGCGTGAAAACTATCCCCTACCAACTTTTGATGCAATCATGATTAAGTTAGCTAAAGCCAACTATTTCTCTCGGTTGGATTTGGAATGGGCTTACCATCAAATTGAGCTAGACCCAGAGAGACGCCCAATAACGACTTTTATTACGCATCGAGGAATGCTTCGGTATAAGAGTCTGTTGTTCGGGGTAACGTCAGCACCAGAAATATTTCAAAGGATTTTTGAAAATATGCTTAGCGGATGTACCAACTGTATTAACTATCTGGATGAAATTATTGTATATGGAGCTACCGAACAAGAACACGACAAGTGCATGCAGAATGTTTTACAAGTTTTTGAACAAAATTGCTAATAAATAATAAATAATAAATATTGCTGAATAAAAACAAATGCCTGAAGACAGTCCAACAACTTGCCTTTCTAGGGCATCATTTATCGCCAAGGTTCAATCATCCAAGGTTGAAACTAGTAGAGGCTAGTCTTCTATTTAGCCACGCATCCCTTTTACCTGGTTCCACCATCATAGGATTTAGGTTTTTAGTGAGGTTGCCCCTCGTCCAGGCGGTTAAGCTAACACACTCTCTGCCCGTGATACATGACCAGACCACAGACAGTAGAGCGTGCCTGGTATGACGGACAGGGTAGTCCCATCCGGCATCGTTATACGTCTTGGTGCAATTCCCTGGTCACGACACTATAGTCAGGGACGAGACAATGAGATGCTCCTTAGACCCAGTCAAAGCGCCAGAGGGGATTTCTCCCAACACCTGACCAGGAGCTTCCCCACCAACGACAAGGTTTCGCATCTTCTAGAAGATCTGTATAGGTAATACATGTAAAAAAGACTTAAACTTCTGAACAATTCCCTTAAAAACTGTTTGAATTTGTGATACTTCAAATAGAATAAAAAAATTCTAAAAGCAGTTTCACAAAAATAATGAATAGATGTTTTACATAAATCGTTTCGATCGGTGTAACTTTTTTTTATTTCTCTGTCACCACAAAAACATACACAGAAAATACACATTCAGTGTATTTTCTCAGTGTTTTTAGTATGGTCCCTCTAATCACCTCTTTGTGTATTCGTAGCGAAACAAATAAGTCCTTAGGGAATCTACTTGCACACATTTTACCTTGCAATGCAAAGGTAAAATGTGACCTATCCTCGCCCATTTTTTATAATCAGCAACAATTTTCTACTTTGACTCTCGCGAGCCAACATCGTCGTTGTTAACAAAGATATGAAAAAAAGTTTTATACAGATGTTGTATGCTTTATAACGGTGCATATTCTAAAACTATTTTATTGTATACAGGTTGTCCCAAAAAAATATAATGAAGTTTTCAGTTTTGTAATTACCCCCCCCCCATTTTTCTGTACACAATTGGATTCAGGATAAAATTTTGCATATAGTACACTATTTGTTATTTGAAGCTCTATGCGGTGTTGTCATTCAGTTTCTTATTTACTAAAATTGATTAAAATGGATAATGGAACTTAAGTTCTTTCTTTGTTTTATACTCATATGGAAACAAATAAGTCTTCAGATATTCTTTTTTCAACCTCGCAGAGGTAAAATACGAGCGCTCGTGGCGCATTTGTTATAATCAGCAACAATTTTCGTTTCGGCTCTCCCAAGTACAAAATAAATATCCATATTTTTAAATTTTCTTTTCTTTTTTCCGTATTATTTCGCAATATTTCAGGAGGTTTTTGCTGGATAGGCCTTGTAATTAAGAAATTAAGTCCCGGAAGGTATTCACGGTTAACCCCGTCGAGAATTAAGATTGTCTAGAATATTATTTAGATATATTTTTAAATACACTGATCAAACCAAAGTTGTTCAAAAACGATTCACGCAAATATAGAAAAAATATTTATGTTATAAAATAAAATTAAAGATATATTTTTTCTTAATTTTTGGGTCCCCTTTTATTTTTATTTAAATTTCCAGCTTTTTTTTAATTTTTTACTAACTAAAATAGGTCACGTACAATAGGTAAGCCTGCGGGTAGTGCACTAAATATATCTGGAAGGCCTGTACAGGGTGTCCTATTATCGCCTGTTTTACGGGGTTTCTCGTATGTGAGACTCAGATTTGCCCTAATCCACTTAGTTCGTGAAATACAGGGCGAATTTGAAAATTTTGCATTTTTCGACTTTCTTCGTATCTCGGTTACCTTATAACTTATTGAAAAGGTGAAGACTTATCCCACAGAGTTTTTTCAGGTAGAATCCTATGGCGTAACTAGTTTTTCGCTGGGAGGTGTCATTTTTAAAATAGGAGTCAAACTTATGTTTTTTAAATGAGACGCCCTGTAATTTATTCTTTATTTTATTTCTTTTGTTATTAGCTCTCTAAAAATATATTATACTCTATACTTATTTTCATAAATAAGGTAAAATATGCATTATTTATAACATAAATCAACCTAGTTTAAAAGAATTTTAGTATTTTATTTATTTAATTTAACCACATAATTTTGCTTTCCATCGTGTTTTAATAAACTGCTACTGAAAATAATCTTCTGCCGCTTTTAGATATATATTTTTTATGCACTTGTGCAATAATTATTCAGTATATATTCCCGATAATAATAATAATAATACCTGACGAATGGCGACCAAGTACCACTATCCTATGTTTATGAAGGGGGATAAAGAAAGGCCAGAAAACAATAGAGGAATAAATCTTCTCAACACAACATTAAAACTAACAACAAAAATAATAACAAAAAATTAAACAGCATTATATCTCTATCAGACAAGCAACAAGGATTTATCAAAAGAATGAACTAATTGAAACTCAGCATATTACAAAGGATACTTGGGTTGACTACCTCACAAGGCTCTACAGTAAAGAGGAAGGTGCAATCGAGCAGAATGATATACCAGAGATAACCACTAACGAAAACATACAAATAGAAAGTCAAGACATAGATATGGCGCTCCGACAATTAAAAAACAGAGAAAGTCCTGGGCAAGACAACATCCCGAATAAACAACTTAAGAATGGAGGACAATATCTAATCCAGCAACTAACCAAACTAATTAAACATATGAATCATCTAGTTTCAAAAGCGGCCATCTCCTTCCAAGCAAATTTCGCAGGAGAGAGGAAAAACTGTTGTGGGAAATCTAGTGGGCCCATCAGTAGTTAAGTTTGTTAAAATAGTTTGTTAGGTGAATTTAACAAATTGTTTCAACAAATAAACAACTGGTTTTGTGTTTTAATAAAGAAAAAATAAATTAAATAGTGGATATGGCCGAATTTGAAACTAACCCAAGGAGATGGCCGGTTTTGAAACTAGACGTTTCATATCTTTCTTTACCAAAGAATATCCGACGAATGGCGAACAAGTATCACTATGGTTATGTTTAAGCAGGGGGATACAGAAAGGCCAGAAAACTATATAGAGGCATGAATCTTCTCAGCACAACATTAAAACTAACAACAAAAATAATAACAAACAAATTAAACAGCATTATATCTCTATCAGATGCGGTCTTTGTTATATGACAGATTGCAGAGAAATCGATTGAGTACAACCAGCTTACATGTGTTTCATAGACCTGCAGAAAGCATTGCTCGGGTTCAATTAGAAGATGTTGTACATTTACTTTATGACAGACAAATACCCCATAACTTAATTGAAGTCATAGAAAACATATACAGTGTTAACAAAATCCAGGCTAATGTCCACGAGGATCTTACTGAACCAATACCTGTAGAAAAAGGCATACGACAAGGCAATTCATTAAGCCCACTTCCTTTTAATATAATCATGGACGAAATAATCAAACAAGTGCGCCATTTAAATGGATACAAAATGGGAGACCGCAATATGACAATTCTATGTTATAGTCATATCGCTGCAATCTAGTAGCAAAATCTTATAACATGATAATCTCTGCATCCAAAACAAAGAGCCTGACAACATCAACAATACCTATCAGATGCAAGATTGTCGTGAATAACACAATAATACAGCAAGAAATTAAATTTAAATACCTCGGCATAGAGTTATGCGATTATGGCGATATCGAAACAGAGGCAAGACAACAAACAACAAAAGCAATGAGAGTGGCTGGATGTCTGAACGACACCATATTATGGAAAAATAAATACATAGGTGTCGAGGTCAAGTCAAGAATATACAAGGCTGTCGTCAGACACATAATGACCTACACAGCAGAAACCAGACCGGATACAGCAAAAACAAAAAGATTGCTGGAAACAGGCGAGATGAAAATCCTCCGCAAAATCACAGGTAAAACGTTGCTAGATAGAGAACGAAGCGACAACATAAGGCAAACATGCAAGGTGGATGGCATTAAATGGGTAATGAGCAGAAGACGCGAATGGAATGAACATATATAAGCCGAATGGACGAGTAAGGACAGCCCGAGACCACTGGGAAGGAGAAGTTCGTGAAGGCCAAGAAAAAGATGGTGTGATAACCTTACCATCGATTGAAACTGTAGGCATGATGTAAAGAATGAACAGGCAATCTGCCTAATATAGAGTAGGAAAAAGAAGAATTTTAATTTTCAACTTTTCAAATTCGCTCTGTATTTCAGAAACTAAGAGGGCTAGGACAAATATGTCTGTAGCATCTGTAGTTTCATAAAAAGTAGCATAGTGATGGGAAAGCCGCAATTGTGTAGCTCTATTCATAAACGAGAAACACTTTCCCTGTGATAGATACAAACATCATAGATTTTGTGGACACACGATAGTGGAATTTTGGAGTCAAGAAAAGATCACATACTCATTTTTTATAGTTCTTAAATTCATAAACTTACATAAAAATATTGTCATTACAAATAAGAAAAACCTCTGACATCTAATGCTTTGATATTGATTTTGGTCAGTATAAATATGACAGAACCACCTACCATCACTAGTTTACTAAGATTCCCACTTACTCAAAAAAATAAATAACGTAAATATTGATTATTATTAACATTTATCAATATGTTTTAATCATATATCGAGTGGGCCCTCTCTATATTCGTACGGTATATAAACTCTGAGGAAACCTATTCCTGAGGACTTTTATACTGTAAATATAAAATGCACACATCCTTTGCATATTTGTAATAATCAGTATCAATTTTGTTCTCTACCCTTGCGAGTAGAAAACAAATGTTCATATTTTCTTTTTTGCCCGCATTCTCATAACTTTTTTAGGACTTTCCTGCAGGCGGAGCTCTTGAAATTTCGTAAATGGGTCTCAGAACGTACATAAATTTTGATTATGTTGCATTCGGCTAAACTCTCCGGACATTTAGCAAATATAAAAAATAAACCTGGATGGGATCTCCCAAGCTCACCTGATGATGGAGTAGGGCTCCGAAACCGGTAGTGAGAGCAGGTTGATCCGTATTATGACAAACACAGCGTAGAATTAAATTTCTATATTAGCAGTTAAGTGGCAAGAATCTTTATATAATTTTATTATAATTATGTTAATTATGTAAATAATTTGCATATAATCAAAATAATAAAACTTATATCCATCAAAATCAAGGAATATAAAAAATGCCAGGTCTCGCAACACGATTCTTCATTATAAGACGTTGTGAGATCTCACGTAAAACCAGGTCACTTTATTTTATTTAATTTCTATTTAAGCACCTACTCAACAATTTTGTTATAAATTGTTAGTATCAATATTAGACATCTTTATTTCTGTAATAATTACGATTCGGTAATTGCACGGCACTATAATTATAAAAGGATAATCTACCATTTCGATTAATCAGTAAATCTAAACGGTGCATTTAAGAATAAACTTTTTTAATTAGTAGAACATCATATCAGTTCCCGGTATATAGGTTATAAAATAACTCTTAATCCACAGTGATATTTCGAGATATTTCATTTTTTCCTTCTGTCATAAGCGCAAAGCTCCCTAAAATTCAAAATTTGAAGTTTATGAAATATCTAGAAGTACAATACCTTAGAATTTTGATGACGGTAAGGGGATCATTGCTGAAATTAAAGGAGCTGACTAGCAATAATCCGTAAACTTTGAATTTTGTATAAAATCAGGTAGTACCTATTAATTAGTAATTACAGTTTTCTAACCTGAGTTTTGTGATGAACCTCCGAGTTTTGTTTTCGATTTTCTTTATAACCCAATTTCAACTTTAAAAATGTTCAACTGACTATTTTAACCGGCATTCAAAATCATGTTTTTGTCAATTTTACACATTTTATTTTTTATCTCAAAAACTATAATACACACCTCTTATATAGGTTAAGTATAGAATAATAAAAAAAATTATGAGATATGAAAGTGGTTTCTAAAAATTTAATAATATACTGGATGTTCCATTTAAAATAGGAAAGATGCTACAACTTTTTAAATTATCCGGCAACACTGTAACGCTGATAATGCTTTAAACAGTTTGATTCGTTTGGTTTGGTTTTTGGTCGGAATATCAGTTACCGGTAGCCGCTACACAGATAACTTTTAATCCATAAGTGCTGTATTATGGATTAAAAGTTATCTGTGTAGCGGCTACCGGTAACTGATATTCCGACCAAAAACCAAACCAAACCAAACGAACCAAACTGTATTATATATGTAACAATATGCTTATTGCTACCTAAAATTCAACATTTGAAGTTTGTGACACTTCTACAAGTAGCTGAGAATTTTGATGATCTGTCAGTGACAAAATTAAAGAAATTTGACATGCGATAATTCATTAACTATGAGGTATAGTGTGAATAATGTGAAGTATAATATGAGCTACAGCTTGTGTTAGGCTTCATGAAGATACTAACAACTTCCACATAGAAAAAGGCGTTCGTCAAGGTGACACCATCTCTTCAAAATTATTTAATAATTTGCTCCAATACATGTGCAAACAGATAGAATGGAACGAATTGGGTATAAATATAAATGGCGAAAACTTGAACCACCTGCGATTTGCGGATGACATTATCTTGATAACGGATTGCGTAAATAAAGCCCAAGAAATGTTACAAAAATTGAATGCTACCTCTGAACAATTGGGACTATAAATCAACATCTCCAAAACCCAAGTGATGACAACCCTAGAAATTGGCGGTGGAATGTATATTAAACAATACTAAATAGAAGAAACAACTGCTTACAAGTACTTGGGACATGAAATACGTATAAGCCGCGATAACCAAACTTGCGAGCTCAACAGATGAATAGTACTGACTTAGGCCACCTATGGACGATTGAAATACATTTTCAAAGTGGTACTTCATATGAAGTGGCGGACAAAGGGGGGGGGAAGGGGCGGTCCGCCACGGGCTCCGTCTTTTAGGGGGCCTCCGAATCTTAATAAGTAATTTTTTATTCAACTGGCAAACAAGGCCAATATGTGTTCAGTAGTTATAAAGCAGTTTGTAGGTGGAGTATGCAAACCATACGTACACGCCAACTATAAACAGTATAAATGGAAGCAGATATTTACTTAATTATCAATTATCAGGCCCCAGTAATTGTCAATGGCATTATCTATTTAGGAAATTAAATCAAGGGGTAATTTTCTTTGTTTAAAATATCGAATACATAATTATTATTTTTTATATATTTTGAGACTGAATTTATTTATTTTAGCTTTTAAGTTATTTTTCAATGGTTTCATTATTTATTTTACTGAATAAACATTTTAAATTACAACCAATGCACAGCATAACTTGTATTCTAGCTTCATTACTGATGATGAGCAGTGAAGTCTTTAGTATAACGGGGGCCATGGGCCTGAGACAGCGAAGGGGCCCCTCGGATCTTGGAAGACTTACAAAATCGCAATATTTTGTCGCGGTATTTCCCTGGAAGCATTTTTAAGATAAAAATATGTAAAATTTTTGGACGAAAAAAGCTACCTGTCAAAAAAATTTGTACAGCCTAAAAGTCAAATTTAGTGATTATCACAGCCCCTGTGACATAAAGAAAAGACATGTGGCTATCCAGTGCCTTCTATTAAAAGATCAGCCTACGGGCGGACTTTTGTTTACTTCATCAGCTGTACATACTTAGATATTGGGTTAGATTCCGTTTCATATTTTGTCGGTTGATTTTTGGTTTTAACTCTTTGATTTTTGGTATTATTTATTATTGTAGTGCAAAAAACTAATTATTTTGGTGTTGAAGTGACATAAACTACTACCAGATATATGGTCACTCTCGGTTTCGCATAAAAAAAATAGAAAAATTGAAAAATTACACGTTGTGTAAGTGATTTAACCTAAAAGTGCCCATACATTTTTTACTCATCGTGATTTTTGTGTGTGTTTTTTAAGACTCTAACAATTCATCAATAAAGCTTAAGTGGAGTGTGTTTTTGTGCTATGCCTCATCTTTGTTGTGTTCCTGGTGGAAAGGATAGTTATACTAGGCAGCCTAAAGTGTCCGGAAGAGCAAGAAAAATGGGTACGAGTTATAAATCAAGAGAATTCTATTGAAAATATCTTTAATAAATTTAAAAATAATATTCTCCCATGATAGTATTAATGAAAACTGGACAATTATGTTTATTTTATTCATATTGTGGAATCTCCATTCCAAGTGTTGTTGGTGCAGCTTTGATAGATTCAAACACGTAAGATAAACATGTCAGTAGGTATTATGATCTAGGGAAAAATAAAGAATATGTGTATTAAAGATCATGAAAAAGATTATTATTTTGAGTTCAAATTTTAAAAAAGATTTTTCTAAAGACAAGACTGATACAGTTTAAAAGAAGAATGTGTTTTTGTTTGATAATATATAATGTATGTCAAGCATAACATATATTTGTTCAGTAATTTTTAATGAATAGTGTTGATTATTTATAATACCAAATAAATATCAAATATTTTAAGTGATGGCTGAATACAATGTGAATAAAATAACAATAAAATTGGTATATTTGCATAATACAAAATTAAGTTTTAAGTATAAAGGTGTTACTAAAAATACTAAGAAATTCATATTTCTTTGTTTTAATTGGTCTAATGTTATTTACATTTTACGTAAGAATTATACCGTATCATCGAAAAAAATCGGCGTCTAGTTGGCTTGGAAATGAACATTGATGACATTCCCTAAATAACTGACACATAAAATAATTAACTAGAATTTTACAATCTTGGAAAATTTGATATTCTTGAACCTTGATTCTAAATATTCTAAATTTTGATTTTCTTGGAATTTAGGTTCAGGAAAAACGCTTGATTGATTTTTCATTTGGTTTTTCATTATTTTTATTTGGTTTTAAAAAAACGGTTCGGCTAACATTATAGCCTCCATCAGTGTTGTCATATATGAAAAAATAGTGTCGAATATAATCAAAAATTGCATATAAAATATTCACACCACGCACATAATGTTTACTGCGTACTCCATAGTCAATGTAGATAATTTTAGTATTAAGAATAATAATTTTAAAAATATGCGGTCATCTTTTGATAAGTTTATATTAGTTTATTAATTGCAGTAAACATTATGAGGTGTGAATTATATTGTATATGTAATTTTTGGATTATATTCGACACTATTTTTTCTCATATGACACAACACTAATGAAAGAAACCGAAACGTTTTTTAAACCAAATAAAATAATGAAAACCCAAATGAAAACTTAATCAACGTTTTTCGAACCTAAAATCAAGAAAATCAAAATTTTAGAATAATTTAACATATAAAATGCCAGCAATCTTCATTTCATAGCCATCGCTGACGCCTTTTTTAGATAATATTGTATTATTTGTAAATATAATTTTCGAACATTGATACTTGCAAAATATACATATAAATTTTGTGAATGCAAATAATAATACATCACTATTAGTAGATATTAAATGTTTTTGTTAATTTAGATCGATTTTCAAACCCCAAAATTTAAAATATATTTACATTTTACCCATTATCTTATGTACCTATACATTATTTTGTACATTGTAAAACATTTGCTGCATTTGTATGGTTCATAGTTTATTTGCCAAAGTATTTATTACTATAAATAGGTATATATGTTGTAGTTATTAACTGTATATTATGTATATTTCATTTAAACTATATCATTTTTAAAATACAAACCAAAAATCTGAGGAATAATTATGTTTTCCATGTATTCTACAACATATTTATTAATCCGTTATATCTAACTAGCGTGACGTCATAAATCTCGCCCGTAGGCTGATCTTATAATAGAAGGCACTGGGCTATCTATTTCAAAAATTAAATTGTTCAAATGTCATATAATAATGGTGGTAGCTGTCATCTAATTGAGCGGTTAAAAAATTATCATAAATATTTTTTAAACCGAAATCCACTTTTTTTATTTCACTAGTGAAAAGGTTTTCCAATTCGTTACATTTTAACTAGACATATTCCTATATCTAAAATAAATAATTTTTAAGTTATTTAATATTTAGTTTGAAAACGTATATTTTTCTTGATTTTATCTAGCTTTCTTTGACATTAAGGGTCAAACAGTCAGACAATTTATTTCCATCTGTCAGAAAATGAATTATTTGAATTTCCTATGTTATAACTACTGGCAAACAAGCCAGTAGTAGCCTTAAAAGTTTAAAAAGTGTATTTATATAAATATATCTCGTATTTTCGTTCTTTAGTGATATGTAATAGTTGATATTTTAATAATATACCGTACGATCGAAAAAAACGCAAGTTAAGCGCAAAGTTATGCCACGCCCTTCCTTATTCGAAGTTCAATAAAACACAAAGTTTACTTAATCTGAATGAGTTGCATAGAGGCCACTAGCTTTCTAATTTTAACAGCCGGGTGGTCGGGGTTCAAAGATATTAATAAAAGGGCGCCACGAGATTATACTCTATGAACTCGGCAATAAAGATGTTACTATTAAGTAGACTTCAACACAAACCTCGAACTGTTGAGTGCAACTATCATGAACTTCAAATATTCTATAACTATTTGTACTTAAGTGACTCTAACTTAACTATGAGACTAGACTGTAAATAATACTACTAAAAATATTTAAGCAATTTATTAAAATATCAAAAAGTTTATATTTAAAGAAATGAAATTGAAGTTAAATGAAATGTAAAGTTAAATGAAATTTAAATCAATAAGTACTAAACCTATGACGTCAAACCCCTTATCTAACTTAATACTAGATACAAACAGGGTGGTTTACATAAAGCAAATCTAAATCTAAACAGTCTTACTCTAATCGATGTACAATCTTGAAACAACTCGGAAGTTCCTCCGGCTCAGCTACGGTGTATAGCTACAGGGTGGCTACGGCGGTGCTGGCAGCTCGGTGTACTGTCACTGGAGCTCACCGATGTCAGCAGACGTACGGATGCCGGCCAGGTGTAGGACTTCAAAAGGTGAACATAAAAAAACCCTAAATAACATTGGTTGTCTTAGAAAAGAACCTCAATTATAGAACAAGGACTAGCACAACGTGTAGGAATTAATGAAGGTAATAAAGAAGGACTAATTAAATCTGAACTTTACCTCAACAAGGGTTTATGATGTCCAACGGGTAACTCTACACACGGGCAACAGGAACGGATGGAATTCTGGATTGTTCTGTGCTACGGTCTGGATCGGTCTTCTTGCTCTACAATTACGAACAACCAAATAAGATTTAAGAAAGATAACACTCAACTAATCTTTCTACACCACGTGGGCGTGGAAAAGTCGAAAACCAGTCAACAATACGAATAAAAATCAGTTGAGCATTGACTTAGACTAGGCAGAAGAATTATAGCATACCTTGGAAATATTCGGGGACTTCGGAATATCGGTCGGAAATTTTTAGGCTATTTAATCCCTTGACGGAAATTTGGTCGGTGGTCCATACAAATTCAACAAAATCCAACCACGTCTCTGACCAAATATGTTTCGGAAGCTTTAATCCTTCTTTACGAAGACCTGCTACTCACCAACAGGGAATGCTTCACAAAACGGCAGCCAGTTCTTCACGACGACACTCTTCAGCCGGGGAGTACACAAGAAGTGATGCAAGGATTCGATTTCCTTCACAAAATCAGATTTCAACCGGAAATCTCCCTCCAGGATATAAATAGAGAACTATATATCGTGACTAGTCCAACTCACAAAAAGGCATAAATAAAAAATGATGTTCTAGATAATTTCACAGCCATCTTCGATATCCGGTCAGTGAACGAACTAAACTCTCAAATTCCCACAATTAAATGAACGAATTGCACACTGCGATCCACATCAAAAATAACCAATTTAACTACGAAATTTTATCTGATAATTATAAAATTTCAATAACCAAAACAAAGGATAAATATATCCAAAAACATCTGATTTGATCTGACAGTGACAAGTGACAAGTGATGACCAAAGATAAAAAGAGGTCGACAAAAATTCTAATGCTGGGCCAGTGACAATATTGTGAAGCTTGCATATCGCGGTGTATATCGGGTTGCATAATCGTAAAATTTAAATAAAATAATATTTAACAATAAAATTATAGTAAACATGATGCAAAAATAATAGTTATTTGCGATAATTTATGAGCTAGCACACAGAGGTCGTTGCGAGGAAATTTGACTGTTACAGTTAGCTTGGAAATGAAGATCGATAATATACTGTCATAGGCTACTGGTTAAAATCAAGAAAAATATACGCTTTAAAGCTAAATCTTAAATAACTTAAAAATGATTTATTTTAAGTAGGAACATTTATTGTCAAAAAGTAACAAATTTTAAAAACGAAAGTAACAAAAGCCTTTTCACGAGTGAAATAAAAAAAGTGGATTTCCATTTGAAAAAAAAAAATGATTTATGATAATTTTTTAATCGCTCAATTCCATGACAGCTGCGGCCATTATTATATGACATTCGGACAATTTAATTTCTGACATAGATAGCCACATGTCTTCTCTTTATGGTACAGTGGCTGTCGCAATCACGAAATTTGACGTTTAGGCTATATACATATTTTTGGCAGGCATTTTTTTTCGACAATAATTATAAATATTTTTTTTCTCAAAAACGGTTAACGTTAGGTATAGAGTGTTAGTATCAAAATTCATAAAATTTTACAAAGAATTTAATTAAGAATTTAAGTATCAAAATGGGAAAAAAAAGAAAAGAGCTTGCTGCAATGAGCAATTTATAAGTTACTTAAAATTCAGTAAATATAGGAGAAAGAGTAAAATAACGATGTAAACAAATAAATATTTTTATTATATTAATAAAAATGAACAAAGGTACAATTTAATTTCCTGTATTACAGTGATATTACGTAATTATTATGGTTTAAATGGGTGTTGTGAAATTAATCTCATCAGCAATATAATTAAACAGGGAATTCAGAAATTGACGAAAATAATATTTACGGTAAAAATGCATCATGCATGAATACTGCCGTTTTTAAAGGAAATACCAAGTAGAATTTTTTTTTTTCAATTATTTGTTTGTTAAAAATAGCTCTATATGCAACTACGATAAAACTTATAAACCACATAAATTTTACTAAATATATGATTATGCCCCCTATTTGGACATTAATGGTAATTTCTTCCGTACACGCGCAGATAAAATTTACTTACATTTAAATTAATAATTATTGCAGATATCGTATTATCGAAAAAACTGGCGTCCAGTTGGCTTGGAAATGAACATCAATGGCATTCCCCATATAATTTTACAGCTTAAGCAACAGCGATCTTCATTTCATAGCCATCGCTAACGTAATTATTTCGTTTTTGTACCTTGAAAATATTCTTTTCCATAAATTCTAAAACCTCGAGAATCTAAACAATTTTAAATACAAATGTTTTAAACTATTAGTGTAATTTACCATTATAATTTAGTAATTTTATAAAATATTTTAAAATAAATTTTTCTCTATGATTTACACTTACATCCTGTAATATGGCTTATGTTTTTATCAATAATATTTCTGTCTGTTAAAAATTAATTTACCTTGACCATGATTAAATCTTGAGATTTGTTGTGAACAACTAATAAAATTGGACCTATATTTTTTGGTTAGTTCCATTAGAAAGAGTTACATATATGCCAACAATTGGATATTTTCTTTTTATTCTGAAACAACGAAGGGTATTTGGAAAGCTTTACTACTCGTAAAGAGTCTGATGATGTTCTGCTCCTAAAACTCTATTATTTTGCTCAAAAATAAAGTAACAGATCGGTAATATCTGTCGTCAATGCCCGTTGTCTGACCTGACCTTTAATAGATTAGAGACATAAAACAACCTATGTGGTTTTACGACTTTAGCCTCTGTGACCTCTTATTATGGCCTCAAATAAACAGTAAATTCGACCGCAAATGACAAAACAACTGTATCGACGTTAAATCCTGTATTATAAACGCAAGAGGGATTTGCAGGGTTTTCGCTCTTGAAAGTACTTAGATAAGATATTTACAAAGCAATAAAATATCACGTATTTAACCCAATTATTATACCGGGTGCGTCTCAAAAGTGTTACCCCTATAACTTTTTTTATTTTTTTCAGTTAAAAAATCGAGATTTGGTATGTAAGTATATGACATAAATCAGGATTGATTAACGTATTCAATTATTTTTGGCCACTTCCTGTTTCACCGGAAATGACTACAACTTTTGATTTTTAAATGGCACCCTTGATATTTCTTTACTTTATTTGATCGAAAATGACATTCTGAATAGAATGACATATCCTATGTGAACTTTTGACATTCTCGCTTAATAAGAAAAACGTATTTTAAAATTCAATCTAGAGTGCCATGGCTATGTTAAAAACACTAATTCTTAATCAAGGAGCCTTGGAAAAATAGACTTGATCGTCTAATGTTTTTAGTGTCTTGTCCTGACCAGTTAGAAAATGCTCAAATCGTATTTTTAATCATATTTCAATTTTTTCAAATAGTACGAGGGCGGCTCATTAGCATATTTGGAAAAGGCATTTTTTAGGAATAATTTGATACCACACACTTGGTATTTCGAGACAAATTTTCGTTACGAACGGTAAGTTATAATTTCAAATAACCATATGTGAAAATGTCAAAAGCTGACATATGATATGTCATTCTATTCAGAGTGTTATTTTTTATCGAATAAAGCAAAAAAATACCGAGGGTACCATTTAAAAATCAAAAGTCGTAGTCATTTCCGGTGAAACACGAAGTGAAAGAAAACAATGGAATACCTCAATTAATCCTAATTTATGTCATATACTAACATACCAATCTCGTTTTTTAACTGAAAAAATATAAAAGTTATAGGGGTGAGCCACTTTTGAGACGCACCCGGTATTGATAATTTTAATATTAGACAGGATGAATTTTATTTCGATAAACATTTACAAATATATTTATGAACTCTGGGTTTGTTTTAAAAACAATGTAGATTACAATATATAAATATTTTTTTATTTTGAAAGTTACAAATCAAACCCAACGAAACTAAAATAATAGTTATTTATGGTACTAGTATGTTATCTTACATATAAATCACGCTGGGAAATCTTTGTGACCTATATGTCATAACACGCTAGTGCCATACAAAATTTTATCCAACAGCAGAACTGTTTCATGTCCAATCTCTAAAGAATAATTGATTTAAAAGGATCTACCAGTTCTACTTTTATTGTTGCGAATTAATAATTTATCAGGATGCGTTTATGTTACTATGCAATATTGATGAGCGTTTTGTTTTTCTGTAAATAATAAATAGGACTGACATTAAGACATCATTTAGATAAATCGCGATTTTTTAACGATAAAATAATGAATTATCAACCAACAAGTCAGATTCTAAAGAAAAATGATTCAGGAAGATCTTCTGCAAGAAATTATTAACCAGGCAGAGGCAGCTGCAGCACAAATACTGCCAGAAAAGTCTCGTGGCGTATATGATTACAAGATTGGTCGACTTACCTGTAAGGAAGATCAACCTTGATTATTCGAGCATCGTAGTCCTTCTATGATAGGTTTGGTAGGTCTCATTTTACGGCCTGCCAACGCACAGTTTTAAAGAATGTGTAATATAACCAAATAATCGCCTCCTTATCGACCTGCCTGCTCACCTATTCAGTTCATTAGTGACGGAATAATCGCAGCACTTGGGTCTTCCTAAAGCAATAGTGGTGGGAGGGTCCCTATCATAGAAGGACTGCGATGCTCGAATAATCAAGATTGATCTTCCTTACAGGTAAGTCGACCAATCTTATAATTATTCTTCGCATCTCTGTCCTTCTATGATAGGTTTGGTAGATGTTTAAAGAAAAAAAAACAGGTAGTGCGATTTTGTACAGTGAAATATAATAATAATATATGGTAAGTATAAACTCACAATCCAAGGTTTTACAACCTAGAAAGGACCTAGCAGGATCTAGATCTAAACATTAGAAAAACCACACTAAATTTTCAAACAATCAAAAACAAACTAATGATTTATCTAATACAATTTGTTTTAACACTACAATAACATTGAAAAAACGCTAAGTCCTACACATAATAATAGTATGTATATATTATAATGATGTAGAAAAACTGCATTGTATATCTATTTAATAATATTAATAAATCCTTAATAAAAACTAAACTACTTATTACTACTGTCAATTAGACACTGAGCAAAACTACCTGGCTTTGCGGCTAAAGGGAGGTTGTAAAAATTGTTAAACACTTCGGACTTTTGTGTCCAGCCCGCCGTATTTTTAATTAGGTCAATATTAAGACCCGCCCTAGAAACAGCCGAAGTCGACGCGTGACGAACGCTGTGACGAAAGCTTTTTTTTAAATAATAATCTAATGTCGAACCAATGCAAAGTTCAGGTTTCTCTTTGAAGAACGGAAAAACTAAAAGAGGTTGCTTCCTTTTTACCCCGGAAGTCTTTATTCTTTGGGTAATTCTTATTTCAATTTTTTCTGTGTCCCGTGTAATATTTTTAATTTCTATTTTTGAAATAGCCTGAGCACGGTGCCCTGATGTAAGCAGTAGTAAGGTAACTAATTTTAAGCTTAATTGCTTAAAGCTCAAAGTTTCTAACGGAAAAAGTCGACCTAGATAGAGCAGCACTGGGTAAGGATCCCATGTGTCGGAGTATCGAGGTGACGATGGGTGTCTATTATATAATCCCCTAAAAAACGTTTTAAGATATTGTCTTGTTCTGAAGTAAAGGAAATAATTAGTGAAAAGGCTGCTCTATAACCATTAAGCGATGAGTAAGAAAGTCCTGATTCAGATAATTCTAGGAAAAACCTTAACATTTCATTAAATTTATATTCAGAAGGAATATAGTTAAATTTTTGACAGAAATTCCACCACTTTTTATAACAAATTGTGTATTGTTGGAGAGTCTTGGGTGCCACAGAATCTAATAGGACGGGTATTGTCTCTTCGGGAATCCTCCTTTCTTTTAAAGCCGCCCAGATAACTTCCCTGCCACCAGGGAAAGTGACTGATGGAGAGGATGTTTTTTTCTGAAAGGAGATAAAATTAAATTTACCTCTGGAGAAAATATGATCGGGTCTTCAATTAACAGTTCTAAAAATAATGGGTACTAGGATTGGGATGGCCATTTTGGCACTACCACTATGCCCGTTGCTTTTTCGGTTTTGATCTTGTTTAATACCCTATCTAGTAAAAGAAAAGGCGGAAAAGCATAAAAGTAGAGTGACTGCCAATGCAGGGTAAACGCATCGGCAGCTATACTGTCCGGATCCGGACCCCAAGAAACATATTTTTGACATTTTTTGTTAATTTTTGAGGCAAACAGATCAATGTCTGGCTGTCCAAAAGCGTTTACAATTTTAGAAAATGCCTTGCAGTTTAATTCATATTCCGTGTTAATTCATAATCCCCTTATCCCTTGAGAGAAAATCTGCCCGTACATTATAGTTTGTACTAATATACGAGGCAAAAATAAAAATATTTTTAGACTCGCACCAGTCCCAGATCTATCGAGTAATGGTATTTAACTTTTTGTAACGAATACTACCCATTCTATTAACGTATGCTATGGCTGTAACATTATCAATACGAAGCAAAATATTGCAATTAGTTAAATTTCTAGCAAAACATATTAGGGCATAAAAAGCCGCACACAGTTCGAGCCAATTTATGTGATTTAAACTTTCTTCGAATTTCCAAAACCCTTTTGCTTCGTATTGATTATAGCATGCACCCCAACCAGTGTTAGATGCATCAGAAAACAATTCTAGGCAGTATGGCTCTTCAATAATCGATTTTTGTGTATTTTGGATTTTTGATAACCACCAGTCAATTTCGCTATCTAAAGTTCGAGATACTAACATGTTTTTATTATATGAATGAATGAAATTGCTTTATTGTCATAAAAAAATTAAACAATTTTGTTGACAAAGCTTAAAAAAAAAGAATATAAAAAACATACAAAACTTCACTTAACAATAAAAAAACATATAAAACTGACAGCAAACATACAAAACTAAAACAATACTTTAAACAATTATAGAATATATATTATATAATTATGATTATTGGCAGTTAAAGCTCTTAATTTTAATATTTCAAATGGTTTAACGTGCAGTCAGCCATACCTAACGGCAGGTGAGATTGACACAAGTTTACCTTTTTTTAATTTTGCACCTCTGAATATTTTTGAATTTTATTAATAAATACACTATTTGTTTTGTTTTATCGATCGGTAAACCTAGAGTCATCTTTTTAGAATTAAATATAAAGCCTAGGAACTGTATTTCCTGAGATGGTACTAGCATACTCTTTTCTTTATTT
This sequence comes from Sitophilus oryzae, assembly GCF_002938485.1. NCBI lineage: Eukaryota > Metazoa > Arthropoda > Insecta > Coleoptera > Curculionidae > Sitophilus > Sitophilus oryzae. The sequence continues at coordinate 582,343 of NW_022146952.1, read as the reverse complement.
ATTGTAAAGCCTAGTGACACAAGTAAATCAGTAATCAACTGAAGACAACGTTGACAACCCGCATAGCTGTCATTTAGAATTAATAAATCATCTAAATAGACTACTATTTTATAACCTTTCTGCCTTAATTGCCTAGTAACGGTCCGAAACAGCTTAGTAAATATTAAGGGAGCTATATTTAAGCCGAAGGGTAAGCAGTTAAATTCGTATAGTGTCCCCTGAAAACTAAATCTTAAATATTTCCTATAATTCTTGTGCATGGGTAAATGAAAATACGCATCTTTTAAGTCCAGTTTTGCCATAAAACAATTCCGGGATATTAGTTTTAAAGCATTCCGGTAACCCTCCATCTTAAAATGCTGATTACTAATAAACGAATTTAACTTTCTCAAATTCAAAATGAACCTATGCTCACCATTAGGTTTTTTAATGAAAAAACATGAAGACAAAAACTGCCTTTTACTTGGCCTGCATTCTGAAATAGCGCCCTTTTCTTTTAATTTTTTAATTTCATTTAAGTAAACCTGTATATATTTTTGTTTAATTATTACTTTTGGGTAACTATGTTGCTTTGGAGTGGAGAAAAATGGTAGTTTAATGCCAGTTATCCACTGCAACACATTATAACTAGATGTTAATTTTTGCCATACGGTTTTAAAAAGTTTTAACCTGCCGGCGAATTTTTTATTTACCTCTAATTGTATCTGGGTGGGTAATTCGATGGCTTCTTCCTGTAACGGCGTTCTTCTCCCCGTTGTCTGCCCCAGTCTCTCTGGCTCCTTTTCTTTTCTCCTTTCTTCTCCCCTTTCTTCTTGTACTTGTAAGACGGGCGCTTGTAGTTTAAATAACCTGTCTTAGATGTACTTGGCCTCTCCATAGCAGCTAATTTTGAACCCTTCTTAAGCTCCTCTCCCGCTTTCTGGATTGACTGGCAAGATCTAACCTTCTCCAAAAACGAGCTTCCAAATAACAATTTGTCAATTGGCGACGTTTGAGCGGCAGCCCTGCAGTGTTCATTTAAGGAAGGTTGAACCTCAAACCTTCTTTTAATTGAGATAGCATGATGGACACTAGCTATAAGCTGCTCTGCGTCAACCAACTTCTCCATCATATCTGTGTTAGGATAACTTGTTCTTCAGGGGGGCTTGCAAGCTTTTTGGTTAAAACTATACCCAAAGCTGACAAGGTAGACCCTAGCTGTTCCTGCAGTCCCGATAAAAATTTATCGTTCCGTAGCAAACTTTGCGCCATAATTGATTTTATCTCCTCGTTCATTAAGGGAAAATCCAGACAGCTGCAATTAGCTGGCGGCGGATATTTCTGTACAAGTTCCTTTCGCAAATTCGCCGAAAGTCCCTCTTTAGTATAAGTAGCCCAACAAACACATATTGAAGTATTGAAGTAGACGGATTTTCTTCCAACAAAAGGGCAAAATCGTTCTGGGGAGCAGCAGGAGTTGGAATGGTATCGTTTTGAATATTGCGCTCCGCCTCTGGCACCCCCCTCTCTTCCTCGCCGGAGCTGGAGGGTGACGAAGACTCTGATTGTACGTTCCAGCAAAGGTTTTAGGCTTCTTAACTCCGCTTTATATTTCTTAGCCTTCTTTTCTTTCGGCATCTTACAATATTTTCCCAAACGTAAACACGATTCTCTTTTTGCTGAGCATCAACTGTACGTGACGGCACATAAAAATGAACTGAATAGGTGAGCAGGCGGGTCGATAAGGAAGCGATTATTTGGTTATATTACACATTCTTTAAAACTGTGCGTTGGCAGGTCGTAAAATGAGACCTACCAAACCTATCATAGAAGGACGGAGATACGAAGAATAATAGGGAAGTCATAACACACTAGTTTGTTATAACTTCAAAAACTCACGCGTGTGTTATTATTTATTTTATCTACGTCAGTCAGTGAGTTAAGAAGGTCTTAACTCACGCATTTTGAGTGAGTTAAGAGCTTCTTAACTCACGCATTTTCATTGCCGCACTCCTTGTTTAGACGATTACCAAAGAAAAAAAAATTAAAATTAAAATTTTAAATTTTGTAAAACATTTATTTTGCATTAAATACCTACTAAATACAAATAAACTGTTCTATTGATAATAATTATAAAAACATGAAAACTTATTTGTTATAAATGTTAATGATACAGTTTGAATAATCTTTCAAGTAAATGCCTGATGAAGCATATATATTCATTTTAATAGATATCATAATACGTATCATTGAATAGAAATCCCAAAGAGACGAAGGCTTATAAGTAGCGGATTAATTGGAAAAATATGTTATGAGTACCTTTTCATTTCCATAGTTGTGTACTTTTTGTTCGGTGCACCATTTTTGTGTTTTTGTACCATCCTGTTTCGATCTTGCTGGAAGCAATCCAGAAATGGCTCTGAATGCCTCTTCTTCAATGTCACAGGGAATAATTTCCGAATCGCTCATTTTTTAAACTAGTGACATCAATATTATTTACTGTCATATTGACATTGCCATGCATGGTGTTATTTGAACAAAAATATTAAGGTAATTGATTTTTAGGATAGGTATATAGTTAAGTACAATAATTATACTTAACTATATACCTATCCTAAAAATGTGTGTTTTTATAGTTAGACGTGGATAAAATATTGTACAATACACGCGAGTTAACTCCATTAAGATACTTGTGTGGTTACACAACTCGTACTACGCACTCGTGCACTTTCACACGCGTATCTTAATGATGCTGGTACCTCATTTGTATCGTAAATATCTATTATATGCATGTACAGGGTGGTGCCTCCAATACGCCGCGGAAGCTCCAAGGAGAACGGTAGTTTATATCGAAATGAAATTTTGGCAGCATATGTAGGTTAACTGAAAGCATTTTATAAAAATATATAGAATTATACAATGTGTCCCCAAAAAAGTTACACATCAAAGTTGTGTTTTTTCTAATGGAACACCCTATATATTCATTGATTTTCCAATTCTAGAAAAAAAAATAAAGGCGAGGTTTCTTAAAGAAGCATATACCTAAAAAAGTTCTACTTGGATCAAATCATGTAAATGAAAATATCTAGGAAAATCTTTGTTTGAGGGGTAGGCAACTTTAATAGTATTTTGAAGAGACCTAAATTCTCCATTGAATATCGGAATAATATACTGGGTATTCCATTTAAAATAAAAAAGTAACATGCTTTTAAAGGTGACCAATGTTCAATATTAATTTTGTCTCATCCTGTATAAATTTTTGGATCAAGTTTTAATTTGATTTAAAGTACAATAGTTGATTTAACTACATATTAGGCTATACCGGGTAAATTCCAATTTAGGTAGCTTTTGTAATTTAAAAATTATTGTTCTTTGTTTCTAGAAAATGTTAAATATGTCAAAAACCTTACATTTTAGTCATATACATCTCTTATAAAACTCATCTTTCTTTTTCTCCCAGAATCCGAAAATTAGTTAATATAAAGGGTGTTCCGTTACAAAAAAAAACAACTTTGATATGTACCTTTTTTTGGGGACACCCTGTAGAACTATCTATATTTTTAAAAAGTGCACTGAATGAACTTAGATATGCTCACAAAATTTCACTTCAATACAAACTGTCGTTCTTCTTGAAGCCTCCGCTACGTATGAGAGGCGCCACCCTGTATACATGTGGGTAATGTCTGTATAAGTAGTGGCTGTTGTATAAAACATATTTTTACATGGAAACTAACAGAAAATTTGCATAGGTAACAAATTGTGATAGATTTTACTACTACATTATGATAATGTTAGCAAAATATTCGAGTTCTTTACATCAGATAATATCCATTGACCAGTTCAGAACGTCAACTGTTTTAATAGTATTCTCTGTGCTCAAAAATAAAGTGTTCTCAAAGGTACCTAGTTACTTTCTTCATTTTCTTCCTACTCTATATTAGGTAAATTTCCTGTTCAGTTTTTACAGCATGTTTACAGTTTTAATCGATGGTAAGGTTATCGCTCCATCTTTTTCTTGGCCATCCCGTACTTCTTCCTATAGTGGTGATTTGTCTCGTGGTGTCCTTACTATACTTGCTTCGTCCATTTGGTTAATATGTTCGTTCCATTCGCGCTTTCTGCTTAATACTCATTTATGAATCTTCCCCACCTTGCATGTTCGCCTTATGTTGTTGCCTCGTTCTCTATCTGGTAGTGTTCTATCAGAGATTTTACGTAGGATTTTCATCTCTCGCCTGTTTCCAAGAACCTTTTTGTTTTTGCTGTATCCGGTCTGGTTTCTACTGTGTTGGTTATTATTATAGGTCTGATAACAGTCTTGTATATTTTTGACTTGACCTCGACACCTATGTTCTTAATTTTCCATATGGTATCGTTCAGACATCCAGCCAGTCTCAGTGCTTTTATTGTTTGTTGTCTTACCTCTGTTTAGCTACTAAATTGAAGAGATACACCATTCTTTGAAGGTCGTCCTCGTAGAACAGCGTCGTCGACATAATACAGAATTATAATCTTGCGATCGCCCAATTGTATCCATTTAAGCGGCGCACGTGTTTTATCATCTCGTTCATGATTATGTTAAAAAAAGTGGGCTTAATGAATCACCCTGTCGCGTCGCGTCATATGCATTTTTTTTGTTTACGAGTAAAAAACACTGACAAGTTTATTTCTATGTGAGTTCTAACACAGTGGTATTTTACAAAAAAAAATAGTCTTTCAATTTCTGTTTTATTTGCGAAATACTGAAGCTTATTTCAAGCAATGTTTTTTTTGGTTCTTGGTGAGAAAAAGCATTATTGACGCCCAGTTGTAAATCTGGAGGATTTCTCGGGCGCCACCTCTATTATTCAAAATGGTTAGAGCGTTATATATATATATATATATATATATATATATATATATATATATATATATATATATATATATATATATATATATATATATAATATATATATATATATTATATATATATATATATATATATGTATATATATATATATATATATATATATATATATATATATATATATATATATATATATATATATATATATATATATATATATATATATATATATATATATATATATATATATATATATATATATATATATATATATATATATATATATATATATATATATATATATGTATGGTGTGGGGCGCGTTGTTGTGGGCGTGGGTGGGTGGTGGTGTGTGGGGCGCGTTGTGGGCGTGGGGTGGGTGGTGGTGTGTGGGGCGCGTTGTGGGCGTGGGGTGGGTGGTGGTGTGTGGGGGCGCGTTGTGGGCGTGGTGTGGCTGGTGGTGTGTGGGGCGCGTTGTGGGCGTGGGGTGGGTGGTGGTGGTGTGTGGGGCGCGTTGTGGGCGTGGGGTGGGTGGTGGTGTGTGGGGCGCGTTGTGGGCGTGGGTTGGGTGGTGGTGTGTAGGGGCGCGTTGTGGGCGTGGGGTGGGTGGTGGTGTGTGGGGCGCGTTGTGGGCGTGGGGTGGGTGGTGGTGTGTGGGGCGCGTTGTGGGCGATGGAGGTCGTCATGTTGAACAATTATTGTAATAGCATGCAGTCAAGAAGCGAAGGGTATACCGGGTGGTGCATCATCGTTGGAAATATAGGATATCCCATGCAAATTTTGAACTGTCGAGATATTGGATCCCCTTGTGCAAATTTGTAATGTATCTCACAGTTGAAAATTTGCATAGTGTTGTTAAGAATTGTAGTGAAGTGATGTTATTAAGTGTAGTGTTATGTGCAGTTTTAATAGTGGTAAAATGGAAAAAAAGAAAGCTCTGCAGTTGTATCTCTCTGCTATAGGGATATCTTTTTATTGTTTGGTAAAGTTTTTCTTTTAGTTTATTTTGTGGGAATGTGGAAAGTGGGGCTACTGGCGATCACCCACTTAAAAGTAACGCACCTCTGCAGAACCTCTTGGGTGGTGTGGGATTTTGCAAGTGTACTTTTAAGTCTTTCTAGTCGATGTGGCAACAGCGGGCGGCGAACAAGCCGAGATCGCGAGATCTCTCCCCGCGCCGGGTATCCGCGAGATTCCCAGGCTCTCAAAATGTCGCAATTTTTTTTAAAACTTTCAAAATTAAATAACTCGGTTATTTTCAATTTATTTTAAAAATGGTAAAGAGAAAATATGTTTCTTTTGGCCAGATCTACCACCCCTTAAAATATCTGCACTCATTTCTGGGACACCCTGTATATATCACAACCAATGTTTCAAAAACATACAAATATAATTTTTATAACTCTTATAATTTAGCAAATTTATTGCAAACTAAAATAAATATTCAAATTAAACAAATTAATCCTTTATATAGTGCTAATAATAATAGATATAAACGTGGTTTAATTGATGGACTGGGATCGATAATAAAATCAATAACTGGTAATTTAGATCAGTATGATGCTGAATATAATAAAACCATTGAAAATCTTTCTGACAATCAGTTAAAAGAAATAAAACTATTGAAAAAATCAAATTTCAATGTTTGACAAATCAATTGAACATTTCAAAATAATATTAAAATCTATCTAATAATCAAATAATAATTAAACATCAATATTGACATGTTAGAAACAATTCTTTATAATACTGAAGCATATTTTTCTTGACACATATCAATATTTACTATTTTCAAATTACTCTTTCACAGAATAATCAATGAATATCAGGATTATTTACGATATATTAGAAAAAATCGAAACTGTCATAAGTTTTGCTAAGATAAACGTATTTCCAATTCCTATTGTTCAGAGTGACGGAATTGTTCAAAGAAATAAATTCTGTTTCACAGTATTTAAAGAACTCTAAACTACCTTTTAAACCTGAACTTATAAATTTAATACTTTTTGAAAAAACTATAAATATTAAAAGTTATAGTGAGACAAATAAAATAATTTTTATTTTAGAAATACCTATTGTGGAAAATGATAGTTATAATCTATATCATCTTTATCCATTTCCTGTAAAAAATAATAATTGCCTAAATGTAATAATACCTAATGCAAAATACTTAATATTTAATGAACAGAATTACGCGTTTCTGGACAATAAATGTGAAGAAGTGACTCCAAGTGAATTTATTTGCAAAGACTCTAATATAGTTAAGATATCTAAAAATAATCCATGTGAAATTGAACTTTTAAAATATAATAAATTTATTTCTAATTGTCATTTTAACACCTGTTGAGAATTTTTAGAAAATAAGAGTTCAAAAAATTGAACAAAATAATGGATAGTTATATGTCCTAAACAAACTATTGCAGTTCAGTATTGTCAAAGTAATCATGAAAATATACATACTACTAGGAAGTTACATTATTGAATTAAATTCTGATTGCGAAATAAAAAATCAATGATGTAATGATTAAAGGAATTTAGGTGATACGAAATTTGAGGAGGTATAAAAATATTCAATTGCCAAAATTAAATTTTACAAAGATGTCAGAAAAATCTATAAATAAATTAAAACAAATTTAAATCTAGATTCTATTGATTTAAATAGTATACATCCTATTAGAAATATCATAGAAAATGATTTAGAATCGATTAAACCATTTATTTTTTGAAACTAGTATTAATATTTGGGTTATTATAATGTATGTTTTATTTATATTTGTTTTAATTTATATATTAGTATAAATGTCAGATATTAACAAATTTAAAAGAAAAGAATTTTAGAAGAAAAGAAGAAATTCCACTCCCAGGAAAATCCTGCACCGAACCCCAGAATTTTTCCACTTGTGAGGGGAGGAATTATATCCACGTAGATGGGTACGTCACCCGCCTTTGACGTCACTGCTACCTCAGCAGTAGAAGCTTATAAATATAAGTTACATTTATATTTTCTCATCTTTTTGTTAGTACTGTTCAACCAAACATATTAATAAACTGATCAAGTCTCTGTGTTGTTTTTTAAAAAGTAATTGTCCCGCTCACAAAGAAAACTAACTATAGAATACCGACTCCAAACAACACTCTGTGAAGCCGAGCCGGTGAAATGGGTATATAAATCTTCTGAAGGAATTTGCATAAGTCGCTCAGTTGCTCAAGTGTTCAAGCGTAGCGCGCAAGCGTGGTTTTGAATTATATATATAAATATAATAATAATTGTCCAGAGCATTATATATATATATATAGAGAGAGAGCATTATATATATATATATATATATATATATATATATATATATATATATATATATATATATATATATATATATATATATATATATATATATATATATATATATATATATATATATATATATATATATAATGCTCTGGATAATTCAAAACCACGCTTGCGCACAACGAACAGCAGGAGCAACTGGCGACTTATCTGAAATTCCTTCAGAAGTTGCTATACCCATTCACTGGCCTGGCTGACAGTATTGACTGGAGTCGGTGGATTAGTTAGCGGATTTTCAACTTCGTGACAATTACTTTTTAAAAACAACACAGAAAACCTGGATCGGTTTATTAATATGTTTGGTTGGGCTGTAAAGATGAGAAAATATAAATGTAACTGAGGAAAATATAAGCTTCTACTGCTGAGGTAACGTCTAAGGCTTGTGACGTACCTGCCATCTGGGATATCAGTCTCCTCTCAAGTGGAAAAATTCTGGGGTTCAGTGCAAGATTTCACCGAGATTTCTTCTTTTTCTTCTAAGTGCTTCTTTTAAATTTGTTAAATATCTGACATTTATACAATATATAGGTAGAAACAAATATAATAAAACATACATTATAACCAACAAATATTAATACTTAGTTTCAAAAATAAATGGTTTAATCGATTCTAAATCATTTTCTAATAGGACAAATAGGATGTATATTATTTAAATCAATAGAATCTAGATTTAATGGTTTTAATTTATTTATAGATTTTTCTGACATCTTTAAAGGGGCTAATTTTGACAATTGAATATTTTTATAATTAAATTTCGTATCACCTAAATTTTTTAATCATTACATCATTGATTTTTATTTCTCGCAATCAGAGCTTAATTCAATAATGTAACTTTCCTAGTAAGGGTATTTTCATGATTACTGACAATACTGAACTGCAATAATTTGTTTAGGACATATAACTATCCATTTATTTTGTTCAATTTTTTTGAACTTTATTTTCTAAAATTTCAACAGGTGTTAAATGACATTTAGAAATAAATTGTTATATTTTAAAAGTTCAATTCACATGAATATTTTACAGACTATCTTAACTTATATTAGAGGTAACTTTGCAAATAAATTCGCTTTGAGCTCACTTCATTTATTGTCCGAAACGCTGTAAGTCTGTTCATTAAATATTAAGTATTGCATTAGATATTATTGCATTTAGGCAGTTATTTTTGCGGAAATGGATAAAGATGATATAGATGCAACTATCATTTTCCACAATAGCTATTTCTAAAATAAAGGGTATTTTATTTGTCTCACTATAACTACAATATTTATAGTTTTTTCAAAGTATTAAATAAGTTCGAGTTTAAAAGCCAGTTTAGAGTTCTTTTAAATACTGTGAACAGAATTTATTTCTTTGAACAATTCATTTCTTGAACAATCGAATTGTGAAATTCAAGCAAAACTTATGACGGATTTTTCAATATTCGTAAATAATCTGATATTCGTGATTATTTGTGAAAATGATTTGTAGTAAATGTTGATATGTCAAAAATAACTTTCATTATTATAAAAATTGTTTCTAACGTCAATGATGTTTAATGATTATATTGATTTAGATAGATTTTAATATATTTTGGAGGCCTTCAATTGATTTGTCAAACATTGATAGTGATTTTTAATAATGATTTTGTTTTTGTCAGATTTAATCGAAAGATTTTCAATAACTGTATTATATTTTTCAACATCACTCTGATCTAATTTACCAGTTATTGATTATTATCGATCTGATCATCAACTAAACCACGTTCTATCTATTATTATTAACACTATATAAAGGATTAATTGTTTAATTGAATATTTATTTTAATTGCAATAAATTTGCTAAATTATAAGAGTTATAAAATTACTATTTGTATGTTTTTGAAACATGATGTATTATTTTCAAAAGCAATTTTTATTCTAAAATATTGATTTTGAATTTCATTAAATTGTTGAATTAAATTAGTTATATCAAATACTTGTATAAATTTCCAAGTGTCGATTTTATTTTGGGCGTTGCCTAATTTTAAGGGTAGTATTCCTGGGTTATCATTCATTCGGTGGTATTTTGGTTCTCCATAGGTGGTGGCGAATCTGAAACAACAGGTGGTTTCCTCAATTCTTGAATATGTAGTATTTCTTTTTTATTCGGATCTTTTTTCCGAGTTATTTCCACTCGATTCCTTTCTAACATTTTTGTTATAGTATATGGTCCCAAGAATTTATTTTTTGATTTATTCCTTTTTAAAGGGTTTAATTTATATACCGTCTGTCCTAATTTAAATTCATCATTTGTGTTTCCTTTTACATTGTGTTTAGAAACAACTTTCTCTTTTTGTTTATTTAGATCTTCCTTTACTTTTTCATAAACTTTTTCTAGTTTTTGTTTATGATTTTGGGTATAATCTGTAAAATATTCTTTTAGATTAAATATCTCATTTGGCTCTCTTGAGTTCGTATGACCAAAAGTTAGTTCAAATGGTGTATATTTTGTTGAGCTATGTATTGTATTATTATAGGCAATAATAGCATAATCCATCAATCCTTCAGTTTCAGTAGGGAAACTTTCTTTCAGTAATCTTAGGTGTTCTATAATTGTGGAGTGAAATCTTTCAACTACACTGTTTGATTCGTGATGTAAGGGGGTGGTAAAATGTACTTTAATTTTATGTAAATTTAAAAGTTCTTTGACAGTTTCGTTCTTAAATTCTGCCCCATTGTCTAAAATTATTTTTTCTGGTATTCCCGCAAAAGCAATATATTTAATTAAGGCATTTGCGATGTTTATTGCATTTTTTCCAGGTATTTCAATTGCTTGTGCATATTTTGAAAATGCGTCAACTAGAGTTAAATACATTTTTGAATTATAATAGAATACGTCAATATGAACATTTTGAAAAGGCTTAGAAGCTGTTTCAGTTAACATTAAAGGTGAATAAGGTTTTTTCCTACAATATTTTGCGCGTTGACAGATGTCGCAACAATTAATATAATTTGTAATTTCTTTTTTCATGCCTATCCAAAAATAATTTCTTTTTAAATATTCGAGAGTTTCACTTATGCCCCTATGATTTGTTTTCCCTTCATGATGATTTTTGATTAGCAAAATTTGTTCTTCTTTATCTATTACTGTATTTATTAATTTAGTGCAACGTATTAATTTTGGTCCCTTCTCTGAAAAGCGTTGAAGATAAACTTTATTAAATTGTTTATATAAAATTCATCTAAATGAAAATATATGTGATAAGTTTTACTTTCCACTGTATAATCCCTTAAAAATTCAAATATTAAATTATAGTTATTAGTTTTGGGAATTTTGACATTAATTATTTTATGATGTTGATAGTTTTCTTGATTCACAATTAATTTATTATGAAGATGTGGAAAAACTAATATTTGATTTGTTTTGTTGTTTATAATCTTTTCCAATATTGAAATTCCATCATTGGTAGTTTCCATGACGTTAGAATGCTGTGTAGTTAAATCCTCTTGTTCTTTTTCTTGTATATCTTCATGTTTTTGCTCTTGTTCTTCTTCTTGTTGTAACTCTTTTTTCTCAGTTCTTGGTGGTCTAATTTGTATATCTTGGAGAATTTTTATCTTTTCTTTTTCTTTAGTTTTATCTGTGTTCTTTTGGCTTGTTGAGGGTTGTTCTTCACGGTCAACATTTTCTGCTAGGTCTCTCAGATAATCAATAGGGTCGAATCCTTGTTCTTCTGTGTCTCCAAGGGTGATTTATCATCGATTCATTTTCTAGAGCATTTATTTGAATTCTTGAAAGTGCGTCTGCATTCGTATTTATTTTCCTTTTTTTGTACATTTATGTCATAGTCAAATTCTTCTAATTTTAAGCGCCATCTTACTAGTTTACTATTTGGTTCTTTCAAGTTGAATAGCCATATCAATGGTCGGTGGTCAGTGTAAATGGTGATTTTCGTCCAAATAAATATGGTCGGAAATATTTACATTACCCAATACAATCGCAAGTAATTCTTTTCGATTGTACTATACCGTGTTTCTATCTCATTTAATGTCCTTGAAGCGAAGCTATTGGTTATCAGAACCTATTTGTCCTTGAGATAAGACTGCTCCTAAGGCCACATTTGAAGCGTCTGTTGTCAATATAAATGGTTTTTTGAAATCTGGATATTGTAAAATAGGTGCGTTAATTAATAAATTTTTACAAGTATTAAAAGCTGAAATAAATTCTTGATTATGAATAATCTTCGAATTTTTCTTTAGGCATTTTGTTAAGGGTTTCGTAATTTTAGCAAAGTTTTGAATAAATTTTCGATAATATCCCACTAATCCGAGAAAACTTTTTATTTCTTTAGGTGTAGTAGGTATTGGAAATTTTTTAATTGCTTCTATCTTGTCAGGGTTGGGTTTTACTCCTTGAGACGTTATGACATGTCCTAAATAATTTACTTCTTTACGTAAAAATTCGCTTTTATCTAACTGTACTTTGAAATTGGCTTTTCTTAATCGTTCAAACACTTTTCTTAGTCTTTCTAGGTGTTCTTGTAATGATGTACTAAATATTACGATGTCATCTAGGTAAACTAGGCATTCTTCGTTTTGTATTCCTCTCAAGACGTTATCCATAACTCTTTGAAACGTCGAGGGCGCATTTTTGAGTCCAAAGGGCATTCTTTTAAATTCATAATGCCCATTTTCGGTTGAAAACGCCGTTTTACATATATCTTCGGAACACATTTCTATCTGGTGAAATCCATTTGCTAAGTCCAATGTTGTAAAATATTGGCTGCGTCCTAACTTGTCTAATATATCAGATATATTAGGTAGCGGATATTTGTCATCTATTGTTTCTTCATTTAATTTTCTGTAGTCCACTACTAATCGCCATTTTCTTTTTCCTGATGCGTCCAGTTTTTTCGGGACTATCCAAATTGGGCTGGACCATGGTGATATAGAATCTTGAATAATACCTTGATCCATCATTTTATTGATTTGGTTACGTACTTCTTCTTTATGGACTTCTGGATATCTGTATGTCTTCGTATATATTGGTGTTTCATTTTTTAGATTTATTTTGTGCTGGATTTGGTTCGTAAAAGTTAAGGGTATTTTTTCACAATAAAATATATCTCTGTATTCAAAGCAAAGTTCTCTAATTGCTTTTTTTTCTTCTTGGTTACAATGTTCTAGGCGTAACTGTTTTAAATTTGATTTTAAAATGTTATCTTGATTATTGGATAGTGGTTCATCAATTTCCATTTTTTCTAAGCAGTTTATTTCTTGGATATTCAATATTTCACATTCCATAGGCTCGTTAAAAGTTATTTCGATAGGAACTATGTTGCTGTTGGTTACTGTTGTTAAAGCAAAATAATTTTCTACGTTGACAATTGCTTCTGGTGTTTCCACAGATTTTCCAAAATTTGTGTAATTTAATAATACTGTACCTTTTTCAATATTAACGGGAATTTTAACGATTTGTTTCGATCTTGGATTAATTGTTATATTATATGTACTATCGTCACATTCATAAATAATAGGTATTTTTATACGGGGTGTTATCAATAATTTACGGTTCATATCAATTATAGCTTTAATTTGCTCTAATAGATTTGTACCAATAATACCATCATATTTGTCACTAAATTTAAAAACATAAAATTTGTGTTTTTGATTTTCATTAAAAATATTAAAAATAGGTATGACAATAACTTCATTATGATAGGATATCATATGAGCTGATTGAATTTGAAAATCTTCAAAAAATATAGAATTCGGATAAAATTGTTTTACTAATTTAGGAGAAATTAAACTTTTTGAACTACCTGTATCTATTAAGAAATTAGCATTAAGTTCAGGAATAAAAATATGAGGTAGATTTTTTCTATTAAGTGCATTGATATTAATTAAGTTATTTCCTTCATAGGTGGAGTCAAAGGAAAATTTACATTATCTGTGTCTGTGTTATTATTGGGAAACAAACACTCATTATTAAATTGTTCATTATTCAATTGTTCATTATATTCTTGTGTGTCATATGTCGTCGAGATATAATTATTAGAACTTGCATTTTCATTATAAAAATAATAATTATAATATTCTTGGTCAGCATAGTCTGGATATTCTTCGCAATAATATTGAGAACAATCAAAGGTTTCATTAGGATAATCATTCTGGGTCACTGGGTTAATGTTTTGAGAAAATAATAAATTTTGCTTGGGATGCATAACTGCATTTCTACCGGATGATACTTCCATGGGTTCTGGTTTTTGTAAATTTTGATTTTTTATAACTTGACTAGATTTAAAAAATGGTTTTGGATTTTGATTAAAATTCTGTTGGAAATTATTCCTTTGAGGATAATTCATTTGTCTATTAAAAGGTTGAAAAGTTGGTCTTGGAAATACATTTGATCTCATTGGAAATTGGTTAGAATTTGGTCTGTTATTAAATGATCGATTAATTATTAGGTCTAAATAAATTTTGTTGAGAATTAGGTTTAAAATTATTATAGGTTGAAAATAAAGGTTTTTGACTATTTTGTTGAAATGGATTATTCTGAAAAGGATTATTCTGAAAAGGATTATTATTTTGTAATTTTGGGAAAGAGAGATTGGAATTATTATTTTGAAAATTAATTGGTTTACTGAAAGGATTATCTACAGGTGTAAATCTTTCATTCAGTTGAAAAGTTTGATTGTTATTTACCAAATTTTGTTTATTTTGGCTATAAAGAAAATTTTCTTCTTCAATAACCAAACTCATAGCTTTTTCTAAAGTTTTTGGGTCTCTTAAGCGAATATTATTTTGTAATTGACGACTTAAGCCTCTAATAAAAGTTTTTAATGCTAGTTCTTCATAATTTGCTATTTTTATAGTGTGTTCAGCTTGGTTTAGACTTAACATATTTAATTTTGAAAATACTAAGGAACGTGCGTCTTGACACCTCATTCAAAATTATATGGAGTTTCGTTACGATTAGGTTTTAGGATAATCAAATCTTGAACAAGACAATCTAGATTTCGTTGGTCACCAAAGCTAAGATTTAATAAGTTTTTAATTTGATCCCATGAATTTAATTCATGAATACGTGAACCAATTAAACTCAATGCTCTGCCTGATAATCTTCCGATTATTGCACGCATTATAAAATTGTTATGTCCATCGTTTCCTTCTCTATAAAAGTTTGTTATTAAGCTTTGACACGTATCAATAAAAATATTTAAAGTATGTGGATTGCCATCATACACTGGAATTGTATCAATATATAATCTTAAAAATGAATAATTAATTTGAGATGGATTTTGAGATTGATTTTGAGATTGATTTGAAGTAGCCATTACTTGATCTAAAATATTTTCTAGTTCAGAGTTAATAATTGAATCAGAAATAGTTCTATATCTGAGACTTTGTTCAAAACTATCTTTTTCAAAATGTCTAGAACTTAAATTTTGAAGCCTAAATTTATTAGTTATTTCCTCGATTTCACTATCTGAATCGGACATAAAATAAACTTAATCAAATCGTTTTTTACGAATAAAAATTAAAAATAAAATGGAAAATGGATATATATGGAAAAAAGCAAGATACGAAAATAGTTTTAAAAATAAAAATAAAAGTAAATGCAAAATACGATATTAGTAAGCAGAATAGAAAAATGCGACTTACAGTAGAGAGATGTACAGGGTGAGTCTAGCTACGATGTTCATTGAGTGCGCTGTTTTCGGGGATGATTTTCTTTGATGATTTCGTTTTTCGGGTGATGATTTCGTTTTTCGGGTGTGATTTCGTTTTTCGGGTGATGGTTTCGGTGGTTTTCGTTTTTCGTTGCTTCGTTTTTCGTTTCTTCTTAACCTAACTGGTGTTGGCTATGTTTGTCCTCGACCAGGTCCTTATTCTAAGCTGGTTTCGGCGATGCTTGTCCTCTGCCAGGTGTTGGACTTTCGGCGATGCTTGTCCTCTGTTCCAACGGTATCTTTGGGCTGTTTCTTGCTTTTCACTGTCTCGATCCGTCCGTTTTTTGAGTTTTTACCAATTTAATCCGCGTAACGGGCACCAACTACGATTTTTGTTAGATGGCTTGCCAAATCCTACCGACTGCGCCAGTTTTCTTTCGTGACCGGGACAATTACTTTTTAAAAAACAACACAGAGACTTGATCAGTTTATTAATATGTTTGGTTGAACAGTACTAACAAAAAGATGAGAAAATATAAATGTAACTTATATTTATAAGCTTCTACTGCTGAGGTAGCAGTGACGTCAAAGGCGGGTGACGTACCCATCTACGTGGATATAATTAGTTAATAAATATATGGGTTAGATGTCCACTATTGCCAGTAGCCTTTAAACAGTGGAGTTTGTAGTTTTTGAGTTTAAATTAAAACAATATATACAATCTTTATTAAATCAAAAATGGTTGAGCAGCTGCTGTAAAGTATGGGCTCAGGGATTTCGCGCAATATGGCGCGGATTAATATTCTAGGCAAGCGCGGGACTTTCTATTTTCTAATCAAGGGCGCATGCGCGGCCCTGACATGGATGCGAAAGGTAAATTGTAGACCTTAGTATATGCGGTCAGGGAATGTACTATGCATGTGTCGACTTTCGAAAGTTAGAATAACTTTTGAAAGTTGTCCGGTCATAACACAGCGAGCGCTCCGTTGGGCTAGGCAATGTCTCGTTACTTTCTGAAAGAAAATCGGGCACTGTATGCGCACCGGGAGGGATACGCCAGGCGGTCTCTTGATGTTTATCGGGTAGCGCAGGCGTGGCCAAGTCGCGAAATCAAAAATTTACAGATTTTGCAACATGCGCAACCCTCATAGGCATATTGAAAATACCAGACACAAGTCGGCGGTTGTCGACAATCACCTGTTTTTTTTACATTTTATATTAACTTGTGGCGTCATTTGGAAGAGCTCAATAGAAATATAAAAGAACTAAACCTTGTTTGTTGGAAAGCAATTTGACATTCGTGACGTCAGCACTCCGGCAGTCTAACGTAAACTTATCATTGATCGCTATTCACAAATATATTTCAGATACGTATAGTGAACAAGTTTAACGCTCGCAACGTTAAATAAATTTGATATTTGATTTTTATCGTGATGGCTTTTTATAAAAGTGAAGAATTTAGTGAGGAAAA
This sequence comes from Sitophilus oryzae, assembly GCF_002938485.1. NCBI lineage: Eukaryota > Metazoa > Arthropoda > Insecta > Coleoptera > Curculionidae > Sitophilus > Sitophilus oryzae. The sequence goes on along the minus strand of NW_022146952.1, from coordinate 565,073 downwards.
TATTAATGATGGAGATGAACGTGTGCGAATTCGTGAATGGTCACGATCACGGTCACGACACTATGACGGGCTCCTACCCACGTAGGAGCCCAAAATATGCAAAAAGGGGGTCAGATTAGCTTAAGTTTAGATTAGGTCTATATTTTTATTAATGCAAAACCAACTAAAACCTAATTCTAATCTAACCTAAACTCACTTCTTCTTTTGTATATTTCGGGCTATTACCTGTGTATTTCTAGGTTTAACCAATATTCGAACTTAGGTGTAAATTTAAATTTATGGATGGCCCATAAATTTAAATTCGCCGTACAAAAAAAATACTTTTCACCAATTTTCACAATAAAATTTAAAAGTTATAAATCATAATATTTTTTCATTTGGTGCCGGTAGACCAAGAAGATACTTGCAATGTAAATGTTAATTTATACTGGAATGGAGTTGCCTCACAGTATAGGCATATTTTGAACCCCTACAGTGCATAGTTACTGTAGATAAAAATAAATTAAAATATAGTTGGCTCCAACGATAATTTAGTTTGCAGCTTCTTTTCATCATACCTAATAAAAAAGTATTTAATACAGAAGTATTTTCAATACTAAAAGTTACTAGTTAAATCCTATTTTAACCCGGAGAAGAAACTTGTCCTCCGTTTGTTCACTAGCCCACAATCCAACCGTACCTGAAGCAGCACTCTATGGTCCAAATTGTGTGTGTTTTCAGGTTTTCCCTTAAATCACGAATGGAATAGGCATAGGACATGCCTCTCGACAGTACTTGTGAAAGCACTGAGCAAAGGACGCTACCTACTGCTCTTGATAGTCAGGCACCTTTCGAAAGACAGAGAACGCACCTGAACACGTTCACACGTTCACGTGATTGAATGAGGAAAACTGAAAGTTTTCAAAGGACAAGATTCACTTAATGAATAATGTGGCGGAGCGCTAAACTAGAAATGACAATGCGCAAGACAGGACGGCGGGGTTTTGCAAAGGGTGTGGGGAGTAGTCGGGTTAGCACTTTCTAGAAAGCGTTGGTTTTCTATCGGGTTATTACCGTCGGCGCAGCAGAGTGGAGCTGTCAACTATTCACTAAACCAAGCAACTACCGACTTATATCGACTATATATCGGCGCGCGATATATAGTCGAGTATCGATCGATACCAAGACTCCACTTGTATTTACTGAATAAAATAATTATTTTATAAATACATTGATAATTAAAACCTAATTCCAATTATCACAAAAATTAACTAACATCGTTACAGCAACAAGAATAAATTTAAAAGTGGAGAAGAAGACTACTAATATTTTAATAAACAGTATACTTTTTGAGTGGTACTAGGAATATTAAGAAGTTAAAGACTAAACAGAGATATAAAAACTACCATAGAGGTAAAAAAATATTTTCAGTTAAATGCGTAAAAAAGTTTAAATACTTCTACGATGTCAGTCTTTTTCTTCAAATAATAAGCCTTTGAATAATAATAATATTACACATATTCTCATCTTCTTTCCTCTAGAAAATCTAAAAAATCTAATATATTTCAAATATAAAGGCGTTTCTTCTCTGCACCTAAGTCACTTCGAAAACGAAGTCATAAACAGGATATCGTAAACGCAAACACTCTTTGTTCGGCCGTTGCGAAGCGCTACGAGCCGATTCAGAGGATTTCAAAATAAATATTTATTCTAGTTAGAGGCGAATAGTACAGGTAAATCGATTCCCTTTGATTAGGATATTGGTCTGCCTCTGAAACCGAGTATATTGTTATTTGTACACATAGTAATAGAAGCTTTTGATCATATACAGTCAAAGTATCGACTGGGCAGTAATGTGTCACATTATGATGGAGAAATAAGGCTTGACATGTTACAAAATTAACCAGTACGATAGGGTCGGGTTTTCTGGTTTGCATGTCACTCATGTTTCACATAATATTGAGTATCAAAGTATCGCAGTGGGTTAATATCCATTCGTATCGCAGAAAAAGTAGCTTCAACTGATTGAGGAGTTTAACAGTTTATTTTCAGATCAGGAAGTATTTTTCAATATTATACTACTGTTAAAAAGATTAATCCAGCATGAAATAAAATTTCTCTAATAACATATTGGAATTTGACCGTCAATATTTGAAACTTTTAAGTTTTACCAAACCGTTCCGTATTTAATCTATACTTTTCAGGAACCGATCCTTACCGTAATTTACCGAGTTGGTTAACCTTCCTAAAATCGTTGAGAACAAAGGTTGTCGACAGTAAATTTGTTCCAATTTTTTCTAAGCATGAATGACAAATGTGTGGGCTGTGATTCAGATTATATATTTTTATAATAATCCAGTAGATTACTGACAAAACTAGTGTCAATATGTTTTCTTAAGCGGGTAATACAATATTAAGCGGCCGTATATTTATCTATGATAGTATCTTCTACGATTTCATGCAACTCTTCACTTTCCATGACTATACATACTGCCAACTTGTTATTGTTCATATTTCTTTATTCTCCTAATCTTTCTAATGACTTAAAGAGATTACAAATTTTCAGTACTTGAGCCATTTCCTTTAACATTGTTCTTAGGCGAGGAAGTAGCGATTTTACATTGTTGATAATGCTAATACTAAGATGTAGTTTTATGGTCTAAATTTCCAAAATAAAATCGTTAGAAAGAAAAAATTACTATACCTTTAACGTGTTTTTCTCCAAATGTTGTTTTTTACACATACATTTTTTACACATCTCCAAAGGTTGTTTTTAGTATCTACAATTTCAGTAGTTTTATCTTTATTTTCGTACACTCTGTAGTCTTCTTGTGCGTAATATGACTTCTGATTATTCCTATACTCTTTTTTATTTCCTCAGAAAAGTTTTTAAATTGTCTTGTAGGGATATTTAAAATTCTTCTGTCTTTTATCCATTGTTCTAATAAAATTTGCTAATTGCATTTCTTTTTAAAGTTATTTTTCAGTATGACAAGGTAACTTTGGTGATTATTGTGAGCTATATATTCCTATGAACTGGCCTATGAATGGTACCAGCTTCATTAAATGAATTTCGCTTGGTTCTTAAAGAAGAATGGGAAAGCATAACACAATATGGTATATGCAGTATGAACGGACGTATACAGGCAGTTATAGCAGCCAAGGGAAGCAATACAAAGTATTAGGGTATTTTTTACAATTTTTTTTTCTGTTTGTATACTTGAAAATTACAGATGTTTTCTTTAATACCGTTAGTTCTATTATCGGTTAATAATGTTTATTTAAAACCAGGACTGTATCTTTAGTCTTTAACTTTTTTTTAATTTAGTATAGAGATCCAATGCAGGCGTTGACGTTACGACAATAGACACTAAAAACATCTCGTCATATTAACAATTACATCAAAAAGTAATGATCATTTGAAAAATTGCAAATTGATCGTGATCAGTTCATTTTACTCTTAAAAATTAACCAAAGCATGTATTGACATGAATTAAAAAACAAAATGCTCAGGAAAATTTACAAACGAAATTATTGCACAGGGTATTTTAAAGTTAGAGTAGAAAAATTAACCCACGATTAACCCTGTATAATAAATATGCCAAATACTAAAGTTTATAAAAAACATAGTTTACGAATTAAATTATTATACGTTGATATAATTATATACAGTATGCTAAAAAATCATCAAAATAGGGCTAAAAGTAGCAAATCTAACCTAACAAAAATATAACACTTTAAATTTGACCAAACATTTCATTGGCCAAAAACGCTTGTAATTTGTCCTAAATTTTATGGATCAGCGCTTGAGTAATTTTTCGAAATTTTTCAGTCGTAATTGTGATTTAATTTTTAATCTTTTTTTTCGGGAGATTCCAGATTTACCTCAGGATGAAAAAAGCGCTACTACTGCAAAGCGCTACAGCAACACTTTTAAGATATTAAGGACTGAACGTGTTATTGGTGTCTTTGCATTTTTCGAGGTTGTTCTGACAATAAAGTGCAGCTGAAGTTGTTTAGAAAAGTACAGTTCTCAAGATTTAGGACTTTCTCTATAAACCTTTCTTAGGTCTTTCCCTATTTTTAGTAAATTTTCAACAATTACTTAATAAGTAAATTTAAAAGTATGTTATAACTCATTATGGTAACTAATGGTGTATATACAGGGTGAGTTTCCTTCGATGTTTCTATGGGTATCTCGGAGACTACTGGAGATAGAGAGTCGGTTAAATGGGAAAATAATTGCAGTTTTGTGAGGTCAAAAATATGCGCATTTCAGATTTTTGAAAAAGTTTATGGCTTACTAGATATTTCGAAAAAAGGAAATTTTGGCTATTTTAAAAATGCTTCCTGATTCCACTATAATTTATTTTAGACAAAAAGTTTTCAGATGAAAGTTGTAGATAACAATCTTTAATAAGATTGTGTTCTCCGTTTCTTTCAATAGTCTGTCATTTTTGACATATGACACAAACATGTCTTTTTAAAGAAAACCATAATTGGCCATGACTTCATAAAAGGCGCCATCTGTTAAGCTTTCATTTTTTTCAGCGATATAAGCTATAACATGTTTTTTTTTGGAAAATTACTGAATTACAGCCAATTCTTATCTTTTTTGACTAATTTCACTTAGTTGGCAAGGCATTCTCATTAAATTATGATTTAAAACTTATAAAAAGACAGAATGTTGTCGCACTGATTATTAAACGGTTCTTTACAATATATATTAAACAAATTTAAACTTAAAAAACTAATATCACTGTATACACTTTAAGTTATTTTAGCAAACGTTCAAAAAATTCGCCATTGTCTTGAGTATATAAAATGCATATTTTTAAAACGGAATTAGAAGCTTTTCTCACAGAACGGCGGTCGACATTATTAAAATTCTCCCGTACCGCCTGTTCGAGTGCGTCTCTTGATTCATAAGTTCTCATGTAAACCTGTTTTTTTTTCCAAATATCTAGTAAGCCATAAACTTTTTCAAAAATCCGAAAGGGGCATAAGTTTGTTCGTACAAACCTGCAATTCTTTCCCCATTTAACCGACTCTCTAGCTCCAGTAGTTTCCGAGATACCCATAGAGAACATGGTAGATAACCCTGTATACGTTCGAAAAAAAAAACGGCAGCGGATGTTGGTAATGAAAATCGCTGTCATTTTATTTAAAAAACTACCACACCGTCATTTTGAATAGTATACAATTTTGTTTCGAACGTTATTTCCCATATTTTTCAATAACGCTATGATAAAAAATATTACTTTTTTCAATCTTTTTGGTAACCACTAATAATTAAAAAAGTAATAATACCATAACATGATCGGAATACCTACAACAGAGATTAAAAATTTTAAGTCCATGTTTCCTAAATACTTTATTCTGAAATTCTCGATAGTAAAGTAGAAAAATAATACATCAATCTCAATATTACGCGTTGGCTGAAAGAAACTTCGAAAATCTGCTTTTCACAAGCAAGTTCGAACTTCTATTTTGAACTGTAATCTGCAACGAAAATAAGGCAAAAGTATCGAAGTGAGTATACAAATAGTTGCGGTTTTGTTTCCGGTACGGAATTATTCATCGATGAGGGCAGAAGCACGAGCAAAGAGATGTATAGACAATGAGAAGAGAGGAAAACAACTCGAAAGTTCAATATCAAGTTCGAACTAACGCTTCTATTTTAAAGGATTTCCGTGGGATTTTGTTTTGCTGGTCTGCCAGTTTCTGGAGATTCCTATTTTTGTTTATTTCCAGTAAATTTGCAAGTTGATTAGCCTCTGTGGAATAGAAGTTTTCGAGAAGGAAGAGGTGTAAATAAGTTGGAGGTCGGTGAACCACTTAATTTACATCTGTCGTTTTCCATGTTGTTGCCTGAATATTTACATCACTGTGGAAAATATATTAGGATCGGCTTGGGAATTATTTGCATTCTAATCCTAATAAAGTATTATGAAGCAGTTTTACTTCTTTTGATTTTAATCAGGTTTCTTTAATACCTGATGATACAGAGTGAGTCTTAATTAAGTTCAAATATTTTTAGGAGTAGTATATTTTGACCCCAGAAACACGTCTATGAAGTTTTTTCCCGAAAAAAATATTTTGAAATTTTGGAATTTTTTGAAAAAAATTTTGATTTTTTTTTAAATTTTTAGTTGAAAAATATATAAATATATAATATCTTCACAATATGGCAACATAGGTAGCAGATTAAATTTACAAGAACGAAAACCCATGAAATATCCAGTGGTTCTCAAAATTAGAGCGGAAAATATCTCGAAGTAAAATATCTCGATTATTTTGGACTTATTTGAAAAACGGTAAAAAGAAAATATGTTTCTTTTATCGAGATCTACCAGTCCTGAAAATATTTACACTTATTTAAGTCTCACCCTGTATAAATGAAAGCGCGATTACTTATTATTTACATAATTTATTTGTTTTTGACTCTATTTACTTTTGAAAGGATTAGTGAAGCATTGTTACTAATTTAAGCATATACAGGGTGAGTTTCCTACGATGTTCTCTATGGGTATCTTGGAAACTACTGGAGATAGAGAGTCGGTTAAATGGGGAAAGAATTGCAGTTTTGTGGGGTCATAAATATGCACCTTTCAGATTTTTGAAAAAGTTTATGGCTTACTAGATATTTCGAAAAACACAAATTTCAGCTATTTTAAAAATTGTCCCTAATTCCATTATAAGCTATTTTAGACAAAAAGTGTTCAGATAAAAGTTGTAGATAATCACATCCTTAATGGGACTGTGTCCTCCGCTTTCTTTTTTGAAGCCTGTCATTTTTGACATATGACACAAACATAGTTTTTTTAAATGGAAACCATAGTTGGCCATGACTTCATAAAAAGCGCCATTTTTTAAGCTTTTTAGTGATATAAGCTATAATATTTTTTCTTCGAAAAATTACTGAGTTATAACCAGTTCTTATCATTTTTAAACAATTTTACTTAGTTAGCCATGGAAACAAGTTCAATCGTCTTTGCTCTCATAAATGTGAAGCTGTCACATCCAAACTTTGTAAATTAAAATAAACAAAAATTGTAAATATGATTTTTTCAAATGAAGAAAAGCGTGTAGATACTCGCGCATCAATAGTTCCAACATGACTTTCACTATGACACACCACCCCCCATAAGGAAAGAAATGTTAAAAATTATTTATATCATAATTATACAAACGCAGGGATAGGAAGAGGTGGACTAATTTCATGGGCCTCCTCGATCACCTGACCTATCCATTTTTTATGCGGTATAGTAACAATAAGGTTTACAAAAGAACTTATGAATTAAGAGAGGCGCTCGAAGTGGAGGTACGAGAAAAGTTTAATTAAGTCGACCGGTCCTTCTGTGAGAATAGGTAGTAATTCAGTTTTAAAAAGATGCAACTCAAAACAATGGCGGATTTTTTGAACATTTTCTAAAATAACTTAAAGTGTATGTAGTGATATTATTTTTTTAAGTTTTAGTTTGTGTAATGTAAAACCATATGCAATCTAAGTGAAATTAGTCAAGAAAGATAAGAATTAGCTATAACTAAATTTAACTTTTTTAACATGTCTTGAAAACCGTTCTCTAAAAAACGTAACATTCACCGGTCAACGTATCCTCGAAAATGTATGGTCAAGAAAAGTTGAACCAATAATCCTACACACTTTTCTTCATTTGAAAAATTCATATTTACAATTTTTGTTTATTTTAATTTACTAAGTTTGGATGTGACAGCTTCACATTTATGAGAGCAAAGACGATTGAACTTGTTTCCATGGGTAACTAAGTGAAATTGTGTAAAAATGATAAGAATTGGCTATAAGTGAGTAATTTTTCGAAGAAAACACAATATAGCTTATATCGCTGAAAAGCTTAAAAATGGCGCTTTTTATGAAGTCATGGCCAACTATGGTTTCCATTTAAAAAAACATATGTTTGTGTCATATGTCAAAAATGATAGGCTTTAGAAAAAAAAAAGGAGAACACAGTCTCATTAAGGATGTGATTATCTACAACTTTTATCTGAAAACTTTTTGTCTAAAATAGCTTATAATGGAATTAGGGGCAATTTTTAAAATAGCCGAAATTTGTTTTTTTCGAAATATCTAGTAAGCCATGAACTTTTTCAAAAATCTGAAAGGCGCATATTTATGATCCCACAAAACTGCAATTCTTTCCTCATTTAACCGACTCTTTATCTCCAGTAGTTTCCGAGATACCCATAGAGAACATCGTAGGAAACTCACACTGTAGATAGATTATGATTAGCGTTAAAACATCAAATTCTAATTATCTAGGGTGTCCCAATATTCCGTGGATATAGACGCAATTTAAATCAAATAATTCTTTATTTTAATCATATGTGATTAAAAAAAAATAATCATATGTCATTAAAATAAAAAAAATCAACATTTTCAAAACTTTATAATAGATCGAAAAATAACTGTAAAAGTTATACAAATATATCCTAGACAACTATAAAAAATATTTTATCCATTAGACCTCTAAAAAGAGATTTATTTTAAATTTATGTGCAAGTGACAAAAATCCGCTGTTCGAATACATATCATTCGCAAACTCTAGTACACAAAGAACTAGGTTCTTCTGATATTAGACTATATCTTCGTTCCCGAGAATTTATAATCATTGTTGGAAAATATGCTGTTTTATATCTCTTCTGAAACAGCTGTATGTTGATCAATATAACTTCAAGATAACTCACTAACATAACTCACTAACAAATCAAGATAACTTCTACAATTTAACTTCTAACTTTCTAAATTTCCACCGATATTTCGATCTGCAGTAACTACTTTATACTTTGACATTAGATAATACTAATTTCATTCTCGAGTTAAGACTGTTTCCGAACAATAGTGTAACTTTTTATTAGGAGTAACAATTATGCTTTTTTGACGAGGTGTGGTGCAACCAAATCAAATGCTTATTCCCAGTAAACTCTGCTATTAACAATAATTATTAATATTAAGGTAACCTAGTTTTAATATTTGACAACCGTAGCAATAATCCATCGAACATTATGAACTTATACTATCCGAAGGTAGAAATAAATTAGTATTAGTATGGCAACAATCGAGTAATTATTTACATGATCCTAAACACATTCTTATAGAGGCTGTACGTTTGACGGACCAGCGTAAAGCTAGTCCGCTGCGTTACAAATATTTCTTTCATCAACTAAAATTAATATAAAAAGTAACATCTTGTAAGTAATTAGGTATATATAGATCAACAATTTTTGTAAACTTGTTGGATTTGACACTTAATATCAGTTTAATAATATATTTCTGTACTTTTGTGCTTAGACGTAAAAGTGCGTTACTTTTATGCTTAGGCGCTAGAATGACAACAATGACGTTTAAAAAAAAATGTTATCCAACAGCCACTACTTATACAGACATTACCCGCATGTATACATGCATATAAAATAAATAATACACGCGTGAGTTTTTGAAATTATAACAAACTAGTGTGTTAACGATACTTTTCTGGCAGTATTTGTGCTGTAGCCTCCTGTGCCTGGTTAATAATTTCTTGGGGAAGATCTTCCCGAATAATTTTTCTTTAAAATCTGACTTGTTGGTTGATAATTCACTATTATATTGTTAAAAAATCGCAATTTATCTAAATGACGTCTTAATGTCAGTGCTATTTATTATTAACAAAAAAACGCACATCTATATTGCAAATGCACTTTGATTATTTATTAATTCGCAACAATGAAAGTAGAACTGGTAGATCCTTTAAATCAATTATTCTTTAGATATTGGACATGAAACAGTTCTGCTGTTGGATAAAATTTTGTATGGTAGTCGCTTGATATAACATATAAGTCATTTGAGAAAATTAGCCCTAGACTAAACATTTCCCACCGTGACTTATTTCGGGTGCGTCTCAAAACATCTCTCTATAACTTTTTTATTTCTTCAGATAAACAAAACAAAATTTTGTATGTTAGTAGTGTATGACATAAATTAGGATTGATTGGCGTATTCAATTGTTTAGCGTCACTTCCTGTTTCACCAGAAATGACTACAACTTTTGATTTTTAAATGGCACCCTCGGTATATTTCTACTTTATTCGATAGAAAATAACACTCTGAATAGGATGACATATAACATGTCAACTTTTGACATTTTCGCTTAAAAACGAATCGCATTTTAAATTTCAATCTAGAGTCCCGTGGCTGTTTCAAAAAACGAATTCTTAATCAAGGAGCTTTGGAAAAATAGTCTTCATCGTGTAATGTTTTTCGTGTCTTGTCCAGGCCGCCCGGTTAGAAGATGCCCAAATCGTATTTTTTATCATATCTCAATTTTTTCAAATGGAACAAGGGTGGCTCATTAGCATATTTGGAAAAAGCATTTTTTTACAAATAATTTGGTACCACACACTTGGTATTTCGAGTCAAATTGTCGTTATGAACCACATAATTACAATTTCAAATAAACTATATGCAAATATGTCAAAAGTTGACATATGATATGTCACTCTATTCAGAATGTCATTTTCTATCGAATAAAGTAGAAATATACCGATATTGTTTGAAATAGGAGTAAGATCTAAACAAAAAACTAAAAAAATAGGGTTTTGAATCAGAAACTTAAACGTTACAAGAAAAAATTGTTTGTTAACAAAGTATTGTAAAAACTTTAGAAAAAAAGAATTTTCTATCAGCTGAAAGTTTATTGATCTTTTCAAAAATGCCAAACATAGCTAAGGAAATACAAATTACCTACCTATAATTATGTAAGGAGCCAATTGACACATGTTTACCCCCATTTAAGTAACAGAAAAATGGTTTCAGAATATCCATGCTGAGCCTGTCTTTACAAAAGAGTCTTTTAAGACATTAGAAAAGTATGTTGCCCATTCTGATAAATCAATAAGAAAACAAATTGATGGTATCGCAAGAAATATAATGGTTATGTTAATTGTGGAATTGACTTTGACAATGATTTAAATGAAATAGCAAAGGAAGTTTTTGTTATAATTGCTGTTTGTTTAAATGGAACGTGGAAACTGCCTCTTGGCAATTTTTTTACTTGTGGCTTAAGTGATATACAAAAGAGTACAATTATAAAACAAGGTTTAAATTTAATAAGACAAACTGGTGCACAAGTTCTCTCTGTAACTTTTGATGGAGCTCCATCAAATGTTATCTTCGCTCATACATTAAGTTGCAGAACTTAGTTGTATTTAATATAAAGCCATATTTCCGGTTCCATGATAAAAATATAGTTATATTTTTTGACCCATGTCATATGCTTAAAGTTATTAGAAACACCTTTGGAGAGAAAAACATTCTTATAGATGGACATGGTAATTATATTAAATGGGAGTACATTGAGAAACTGGAGTACATTGAGAAACTGGAGATCTACATTGAAATGGGAGTACATTGAGAAACTGGAGAGCAATACAAGACACTGAAGGGTTACATCTTGGAAACAAGCTTCGAAAAGCTCATATTAATTTTTTCAAACAAAAAATGAAGGTGCGTCTGGAAGTACAGCTTTTAAGTGAGTCTGTTGCAGATGCGTTATTGTACTGCGAGGAAAAGTTATGTCTAAGTGAATTTAAAGATTGCCAAGGAACAGTAAAATTTATTAAAAGAATAAATAACATATTTGATATATTAAATAGTCATTCTATTCGCTCTTTAAAATACAAAAAAGGACTTTTTACAGAAAATATTGATAGTACTATATGAATCAATGGATTATATTTCAAATTTAAAATACAGTGATAACGAACTAGTAGTCCATTCACTACGGAAAACTGGCTTTGTAATTTTTATTTGTTCTTTAAAAAGTGCTTTAATCGTGTATAATGACATAATTGGTAGTGAAAAGATTTGGTAGAATTGGTAGTGTATTTGCCTCTATATAAAGTTAGCCAAGATCACTTAGAACTTTTCTTTTCCTCAATATATGCCAGAGGCGGTTGGAACAACAATCCCACTTGTCGCCAGTTCACTGCGACATACAAAAGATTATTAGTGAGAGCTGAGGTCGAGATGGCGGAATGGGAAATTGCATACCATTACGGGATATTCCTATATTAACAGGATCGAGTCGCTTCACAGAACCTGAACAAAATATAAATATGAGCATACCACAATTAATCGACCATCATGAATGCCAATGTAATAAGCGAATGTTCGCTGCAAATTATAGTTTATATAGCAGGATTCGTAACACGACAGTTGCAAAAATCTATTAAGTGCGAACATTGCATTGCAGCCCTTGAAGGAAACAAAGAAAATTATTTAATATCTCAAAAAGATCGAGGAGGATTGAGATATCTTTCAAAAGATGTTATAAGGATATGTCAGATAACTAAACATTTTGTAAGGATTATCGAAAAAAATTTAATAAAAAAAGATTGCTTTAAGTTTCTAAAAAATAAAATTATGGTCCAAGTAATCGAGGCTAATACTTTTGCCGGCTTAAAAGAATATGCTTCGGAGTCAGTAATGTTAAGATATTTAAACATAAAGATTCATTTTATTAGTAAGAAAAAGTCTGAAATTATAGAGCCTATTAGGCAACAATTGACAAAACTAATTTTATTTAAAGGTCAATAACTTTCTGTTTTTCCCCTAGGCATCGATCCACAAGATCATTAGTTATGGACAGAGCAATCTAGCAATTTCAGAGATCTTTCAATACTGCATTTCACAACTATATGATAACACAGTCTCAAGGACAATTCAAACTTTAAATTGGCTATAGTATATTAAGGCAATTGAATATGACATGGATTTTTGGCGAAGATCTGCCGGAAAATCAAGAATAGAACGAATAACCAACGAGAGAATTACAGAGATTATGGGCGTAAAGAAAACTATCCTCGATGAAATCGAACAACGCCTACTAATATGGTATGGACATGTAGAGAGAATGACTGACGAACGTCTACCAAAACAAATCCTAAAATGGACACCAGCGGAAAGAAGAAAGAAAGGAAGACCTAAAGTTACCTGGATTGAGGGCATTAACAGAGCCATGTCCGAAAGAAATTTACTTCCAGGAGATTGGGAAGATCGAAGGCAATGGAGACTGGGAACCGGAAGGCGTTAAACGTTATAAAACCGGATATCTTTATTTATTTGAATATGACATCACAAACACCAACGTAAATATTTTAAGTTGAGTGATAAAACATAAAATTGGACATAAAAAAGTAAAAAAAGAATCAAAACTAACAATACAAACAACAAGAAAAATAGAAAATTATGTAGTTACATCACAGTTACGAGTCACGAGTCCTCCATGCAGTTTCGCAAATGGCGATATATATGTATTAAATTCTTTTATAAAGTTAAAAGCATTTATATATTTTTCTATTTCAGCTAAATTTTCATGAATTTCACCACTTGTCTGGAATCTACTTCTTTTTACCATATACTGAGGACATTCTCATATAATAGTAAGTTGTTAAATAATAGCAAATATATAATAGTTAAAAATCAACTCAACATCACAGTCTATGCACATTGGAGGCATTTCGTTTTTTAAGCAGATATTCATGTGTCACTGCAGTGTGTCCAATTCGAAGACGATGCACTCTGGATTCATCCGCTCGTCTTAGTATAAAACTTAGGATATGGTTCAGGGATCCTGTTTTATTGCGCGATGTATGTAAAAAACTTTAAAAACGTCAAATTACCAAAAAATATATATATATATATATATATATATATATATATATATATATATATATATATATATATATATATATATATATATAGACTTTTGAAGTAGCTTTTAATTTAAAATTATTTGTAAATGGGACCAGAAGTGTTAACTAAATTGAAGGTTAACAGAATTTAATTTAGTTCTTACTAGGCAGTAAATTATCTTAGGAATTGCATTTTTGATTATTGAATATATATATATATATATATAAATTGCATTTTGATTATTGAATATATATATATATATATATATATATATATATATAGATATATATATATTTTGATTATTGAATATATATATATATATATATATATATATATATATATATATATATATATATATATATATATATATATATATATATATATATATATATATATATATATATATATATATATATATATATATATATATATATATATATATATATATATATATATATATATATATATATTCAATAATCAAAAAAGCAATTCCTAAGATAATTTACTGCCTAGTAAGAACTAAATTAAATTCTGTTAACTTTCGAATTTAGTTAACACTTGGTCCCATTTACAAATAATTTTCTCAGCTAAAAAATTGAATAATACATTTTATTATATTTATTATAAAGGCAAACCTGTAAAAAACTAAATTAAAAGCTATCGAATAATAATTTTAAAAAAATATTTGTGAAACAATTAAAATTCCAGTTTTTACTTAATTCTGCATTTTTTATATTAACCCTTTAGCACGGCCCTGTTTGGAGCTATGGGAACAATTTGGTCTCCGGTGTTATTGGTCCTTGGATTCTTTAATCATTGAGTTCCATAAATAACTATTTGATCTAGTAGTCAATAGTGAAGCGGCCTTTGAAGTTCTGATTACGGATGATACTCAGGTCACACAGGCCGACAACTTAAATATTTAGGGTCAATCGTAACTAAACAGGGCATTGGAGAGGACGAGATTAAACCCCGCATTCAAGCTGGCAAGAGAATAGTGGGATGTTTGAACTCATTGTGGTGGGATCAGCATCTCTCTCTTAGAACAAAAAAAAGGCTGGGACAAATCTTGGTTGAATCTATGGTGTGCTATGGTTGTGAAGTATGGGCTCTAACAGCCGAAATGAAACGGAGACTTACAGCAGTCGAAATGGACTATCTCAGAAGGAGCGCAGGCATATAAAAAATGAACCGGATTACCAACATAGAGATCAGACATCGAATCCCAGCTCCAGAGACAATTATAGATAGAGTAGAAATCAGAGGTCTGAAGTGGTTTGGCCATCTGTTAAGAGTGCCGGAAGATCGATGGCCGAAACGTTTCATTAGAGTCCTCCACAAAGAAGAAGGCGAGGTAGACCAAGAAGGTCGTGGAATAACATAATTAGGCAAGCGATGGCATCCAGAGACCTGGAAAAACTGGATGCATTTGATAGAGAGGTTTTGCGAAGGCGAACGGGAAAGCAGCAGTAGCTGTATTCTTGATTAATAGACAACCTAACCTAACCTAACCAAACTTTTTTTGCGGAATATATTGGTGACCGATGTGGAAAAATGACACGCGCCGTAGAATTGTTAATATTATCGGCATCGGGTAAAGATACGAAGATTTAGCCGTTTAGGATAGGACTTTAATTGAAAGTAAGTACTAATTATTTGAAAGTCTGATTTAGATAATGTTTTTATTAAAATTAAAAAATCTTTTTGATTTTGACATTTATAATTTAATAATTTTAATACTCAAATTGGCGTGCCATAGCGTATCTGTGATCAAATAATTGTATTAATTTTTAATTTTTTGTTTGAGACTGTATTTTATCACTTTACATTGTTTTGTATGACTTCTCTCAAAAATATTTATCTAGTTTGACTGTGTTTTACGATTATTTTAGCTTTTGAGCCTGATGATGGGAAGTAACTTTTCTCGAAACATGTTGCTCCATTTAACAAAAAATATTTTTTGAATTAAATAATTTGAAATGATTGTGAGGTTTGAGTCCCCTTCCTCTCGCTAGAGGTTTTGCATTTATGATGAACATTTAACAATTTTTAAATATATTTTTTTACTAAAATATGATATTTCCGCGCATTCCCATTGTGTGTGTGTGTGTGATTCAAACCTATTATAAGAAGGACAATTTTAGTTTGTACAAAATATAAAATAAAATAATTTTATTGCTTAAAACTTATTGATAATCTAGTTATAAGACGCCTCTGAAAAGCTGTAATTCCAAATTACCTGATATTTTTCTCGAGGTTATAAGACTTTTTTCCCGCATATTTTCCTACAAATCGTTTGAAGGTCTTATAAATTATAAAATAAAGCAATATCTAATTCAAGTAAAAGGTTTTAAACTATTTCTGGTTAATTGGGCCTTTTGAAGTATGAATATTTGGTATCTTAAAAGAAGAACTTGAAAATCGAGAATTATTGGTCTCTTTTAGCGACGATTTGCATCATAGAGAAATCAAAGTTCCAGTATATTGAGTAAGAATTCAAGATACTTTATTTGATGTTTGAATTTAATTGCTTTTTGTCATTTTCAAATAGAGAAAAGTATTTTTTTAAATCCAGTAGAGGAAAATTAAATATGCACTCAGTACTAGTTATAGGATAGTCTATATTCTCATAAATGAATAAAGTGATAAAAATGTTCTTGTTTTTTTCTTTAGTTATTTTTAAATAGCAAATATTTGACATTTAGTATTTGGTGTAGATTTTAAAATCAAAAATCATTTAAAATTCTTATAAGAAAGAGAAGGAATTAAAAATTAAAATAGTATATTTGTTTTATGCAACTATATTGATCATAGCATAACCACGGAATATAAAACAATCGGCACGCCAACTCTGCTCAGATTCCATTGTTTAAAATTTCTATAAAATTTGACCTTGACGGCGCCATTATCGTTTCCTAGTCAGGGCCGGATTAAAACTTATCAAAAAATTTCTCATAAAATACGACAGGGTCGTATTAAAAAAATACTGTAATTGACTGAAACTGAATTTTATTTAAACAGCACTTTTGTCCAAACAAATGAATCGTTAACCGCGCATACTTCTCGAAAAGTAAAAATGAAAAAATCAATTAAATATTTCACTGTAGAGAATAGACAATTAAAATTAAAAAACATGCAACTAACAAAAACATGCCAAGAGTTACAAACAAGAATTAAAGAAATACCAATAAAATATTTATTGAACAATATAAAGAGGCTACGTACAAATTATGCCCATCAATGGGCGTAGCAAATTTATTTATATTCAAATTTCACAAATTAATAAATCCACAATTTTTTTTTTGAGAAACTTCTATTTTTTCATGGCAGGAAACAAAGTAGGTACCGCATTGTATTTTATACGGTTACAAAGTGAATTGGTAAACATTTTAAATTCAAAATGAACAGAACGCAACTTGTACCTTTTGTGGGCCTTATTTATATCTTCAATCAAGTCTTCTCTATTAGCTGCAATTGCCCATGTTCTTGCCCTAAAAATGTATTGTTAACTGATTTTCGATATACTCATTTTATTTACTTTTATAATTATATTTAAATTAATAGTATAATGATTTTTAAATTTAATTTTCTAGATACAATAATGTAATAAATGTCTAGATACAACATTAAATTTTACTAAATATTTAACATTAAATCTTACTAATATTAATGTTTGTTAAGATTTTTAATTAGATCTTCCTATTTAGCTGAATGTCCTAATATGTATACTACTGTTTTTTTTTCACAACTAGAATATGTTAAAATAATTAATCACATATATACATACCTAATAGGATCTCTAGGAAACAGAAAGAAACTTTTATTGAACAACAAAAATAAAACTACTAAAACAAATTATATTACGTAATAATAATAATAGATCCCGTATATAGCGTTTGACGCCTTGGGAGTAGCAAGGTACAGCTTGCCATACTAGAGCCGTTCGGTATACAAAGGAAGGTAATGTGGCTAGCACTACGCTTCAACCGCCTATTATTAACTCAGAATTGTGAATCCCAAGTACTCATTTAAGGCTGAGTCGACCTAGGTACACAAACTATTTTTATTTTAATAAAAATTGTCGGCTGATGAAATGCCGGGTGTGGGATTCGAACCCACTACCTTGAGATTGGTAGACGAGAGCCTGTACCTCTACACCACCGGGCACCTATTGGCAATTATATTACATAAGAAACGAAATTAAACTAGAAAAACCAAATATATCACATAATAAACAAAAACAAAATATATCATATATCATTCAAGAAAAAATCAAAATAAATTAAGCTGCACGCTACTGACTCGAATCTGCTGTAACTGTGTGTTGTCGCTGAAAAAACTACGACACTGGTTACTTTCTGTTGTTGGAAACGCAAATGGCGGCGTGCGCGAGGATATGCGCGTAGCGTTCCCGCCAAAGCGAGTTAGCCTGCCGTGTGATTTATATGCCGTGGTATAACGTTCTCCGTGAATAATAGCTGCACATGCGGCAGTCGGCGATTTCCGAGCGCTCGGCAGTTGACAAGCGCTCGTCATCATAACGATGCGTTCTCGTCGCTAATCGAGTTACCGAATCCCGAATCCTAACTGCCCTGTCCACCGCGGTCGCGGCAAGACATATAGCCAGAGTAAGTGGATCGCCGAGTAGCGACAGAAACCGTCGGCTCTTTTGAAGTGGTGGGACCAAATTTTCTTTCTCTCTCTCTTTTGTTTGACAGATAGACTACTTATTTAACTGCTCAACTTATGAAGTGGTCTTAGAAACATGGTATACACTGCTCATAATTTGAAGTGGAATTAATTATAAAGTTTTATACATATTTTTTTTGTTTTGTTTAATCCCTATTTCTAAATTTGAATGTATAAAATATCTTAGGGCTAATAAATAATTAAAAAAATGATTCGTTGCTTGAGGCATACTTGAAATAGAGTATATAGAGATATTTGATAAATAGCAACAGTAGCAACTTCGCTTCTTCATATGAGATAAACTACTTATTTCGCGCGCAGCCGCAAAGAAAATTGAAAAAATTGACTGTCGCTACTCGTCGGTTTACTTACTCTGATATAGCATAGACAACTTTTAGATTGGCCACTCCCATGGTATTGTGGGGGTAGAAGTAAATACTAACTAGAAGTAAATCTAACTGGCAAATTTACTGTCGAAAATTTTTTATATTTTAATTGGCCATTAAAAGTCTTCAGTTGTAAAATATCGATAAGCTTTAAAAATATTCGCTGGTGGTTATTGTCTTCTATAAATTTGTTTCAGCTGCGTATCACCGAAATAACAAACTCGGGCAAACTACTTTTTGGCTTTGGAATCCTTGCTTCCAGATGCACTTCGAAATAGCACAAAGTGACGTGACGGCATGGTGATGGTGAAATTTATTTCTCGTAGAACAAAAATAGAAAGAAAAACACAACGGTGGCAAATCGTACGTCTTTAATAAACCGCACTAAAAATTATGAAACAAACTTGATAGTTTTCGATAAACACACTTTCTATTTAGAAACAGACACATCGAAAGTTTACCTGTTACGTCTTTTACAAAATGGCAAACCAAAGTGGAGGAACCATGCCGATCTTTGTTCTTATTGGGCCAGAATATTTGAAATAAAGTACCGGCCCGGTGGCGTAGAGGTACAGGCTCTCGTCTACCAATCTCAAGGTAATGGGTTCGAATCCCACACCCGGCATTGCATCAGCCGATTATTTTTATTAAAATATAAATAGTTTGGGTACCTAGGTCGACTCAGCCTTAAATGAGTACTTGGGATTTACAATCCTGAGGTAATAATAGGCGGTCGAAGCGTAGTGCTAGCCACATTCCCTTCCTTGTATACCGAACGGCCCTAGTATGGCAAGCTGTACCTTGCTACTCCCAAGGCGTTAAACGCTATATATGGGAGCTATTATTATTATAAGTACTGGCAATTGTTGGTGCGACCGGTGCGCCTCTAGCGGGATAAGTAACTATAAAAGCTGCCCCCAGAGTGGAAAGGTTATGACATATAGCGATAACAAATTAGTGTGGCTGCAACGACGCGACGTCCCGTAATCCTGCTGTAGAAATATAATATATAATTGGTTTTTATATATAAAAACAGGCTGTTATGTTTTAACAGCAAAATTACGGGACGTCGTTGCAGCCACCCTTATTGAACAAAAAAATAACTCAAACCTCTAGTCATCATTATTGCTCATTTCTGTTATAAAAAATTATTTTTACAGTTTCAAAACAGGTAAACTATGGAATTTATATACAAAGTGGTCTCAACTGTATTCCGGAAACTTTGGCAGCATATTATACAGATAAAAATAAACAAAAAATGTATACTATTTATATTTTTAGTATAAATGTATATCCTTAACCTAAAAAAATGTCATCCGTATCTGTATAAAACTACTAGGTGAAAAAATATACATTTCTGTGATTTTTTACTTAAAAAATATCTCATGGTAAATCACTACAAGCAACCGTACTCAAGATATTTAGAATGGAAATAGTCAATACATATCATTATTGACAAAAAATAATCATGTCGAGTAGATAGTTATTTGATTGAAATGGTTAATTTGAGAACTTTTTATTTTTTTAAATTAATCATAAATTTTTATTCGAAAAAATGATGATAAAACATGAAAATTATGTTTCTGTTAAACTTTTGGCACAAAAACATTTCAAATTTATGATTTCAGTCTAAAAATTATTTAGTCAACGCTGATGTGAACTTAGCAGCCAAAAGATAGCGGCCGATTTGTCGAACTTAACTGCAATATAAAATAAACATACATATTCTTACAGGAGAATTTTATTAATATTTAAATAATACTAAAACGAAGTATGCCTCATTATGTTAATAAATTATTACCGATATTTTTATATCGGGTTAATTACTGTAATTTCAAATTGACCCGCCTAGTGTAATTTTATAAAATATGTATACATTATACTAATGGTAACCAAAATTATAAAAAATAAAATAAAAAACGAATGCATTTATTTATGGTAGTACTAGCAGTACTACGTTTCTCAACAATTGGTGACTATCGTATCGACAAAAACTACAAGAAAAAGATCATGATTTATATCACTACCAACCATAAGCACCCATTGTCACAAAAACACGCTATTTCAGGAATTACAGAGGTCCACTAGACTAATAATGAGCACCCATAGGCCAGCAAGCCAGGGTTTTTGGAAAAAAATTGAACATCTGCACCGATTGATGTGAAATTTTAACAATGAATAGAGAAAGATATGTATGTAGAGAGAGTAGAGATATATGTAAGAAACAAAAGTTACATAGTAGCGATGTGTGTTTTCACCCTGGGGGTGAGTAGCCCTTCTCGGGGGTGAAAAATAAATCACCCACTTTAATTGCAAAAATCAATAAAGGGATGAATTCTCAGCAAAAAATATTCTACATGTTTTCGGAAAATTAATATTTTCCTACTTATTTAGGATTGAAAATGTTCATTTTCCATCTAAAAGCTGCATGTTTTTCTGCCATTTTGTGTAAATAACTCCAAAACCTTCCGTTTTATCGCAAAACTCATATTAAACAAAAATGAAGCTTTTTGAATAACTAAACGATTCATTTTTTGTTGATTACCGTAGGTGTAATAATAGCCGAGTAGCCGACTCTTTAAATGTAATTTTTTATTTTTCGGAAACTAAATTGCAAATTTTACCGTAAAATAATGGCGAAAGAACGCATTTTTGAAGAAAATGAATATAAGCGTTTTTAAAGTGCTTGAAAAGGCAAGGAAAAAAAAGTGGAGCTTGAAAACTGGCGGAGTTATGATAAAAATAAAATGTCACCTCGTTTTTTCGGAAAAAATTAACAATAAAATCTATGAATAAAATCATAAAAATAAAAATTAAGCGTAATGCATTGGCTATATTTAGGAACAAACAATGGGCTCTGCTAGTTCGAGCGATTTAAAATGCCTAAATTTAATAATAGTCATTAATTACACAGAATATAAAAAACAAAATATGTTTGTGTTTCATGCCTCATGCAAACATAAAGGCTGCGAAATTTAAAATTTTTGTTAAAAACTTGCAATTAAGTGTTTATAGTATATCTTTAAATTTTTATCACGAGATAGGTTAGGTTATTTTCGCATAACAACGCAGGTGAGAGGCATAGAAAGAGAAATGTATAAAGCAAAACTTCTAAAAAACAAACCGTCTGCATTTAAATGAAAGTGTATTATAAATGCAAATAAAAGAATTGCGTTGTCGGGAAATCTACAAGAAATTAAATCTGACTCTACCATCCGTAAAATAAATTCAGAAGCTAAGAATTACCTTGATCGTGATAAAGACGACAATTTAGATTTATTAAAAATGCAACATGATCAGCAAAAATATATCTGAGAAATTACATATCCATGTACTGTAAAGATTTATAGTAAACAAGTTTTAATTCTAAAACAGCAAAACTTCGGACATTTACCTATTATATTTTTAACGCAACTGGTACGGTGCGGTGCCGGTGGTTCGAAAGCCATTCACTTCTATCGGCATGAAGCGCAGTTATTTATACTCAGCTGTTATTCCGACCAATATAGCTGGAAGAATCGTTCCAATATTTGAGATGGTTTCTTCGTCGCACTATGCCAAAACAATTTTTAAATTATTTTATGATTTTAGAGTTTTTTTGCGAAGAAAATCGTAAATGGGCCATTGTTCATGGCAATTGTAACAGATTTCAGTTTTGCAAATCGACATGCAATTTGTAATGCATGTAATAAAATGGATTTATGGTCATATTTAAAAATGTGTTTCGATATCTCTAAAAAGATTATTAAATATCCCGACGATTTAATATCCATACATTTGTGTTGTGCTCGTTTCATGAAAATGATTTCAAAACATATCAATGATTGTTTTAAAAATAAAATTCATGGCAGCTTAATTAAAGACATAATAGCACTTTGTATTAAACTAAATAACATATGATTATTGATAATAATAAATGATATATCAGTATGGTTCTTCAACATTTATGTAATGTTAATGACACCTCATTTTGACTCCACAGTCAAAAATGTCAACTATGTCCAATCAAATAAATTGTAATAATACAAGTTGTAATACTTATATAGAAACAGAAGAAATTCATATTGAGGCTGCAAATCCTTTATTTCAGAAAAGCCCGTTTTATATTTATTTTAATAAAATAATAGATTCGATTAATTTAACAACTAATGGACCAATAATTATATACCATATTTGCCTTTCTGGTAGGGACTAATGATCAGAAGGGGTTACGAAAAAAATCGCCTAAGCAATTCTTATGTTGAACATTATTTTTACAACAGAAAAGTAACATTTTGGAAACTGAAAAAAAAATATATCCAGATTCCTTAGAAAATCTAGAGAACATGTCTTGACAGAATTTAAAAAGCAGGATTTTAACATTCCTAAATCCAGACTATCAGTTCAGAAGAGAAAGTTTAAATTTGATTAAATGAAATAGAATTCCAAGAAACGTGGAATAAAAGACATTGTTCAGTAGAAAAGCATTATGGGAAATTATTTCAAATCAGTGAAAAAAGTTCTTCGTCTATTTTGCAATTGAAGCATGAAGACAATATTATTGATTTAGAATATTGTTTATACTGTCATCATGACAGATTAAAGGTACGATTTTCTAGTGTCGTCTGGGGCCTGCGTCTCGCCGCACACTGGTTCGTTTTTATGAACGTACGTGGCTAAAACCTGTATCAATGTAAAGTATCCATGGACGCCAGACATCGCTACGAAATTAGACCTTAAATGAAACAGTTTCTTGGGTTGCAGTGTGATAAGTGCAATCGTTTAGTGGAGCATTTACGTATAAATTATGTGTAAATACCAACTCACCTATACCCTTAGACAATGTGGATACGAACTTTGTTGAAAAATGTCAGAACCGTTCTGACATTTACAAAAAACTGTGAAACAAAATGCATTTACAAAAAAAGTGAAATATAAAGAATCTAAAGAAAATAGAGATAAACTATTAACTTCGTCCAAGTTTGGACGGGTGTATAAATCTAAAACAGAAAAGAGGTAAAGAAAAATTATTTAAAGAAATATTGAGCGACAAAAATATGACACCTTCATCCTTGAAATATGAAATAGATGATAAACAGATGATAAACAGAGAGCAATATATTTATGCCCAGACAAAATGGGATGCTTAGTTAAAAAATGCGATTTATTTATATTTTATAATAATATTAAGTATTTAGCGGGTTCTCCTGACGGACTTGTTGGTAGAGATTGCATTACTGAAATTAAATGATCATTAAAAGCAAACAAAGACGGACGTATCGACGCAACCGTCGAAAGTTGCATATTACTGGTTCAGAAAGCATTCAAAGAAAGTACTACAAGAATAATTAGATGCAACGATGATTACAGCATGCCATACTGGTGGTCAGAGAACATACATAATGAAATATTGGCAGTTAGGAAGTCGAAAGTTTCAGAGAGAAAAAAACGAAGGAATAAAAATTGTACTATTAGAGGAGTATAAGATAGCTAAAAGAAATCTCAAAAAATGCATCTACCGTGCTAAGGAAAGGAAATGGAAAGAACTATGCGAAAAGTTAGAAGATGATATTTTTGGCGACGGATACAAAATTGTAAAGGCACAATTAAAGCTAACTAACCGAAAGACGACCTTACAAATTGAAGAGAAGTCGGCCATTTTTCGAGATCTCTTTATGCCTCCTAAAGGTATAAATCTGAATATGTATAAACAAGACCAAAAAAATAGTTACAAAGGATTTACCTTAAACGAACTCTCAGTTGCTTCCGAGAAATTAAAACGCGGAAAAGCCCCAGGCCCCGACGGAGTACCACCAGAAGTTGTAAAATTTATCATCCGAAATAACTCGCAATACTTTTTGGAGGTGTTTAATAAACTTTTAAATGATAACGATTTTCCCGATATTTGGAAAAGTTTCAAATTCATTTTCATAGACAAGCCCAAAAAAATGAAGGTAGAAGAAACTAAATACCGTCCAATCTGCTTGATTAACGCAATCGCCAAAGTATATGAAAATTTAATACAGATAACCAGTTTGGATTCATAACAAAGTCACAACAATAAAAAATGCAGTTGATCTTGTAACAAAGACCGTCAAGGAGAAACCCGAAAATGGCACGCGCTGATACTAGTAGATGTGAGAAATGCATTTAATATGGCAGCATGGCCTATAATATTGTCAAAGTTAGCAAGAAGAAACATCAGCCCATATCTTATAAATATTATAACATCATATTTTACACAGCGTACTGTAAACTTGGATAAAAACCACCAAGAGGTTGGGGGAGGCGTACCCCAGGGATCGGTTTTGGATCCTACCCTTTGGAACATCCTTTACGATGACGTAATGGAAATAAGGGTACCTCAAGGAGTAAAATAATCTAAAGATGATCTGGCTGTATTAACCACAGCTGAAACCTCCGAAGGAATGATACGCAAAACCGAAGAGGCTTTACATTATATATACTTGTGGATGAATCAAAACCAGTTGGAAGTTGCGCCGGAGAAAACAACTGCTATTCTTCTAAACCGAAAAACAAAGATAGGTGGTATACAATTTAAAGTCAGTAGGAAGTACGTTAAACCAACTAATATAGTAAAATACCTCGGAATAACACTAGATAGAGGGCTAACTTACAGTGAACATGTAAAAGATACTTGGAGAAAAGCAAACCGAACTGTCAAAGCTATATGTGGACTACTTCCGAACCTAAAAGGACCCTCCTCAAAAAAAGGAAAAGTTCTTGCGGTATCAATGCAAAATATAATTCTATAAGAGTCTTCTATATTCTATAAGAGAGAAAAATGGCCGTAAGGATCTGTTCAGCGTATCGTACGATATCAACAGATGCCGTGTTGGTTATAGCTGGGCTGATCCCGCTGCATTTAGCAGCTGAGGAAAAGCGAATTAACGATGAGGTGAAAAAACAGCAACGACGAGGTACCTATCAAAAATGGCAAGAGGAGTGGGATACATCCGACAAAGGAAGGTGGACTAAAAAGTTAATACACAACGTGGATGACTGGACAAGTAGGAAACACGGAGACGTGGACTATTACACTACGCAGTTTCTTTCCGGGCATGGAGTCTTCATGGACTTCTTGCACAGAATAAAGAAAATACCAAATGGCAACTGCATGTACTGCGACGAAA
Source organism: Sitophilus oryzae (assembly GCF_002938485.1). Lineage (NCBI taxonomy): Eukaryota > Metazoa > Arthropoda > Insecta > Coleoptera > Curculionidae > Sitophilus > Sitophilus oryzae. The sequence goes on along the minus strand of NW_022146952.1, from coordinate 539,175 downwards.
TCGACGATGCCGAGCATTAGTTGTTCTGCTGTCCAAGATGGGAAACGGAAGGTCTGCCTTATTGTCGGATGTAGGAAAGTTAACTTCGGACACCTTTATTATGAAAATGACCAAAACTAGCGAAATATGGGGAAAGGTAGGGGCATTTATGAAAGAAATAATAATAGAGAAAGGAAAAGATGAAAAGGCAAGAAATGCGAAAGTATCCTAAAAATAAATAGGATAGAATATATATGTATAAATGTAAACGTTGTTGTAACGTTGTGCCGGCGTTGAACTAGTACTACAACAAAGTAAAAGCTTCTGCGACGTCGAATAAACGTTGTCTTGTAACCTTTTTTGCTTAAGTGATCTTTAGGTGATTCGGACAACGTAGTTACAATGTTGGACAATAAAGAGTTGTCCGACGTCACTTTCAGGACCTATTCCAACGTTATGCAAATGTCGTCTGTTTTAGAAATTCCAACGTTGTTTAGATTTCCTTATTCTTACGTTGGTATGACGTCGAGCCACTACCTTTTTGCAACTGTATTGAGCCATAACCTTAAATCTTAAATTTTCACTTCACTGTTCTGTTCAGTCAGACAGTTCAGTGCTGTTTTTGTTTTTATAAAAAAAAAACTTAATTAAAATGGGACGTAAGAAAGGCACATATAAAACTAAATTTAAATATACATCGACATATTACCTGTCGCGTCGAAAACACTACCCGTCTTAACAACACGTCTCCTTGGAAATAAAGGCCGTATTTATTTACATATATACAACCTTTATTAAATACTGAGCTTACTTGCAACTAATAATCCTAACAAAGTGGCCGTTGATCCTAAAATTTACGACTTCTGGGAACCAGTGTCGATTAAAACCCGTACAACTTTGGAGCGCCCTGATCCGTATAATTGTACGCGGAGGGTTTGCAAAAATACCTGGGTGTTCGTGTTGTGGTTGGCTACTAATACCTAGCTGGCGTCTGCATTGGTCGTGATGTCCGATGTAAGTGGTGGTTCTGTGACTTGTGGCATACCTTTCGCCAGCCCTGGACACATAATTTCCATATGTGATTTCCCACAAGTAACACATTTTACTCTCATGCGACATCTTCGTGAAATATGCCCGATTTTGAGACACCGAAAGCATGCACCGGAATCGCCCAACTTGTCGCGTTTCTGTTCGATTGACAACTTCTTTGCCCGAAAACATTTGACGCTTTCATGCGAATTGTTGTTATAGAAACCGCACTGCGGTTCCCTGGTGTTATTTGCTAAGCCTGTTGCAGTTGGCACAGACCTAAACTTCTCGTTCCCGCTATTATCTACACCGGTATTCCTATGTTCCAAATTCTTCTTAGTTTTAATTAAACATGATCCTAAACCAAACATGTTGTTCGTTTTCTACCTCGTTTCTTAAAAATAACATTAGACTTTTTAGGCGGTTTTCTAAACTAGACTCCATGTTACCCTCAGTGACCGTTGACGTATGTTACCAAATACGAAGGAGGTCCGGCGGGAAACACGATTCGATTAATGGAAACAGCATAGCCGCGTACTTATCGGAAGTAATGCCCAGTGTTTCCAACGCACGTAATTATTGCGTCTCTATTTTATCGTATAATAAAGAGATCTCGATTTTTTCGTTCGACGTAGCGTTTTTTATTATTAATTTCAATAATTCACGCACATAAGCTTCGATTTGAAGATCGTCCCTACCGAATTGCGCTTTAAGCAATCGACTATCTTCAAATAATTAGTACCCGTCGCGGGAAAACCGTCCACTAACTGTCTGGCACGGCTTCCGGCAACCGTTGCTCGAACTAAATATTCGACCTTATCACTTAAGTCCAAATCAAGATCGTCATGAATTTTCCTAAATTGGGACCAAAACGGAAGCCAGTCTTTAATAGTCCCATCAAACTTTTTAAACTCCAACACCGGTAACTTAAATTTACGCCTACCTGGTTCAATAACTGTTTGAGGTCGAACATGAGTGGTTCGACCTCACCTCGGTAGCCAACGCGGGTGGCTTGAAGAACTCCTCACAGCGTATACACAATCCTTTTCGCTAACGTCTTCTTCCAGCATCGTATTGAAAATAGTCTCATCCAGTTTTTTGAGACTATCATGTTTTTGCTGGAGAATGTTCCACGAAACTTGTACAAGCCGACTTTCCACTTCGCTTTTATATAGCAAATCTGAAAGCTCATTTGCCACTTTCGTGAAAGAAGTGCGAAGTACTTTGCGATTTTTCCTTTGTTGTTCCATATTTGATCACGGAACAAACACAACCCGTAAACCACACGTTAGTTACCGCAAAGTTCAGCGAGTATCGCCCTAATCACTTACACGCGAATTCGCTTTCGAATAACAAAAAAGTTACAAGTTCACACACAGTCCTGTTACGGTCGCCACTAAATGTCGCGTCACTGAAACTACCCGTCTTAACAACACGTCTCCTTGGAAATAAAAGCCGTATTTATTTACATATATACAACCTTTATTAACTACTGAGCTTACTTGCAACTAATAATAAACAAAATCCACGAATAAATGATTAATTAAAAAGAGAATGGAAAAGCGTAAATTATACAAAACCCCATACGACTCCGCCTTCCGCTTCCTTTTAAAATCTATACGATACTAAAGACTAAAATCCCAAATATTCAGTTTTCTAAAAAATTAGGCACATGTTTTTAACTCAGTACTTACTTCAAAAGCCACTTGAACTACGTCCTCGAAGGAACCCTTGTCTTCGGTCATAAATTAATAGACAAGAGTTCACAAGACCAACCGTCACCAACAGTAAATCCATAAAGTTTCTTTCAGTTTTGAATAGGATCGAGATAAACATGTGCATCTTAAACTGAAATTACCTTTGTTCTAAAAAATGTAACAGAAATTGTTCCCTAAAAATATATACTGGCTCTGACATTACCGATACTTTATCCACTCCCTCGTTTATTTAGAATATAGAGAGCGGCACAAGCTAGATTCTAGGATGACTAAATTAGGCAATGTTGCGACTAGTATACTACCTGTTAAGGCTGAACTGCGACTTTATTAGTCCATTATGCGACTACTCTAACTACTCCATCTTAATCTCCAAAACAACAAAGTGAAAGCCGCCATGTTGTTGAGTAAGAAAATGTTTCGTTCCTAAAATAGCAATTCCTGCTTTTTGAATACATTAACTTGAAATATTTGACCCTAAACGACACGCGGAAACAATTTTTTTCGACTGCGAATAAATTATTCTCATTTTACTAAAAAAAATTTCAAGAAATTTTTTAAAACTTCTTTAATTTTAAGGCCCATTAGTATTTTTCAAAGTAGAAACAATACATTTATCAATAAATATGTTTGCGTTTAACTTTTTTGCCTTGGGTAACGAGTTACAGAGTTGGTTAAAGTGTTTCAATAATTATGATCTTCAAGCATCCTCCACACTTAAATACTTTTGTTTTGTTTTCCTTTACTGCCATCTGGCATATGTCTCTAACTAAATCATAAAAATAATATTTTTACTATAATTATCCCAATTTAGGATAAAACGCGACTTAGGCGCCATATTATTATACATAGTTTTGTATTTCTGTGAATTAGGATTTTAAACAACCTGCACTAAATTAGGCTGCTAGCCAACGTAGGTATCCAACGTCAATAGTGCGTCGAGCATCTGTAGCTCCTAGAATAAAAAACTTGGAAATTTTGTTTAAGTGCAAACATAAAGTATGTCCTAGGATGTATTTCAGGAAAATATTTTAACTTTTATAGGGTGGCTCAAAAAAGTGTGAGTCGATCGAGATGATTTTTTGGAACACCCTGTATATTATTGCATTTTTGGCTTCCTTTCAGATCACTTTACATAAACCTAAGACATGAGTAAATATATTTCGATAATTTCAGAGATATTAATAAATAAATAAAAATTATATATTTTTCAGTCCACTGAAAAAATTATTAATAATACAAACTTAAAAAAAATATTAATAATACAAGAACTGTTCTGTAATCAAAACTGTATTAGATATTTACTTTAGATGGTCTGTACTTATTTTGCTATAAATATGGAAATCATAAATCATACAGGATGTTCAATATTTTAATAAAAAATAGCAATTCCTGCTTTTTGAATACATTAACTTGAAATATTTGACCCTAAACGACACGCGGAAACAATTTTTTTCGACTGCGAATCAATTATTCTCATTTTACTAAAAAAAATTTCAAGAAATTTTTTAAAACTTCTTTAATTTTAAGGCCCATTAGTTTCAAAGTAGAAACAATACATTTATCAATAAAGATGTTTGCGTTTAACTTTTTTGCCTTGGGTAACGAGTTACAGAGTTGGTTAAAGTGTTTCAATAATTATGATCTTCAAACATCCTCCACACTTAAATACTTTTGTTTTGTTTTCCTTTACTGCCATCTGGCATATGTCCCTAACTGAATCATAAAAATAATATTTTTACTATAATTATCCCAATTTAGGATAAAACGCGACTTAGGCGCCATATTATTATAGTTTTGTATTTCTGTGAATTAGGATTTTAAACAACCTGCACTAAATTAGGCTGCTAGCCAACGTAGGTATCCAACGTCGTTTCGACCCAAAAATTATTCTCCAAACTAGTGCAGACTAGGGTTGGCACAGGGTTGTGCCGACGTTGCGCCTACGCCATTGTGACGACGTGCCGACGTTTGGTCGCGTGACACAACGTTGTCCCGACGTCCAAATCATGCTTGGGGTGTATTTGAGTGGTCTAGTGATCGGCACTATAACATTGTGAGTGCGACGGAAACTTGGCTCTCGGAGGATGTATTCAAATGATGTCTTTGGAATATTAAAAACTACTATATTAATAGTAGTACTATAATAATAGTAGTCTATATTCCTCCTTCTCTAACAATTAATGATTATACTGACTTTTTTGAATTTGCTAGCGAACAAAGAGTTAAGGGTGTACACAATTATATAATAGGCGATTTCAATTTGGGTTTCATGGGAGGCAGTTTGAGTTTGAGCACTGACGCAAGGTCTAGTGATATAAAGGAATTCTACGATTTTATAAATTATAATTCATATGAAATGTGTTTATTTTCATTTTATTTCAAAATAATATTTTGGATATTAATGGGAAAAGGCTTGATCAGTTTTTGACAACTTCTGATAATAAATATAATATTAATATTATAAAATATCATCTACCAAGGGTGACTGAGGACATTCATCACCCAGCGTTATGCGTCACAGGAAATATGGTGAAAGATTTCTCTAAATTTAATTTAAAAGAAATTCCTACACATCGCCAATACAATTATAAAAAATGTAACTTTTATGAACTAGCTACACTGGTGCGTGACGCTGACTGGTCTGCAGTGATTAGAGGGTCTGAGGCTGACGTTTCGCTCAAAGTGTTTTATGAAATTTTGTTTGATGTTATTGATCGTGTTACACCAAAGGACAGAAAACGAAAATTAAATTATCCAGTTTGGTTTTCGCCTGATTTAATTAAGAGTATAAAATTATAATAAAATATTATAATTAATTAAAAAATATAATAATTAAAAAGATATAATGATGATGCTAAAAGCGAATATGTCGAATTAAGGAAAATATTAAAAAACAAACTAGAAGAGTATCAGCGTTTTATCTCGAACAGCGAGAATGCAATAAATACTGATCCGGCTCAATTTTGGGCTTTTATAAAGGCAAAAAAGAATAACAACCTAAAATAAAACTTTAAAAATAACGGTATATTTGTTCCTCATGATCGGGTCCCGGATATGTTTGGCGCTTACTTCCAGTCGGTGTTTAGGTCTCAAAAGGCTCAATATAAGGTCGATAGCTCTGAAAGTAATATTGACAAATGGTTTACTTAATTTACATATTATTGACCAAACTGATTATAATTATGCTGTAAAAAAATGAAACCGAGAGAACCACTGGACCGGACGGTTTACCACCATATACAGGGTCCGGCAATAGTGCGTCGGGCATCTGTAGCTCCTAGAATAAAAAACTTGGAAATTTTGTTTAAGTGCAGACATAAAGTATGTACTAGGATGTATTTCAGGAAAATATGTTAACTTTTATAGGGTGGCTCAAAAAAGTGTGAGTCGATCGAGATGATTTTTTTTAATGGAACAACCTGTATATTATTGCATTTTTGGCTTCCTTTCAGATCACTTTACATAAACCTAAGACATGAGTAAATATATTTCGATAATTTCTGAGATATTAATAAATAAATAAAAATTATATATTTTTCAGTCCACTGAAAAAATTATTAATAATACAAACTTAAAAAAATTATTAATAATACAAGAACTGTTCTGTAATCAAAACTGTATTAGATATTTACTTTAGATGGTCTGTATTTACTTTGCTATAAATATGGAAATCATAAATCATACAGGATGTTCAATATTTTACGCCAAACTTTCAAAAATATAAAATAATTTTACATAGTTTTTTTAAATGGAACACCATGTATATTATTTTTTTATTTGAAGGAAAATTAAAAAATGAACATTTTTTGCATTTAGAGTATATAAAATGTTTTAACGGTTTCGCGGATATTCCCGATTTTGTATTTCATATGGCATTTTCCCAGTACATTTTTATCATAGCCCCACCCAATGATTTTTCTCTCGTATTTTACCATTGAAAGCGCCATATGAAATAATACTGCGTGTATCCGGAAAACTATTTAAAATTTTGAAATACTTTAAATACAAAAAATGTTCATATTTTAATTCTCCGTCAAATAAAAAATAATATACAGGGTGTTCCATTTAAAAAAAACGAAGTATAATTATTTTATATTTTTGAAAGTTTGGCGTAAAATATTGAACATCCTGTATGATTTACGATTACCATATTTATAGCAAAGTAAGAACAGACCATCTAAAGTAAATATCTAATATAGTTTTGATTTCAGAAGAGCTCTTGTATTTTTAATATATTTTTTTAAGAAGGGTTGAAAAATATATATTTTTGATTTATTTTTTAATATCTTTGAAACTATTATTAATAATTTTTTCAGTGGACTGAAAAATATATAATTTTTATTTATTTATTAATATCTCAGAAATTATCGAAATATATTTACTCATATCTTAGGATTATGTAAAATGATCTGAAAGGAAGCCAAAAATGCAATAATATACAGGGTGTTCCATTTAAAAAAAGTCATCCAGATCCACTCACACATTTTTGAGCCACCCTATAGAAGTTAAAATATTTTCCGGAAATACATTCTGGTACATGCTTTAGGTTTGCACTTAAACAAAATTCTCAAGTTTTTTTATTCTAGGAGCTATAGATGCCCGACGCACTATTGCCGGACCCTGTATAATTAAAGCTAGTGGTGATTGGTTGAACGAGCCCTTGATACATATTTATAACAATATACTAAGATCTGGTGGATTTCCTGAAACATGGAAAACTGTTATCGTCACACCTATATATAAATCGGGCGACAAATCTTTAACAGAAAATTACAGACCAATATCAGTATTATCACCACTTGCTAAAATTTTCGAACAAATTATTTACTGTAAACTTTTTGCGCATGTATCTAGCATTATATCATAATGTCAGCATGGTTTTCTGCCAAAAAGTCAATAAATACGAATTTATTGCTTTTCTCTCAGGACATTATGGCTAATTTCAGTCCAAAAGTTCAAACAGATGTGGTTTACACAGATTTTAAAAAGGCATTTGACAGGGTTGACCATGATGTTTTGTTAGAGAGATTAGTTGAATGTGGTACGGGACCATCTCTGATTAAATTGTTTACATCTTATCTAATTAATATTTTCTACAGGATAGAAAGTTTATAAGATATAGATATACTGCAAATTCCGGAGAACCGCAGGGGTCCAACCTTGGACCTTTGCTTTTTTTAGTAGTTTGCCAGAGGTGTTTCAGTATTCTACACCTCTTTTGTTTGCTGACGACATAAAATTTTACCTGCCCATCACAAATACTACTGATTGCATTAAGCTTCAATCTGATATTAAAAGAGCAATCAATTGGTGCATTATAAATAAATTTGAATTTCACTTATCAAAGTGTTGTGTAATGTCTATGAGTTGGGCAAGGAAACTGCTTGGTATTAAAAGCTTAGAATTTAAAGAGCAAGACATTAACATTCCTAAATCCACACTATCAGTTCAGAAGAGAAAGTTTAAATTTGATGAAACAAGCCCAAGAAACGTGGAATAAAATACATTGTTCAGTAGAAAAGGATTTTATGGGAAATTATTTAAAATCACTGAAAAAATTTCTTCGTCTATTTTGCCATTGAAGGATGAAGACGATATTATTGATTTAGAATATTGTTTATACTTTCATCATGACAGATTAAAGATAGGATTTCCTAGTATCGTCTGGTCGCCCGCGTGTCGTTGCACACTGGTTCATTTTATGAACGTACGTCCAATTAAGTGTTTATTGTATATCTTTAATTTTTGTCACGAGATAGGTTAGGTTAGCATAACAACGCAGGTGAGAGGCATGGAAAGAGAAATGTATAAAGAAAAACTTCTAAGAAACAAACCATCTGCATTTAAACGAAAGTGTATTATAAATGCAAGTAAAAGAATTGCGGTGCCGGGAAATCTACAAGAAATTAAATCTGACTGTCCCATCCGCAAAATAAAATCAGAAGCTAAGAATTACCTAGATACAGATAAAGACGACATTTTACATTTATTAAAAATGCAACATGATCATCAAGAATATATTTGAGAAATTACATTTCCATTTACTGTAAAGATTTATAGTAGAGAACAACTTTTAATTCTAAAACAGGAAAACTTCGGACATTTACCTATTATATATTTTGTCGCAACTGGTAAGGTGCAGTGCCGGTGGTTCGAAAGCCATTCACTTCTATCGGTATGAAACGCATTTATTTATATTCAGCTGTTATTCCGCCGAATATAGCGTGAAGAATCATTCCAATATGTGAGATGGTTTCTTCGTCGCACTATGCCAAAGCAATTTTTAAATTATTTTATGAGTTTTAGAGTTTTTTGCGAAGAAAATAGTAAATGGCCAATGATCGGGGAATTGTAGCAGATTTCAGTTTTAAAAATCTACATGGAATTTGCAACGGATGCAATAAAATGGATTTATGGTCATATTTAAAAATGTGTTTTGTTATCTCTAAAAAGATTATTAAATATCTCGACGATTTAATATCCAAACATTTGTGTTGTGCTCATTTCATGAAAATGATTTCAAAACATATCAATGATTGTTTTAAAAATAAAATTCATGGCAGCTTAATTAAAGACCTAATAGCACTTTGTATACACTAAATAACAATAACATATGATGATGATTGATAATAATAAATTATACCGTATGATCGAGAAAAAGCGGCGTCAGCTATGGCTATGGAATGAAGATCGCTGTCATTTTATATGTAAATGTATATGGGAAATGTCATTGATGTTCATTTCCCAGCCAACTGGACGCCCTTTTTTTCGATCATACGGTATATCAGTATGGTTCTTCAACATTTACATAATGTTAATGACAACTCATTTTGACTCCAGAGTCAAAAATGCCTCTAAAAAATTGTCAACTATGTCCAATCAAATAAATTGTAATAATACAAGTTGTAATACTTATATAGAAACAGAAGAAATTCAAATTGAGACTGCAGATCTTTTATTTTAGAAAAGCTCGTTTTATATTTGTTTTAAAAAAATTATAGATCCCATTAATTTAACAACTAATGGACAACAAATCCGTTTCAAAATAGTAATTTTTTTAATATTATTTTAAATAATTATACACCGTATTAGCCTTTGTGGTCGGGACTAATGATCAGAAGGGGTTATGAAAAAAATCACCTAAGCAATTCTTATGTTGAAAATTATTTTTTATAACAGAAAAGTAATATTTTGGAAACTATAAAAAATAAAAATATCCAGATTCCTTAGAAAATCTAGAGAACATGTCTTATTAGTATTTAAAGAGCAGTATTTTAACATTCCTAAATCCAGACTATCAGTTCAGAAGAGAAAGTTTAAATTTGATGAAACAGAAGCCCAGGAAACGTGGAATAAAACACATCGTTCAGTAGAAAAGCATTTTATGGGAAATTATTTAAAATCACTGAAAAAAGATCTTGTCTATTTTGCCATTGAAGGGTGAAGACGATATTAATGATTTAGAATATTGTTTATACTTTCATCGTGACAGATTAAAGATACGATTTCCTAGTATCGTCTGGCCGCCCGCGTGTCGCCGCACACTGGTTCGTTTTTATGAACGTACGTGCAGGTAAGTGTTTATAGTATATCTTTAAATTTTTATCACGAGATAGGTTAGGTTAGGTTAGGTTAGCATAACAACGCAGGTGAGAGGCATAGAAAGAGATATTTATAAAGCAAAATTTCTAAGAAACGAACCATTTGCATTTAAACGAAAGTGTATTATAAATGCAAATAAAAGAATTGCGTTGTCGGGAAATCTAAACGAAATTAAATCTGACTGTACCATCCGTAAAATAAAATCATAAGCTAATAAGAATTACCTACATCGAGATAAAGACGACATTTTAGATTTATTAAAAATGCAACATGATCATCAAGAATATATTTGAGAAATTACGTTTCCATTTACTGTTACTTTTATCGGTATGAAACGCATTTATTTATATTCAGCTGTTATTCCGACGATTATAGCGCGAAGAATCGTTCTAATATTTGAGATGGTTTCTTCGTCACAATATGCCAAAACAGTTTTTAAATTATTTGATGATTTTAGAGCTTTTTGCGAAGAAAATGGTAAATGGCCAATGTTCGGGGCAATTGTAATAGATTTCAGTTTTGAAAATCTACATGCAATTTGTAACGGGTGTGAATGGATTTATGGTGTAAATGGATTTATGGTCACATTTAAAAATGGGGTTCATATCTAAAAAGATCATTAAATATCCCGACGACCAAATATCCATACATTTGTGTTGTGCATTCATTTCATGAAAACATTTTCAAAACATATCAAAGATTGTTTTAAAAATAAAATTCATGGCTGCTTAATTAGAGATTTAATAGTACTTTGTATTAAACTAAATAACATAAATGAGATCAGTATGGTTGTTCAATATTTACATAATGTTAATGACACCTCATTTTGACTACAAAGTCAAACATGCCTCTACAAAATTGTCAACTATGTCCAATCAAATAAATTGTAATAATACAAGTTGTAATTCTCATATCGAAACAGAAGAAATTCATATTGAGACTGCAGATCTTTTTTTAGAAAAACTCGTTTTATATTTGTTTTAAAAAAATTATAGATTCCATTAATTTAACAACCAAGGGACCAACTAATCCGTTTCAAAATAGTAAATTTTTTAATATTATTTTATATAATTATATACCATATTTGCCTTTGTGGTCGGGACTAATGATCAGAAGGGGTTATGAAAAAAATCACCTAAGCAATTCTTATGTTGAAAGTTATTTTAACATTGAAAATGTTTCTGTTATCCTATATAAGGGAGCCCAAATCGAATTAAAATGCTACATTTGCCACACCATGACGTCATATATACAAGGGTATAGGAAATCTCGGCGCAGCGGCGGCAGTCGGCCAGCGCGCGCAAAAACCATTACATCGCTAATTGTTTATTGATATATCTTTATTAGTTTAAAAGCAAAAAATATGGGGTTTGCTTTGATACCTTGTCAAGACATAAGCGAAACTTTTAAATTGTTTCTTTTTTTCATTTAGGCCTTCGTTTTTCGTTAAATGAAAGTTATATTAAAAAAAGTCTATTTTTAAACCAAATTTTCGCATGATTGAAATGAGTTATTCATGTTTTAAAGTTTTTTTTGGTCATAAGCGCTAATGGAAATGTTCTTTTGTAAATAATTATAAAAAATTACTCCCTACGAAGACTTTATTGTGTACTGGACCATAAAATAAGTATTTGTATTGGACCAAAAAATAAGTATTTGTTTTCTCTATACGGTGGTATTAATATATCGATTTTTGATGATAGTGCCCTTTTACCCGGTCTAATTTTGTACTACTTTCGGAATATGGGTCCCCATATCATGTACTGTACTTCCATCCCTGAAAAATTCAGCTTGTGACACCGAAGTGAGATGTAAAGTCAAAATAAGCTTTAATCTACCTACATCATAGGTAGGTGTAGGTACTCTAGGTATATTCTACCTAGACAGTAGCTGACAGTAGTAATTAATTTGTTATCCGATAAGTACCGTATGATCGAATAAAAACGGCGTCAACGATGGCTATGAAATGAAGATCGCTGTCATTTTATATGTAAAATTATATGGGAAATGTCATCGATCGTCATTTCCAAGCCAACTGGACGCCGTTTTTTTTCGATCATACGGTAGTTGTCATTATATAAGTTTAATCATCTTATACCTCCTATAACGGTAGGTTTTGGATTTTTTCCTGATTGGTTTGTTAAACAAAAATATACTGGGCCATATAAATGTCTAACACGATACATGTATTGAATGTACCTATTTTAACCAATGCATTGTTTTGTTTTTTTAATCTCACTAATAAGAAATGTTTTATAGTTTTTATTATAAAAAACAGTGATTATACAATTTATTTGCACCCCTTACACTGTTTTCTGTAAGGGGTGTAACCAGGAGTATATTTCGTAACCTCTTACGATATAAGAGGCCCCCCCACAAAGTGTTTTATTACTTAATGCTTAGATTAAAATTTAATAATATATTTGTACATAAAATAAAATAGACTAGAAAGTCAATTAATTAATATTGACGTAATTACTAAATAATTACAAGATTTTTTTCTAATTATTTTAGTGTATTTTTAGTCACCTAATTATAAAGGAGAGATATCCAACCATTGCATTATTTTACTCACAAATAAATGTTTTATGGTTTTTACTATAAAACAAGGATTAATTTATTATACACCCCATAACCCAAACACTCCAAAGAGGAAATTTCGTGACTCCTTATTTAAAGTGGACAAGCTTTATTAGTCAATGTTTTACTTACCCAGCGTCTTTAATAAAAATCGAATGTAATTTTTCATAGAAATGATCTGACATAAAAAACAAATTTTATCTAAAAACTTCTTGATTATCTACAAGGAGTAAACCGCTGACAAATGTCTGTATACTAATGCCAAAAATACAAATTAAGTACCAAAATTTCTCATATAATGCCCCACTAATGCCAAGCTGATTCCAATATAATACTAGTAATACCACGAATAATATGTAACACATTTGTTTAACGAATTAACCTGTAACTATAGTGGTAGGTACGTGCACAGATTTTAACATTGAAAATGTTTCTGTTATCCTATATAAGGGAGCCCAAATCGAATTAAAATGCTACATTTGCCACACCATGACGTCATATATACAAGGGTATAGGAAATCTTGGCGCAGCGGCGGCAGTCGGCCAGCGCGCGCAAAAACCATTACATCGCTAATTGTTTATTGATATATCTTTATTAGTTTAAAACCAAAAAATATGGGGTTTGCTTTGATACCTTGTCAAGACATAAGCGAAACTTTTAAATTGTTTCTTTTTTTTCATTTAGGCCTTCGTTTTTCGTTAAATGAAAGTTATATTAAAAAAAATCTATTTTTAAACCAAATTTTCGCATGATTGAAATGATTATTCATGTTCAAAGTTTTTTTTGGTCATAAGCGCTAATGGAAATGTTTTTTCGTAAATAATTATAAAAAATTATTCCCTACGAAGACTTTATTGTGTACTGGATCAAAAAATAAGTATTTGTTTTCTCTATACAGTGGTATTAATATATCGATTTTTGATGATAGTGCCCTTTTACCCGATCTAATTTTGTACTACTTTCGGAATAAGGGTCCCCCAAGGGGTCCCCATATCATGTACTGTACTTCTATCCCTGAAAAATTCAGCTTGTGACACCGAAGTGAGAGGTAACGTCAAAATAAGCTTTAATCTACCTACATCATAGGTAGGTGTAGGTACTCTAGGTATATTCTACCTAGACAGTAGCTGAACTAGCTGACAGTAGTAATTAATTTGTTATCCGATAAGTAGTTGTCATTATATAAGTTTAATCATCTTATACCTCCTATAACGGTAGGTTTTGGATTTTTCCTGATTGGTTTGTTAAACAAAAATATACTGGGCATATAAATGTCTGTTACAGGTTAATTCGTTAAAGAAATATGTTACACACATATTATTTTAATAATAAGTATAATAGTAATAGCTATATTATGTTATAACACATACATATGTATTGAATGTACTTATTTTAACCAATGCATTGTTTTGTTTTTTTAATCTCACAAATAAGAAATGTTTTATAGTTTTTATTATAAAAAACAGTGATTATACAATTTATTTACACCCCTTACACTGTTTTCTGCAAGGGGTGCAACCAGGAGTATATTTCGTAACCTCTTACGATATAAGTGGGCACAAAGTGTTTTATTACTTAATGCTTAAAATTTAATAATACATTTGTACATAAAATAAAATAGACTAGAAAGGCAATTAATTAATATTGACGTAATTACTAAATAAGTACAAGATTTTTTTCTAATTATTTTAGTGTATTTTTAGTCACCTAATTATAAAGGAGAGATATCCAACCATTGCATTATTTTACTCACAAATAAATGTTTTATGGTTTTTATTATAAAACAACGATTAATTTATTATACACCCTTAACCCAAACACTCCTAGGAGGATATTTCGTGACCCCTTATTTAAAGTGGACAAGCTTTATTAGTCAATGTTTTAATTACCCAGCGTCTTTAATAAAAATCTAATGTAATTTTTCATAGAAATGATCTGACATAAAAGCAAATTTTATCAAAAAACTTTTTGATTATCTACAAGGAGTAAACCGCTGACAAATGTCTGTATACTAATGCCAAAAATTCAAATTAAATACCAAAATTTCTCATATAATGCCCCACTAATGCCAAGCTGATTCCAATATAATACCACTAATACTACGAATAATATGTAACACATTTGTTTCACGCATTAACCGCTGGTCTGCAGCATCGCCTTGTGGTGCAAACGTGGGCCTGTTAATCTGTAACGTGACGCACAACAGCCAAGAAAAACAGAAGCGTGGCTAAGAATTTAGTAATTTAAAAAAACGTTTTTTGGATACAGTAGTAGGTATTAAAAAGTTTTGTGTTTTAAATGGGTTTGCCTTTAACAGTTAAAAATTATATCGTAAAGTGTAACTTTCCGTAAGAATTTTTTTTGCTTGCTTGTTTTACGGATAGGTGCGATCGCATATTATTATTAATAATGTTTTATTTAATTTTAACATTATTACTTTTTCAGTGAATCTTTAAATCTGTTGTTTTTTGTTAAGTTCGTTATTTAAACATATGTATGTAATACACTCATATTAACACTAATCATATTTTTACGTTTTTATTCATCATTTTCAATGCCCCCCCGGTTGCATCTTTGTGAAGGACTGTGAATTTTTTTCTAGGTAACTTAAAAGTCGTTAAAAAGTCTAATTATATTTAAAGAAGATATAATTCCAACTAATTGCATTATAAGACCAATAATGCACAAGTAATACCATTAAAATTTTAGCTGTTTAATTTGTGTAACATATTTCTTTAAAAAATTAACCTGTAACAATAGTGGTAGGTACGCGCACAGATTTTTTTGCTAGGTAACTTATTAAGTCGTTAAACAGGCCTATAAAAGCTATAACAACATAGGTAACTAATATTTATAATTTCATTCGAGTTTTAATCTCAAATAATAAATGTTTTTACTGGTGTATTTCTGAAGTGTTCATTATTACAAGTAGATATTCTTCAAGTTATGTGAAGTAATAAGTAATGTTTCCGGTGAGACCGCGTATATGTCACCGGATTCTGGTTAGTATATAAGACTTTTTCTATAGAAAGAGTTTTTTCTATATTTTCTTTCAAAATAAGACTAATTTCTTCTTATTCTTTTAAATATCACAGTGTTTTTCCTAAAATGTTATACTTAATTTTCGCTTAAAATTAAAAAATCACAAATGGAGGAAAATATACGTTATTGAATAAAGTTTATACAAATCACTTTACCATAACAAAAAAGTAAAAACATGTCATGGCGGAAGATATTCAGGTGGCATTTCACATATTTATCTATTAAAATCGAGATTAAAATAATAAACTTGCGTAACATGTTATACATGAGATAGAAAGTTTCAGAATCGATTAATAAGGCAATACGCTACGCAGTCAACTTGTTCCTATGCGCGGATGAGCGTCTTCAAGACTCTTCCATCGGCCAGGGTACGACGCCGCGCGCCGCCGAAGAGGAATCGACCTACGTTTGGCTAAACAGGCTGGACACGGTGGACTACGATATTGGCGAGTCTGAATATTTATAAAAATTTGCAAAGTAAAATATGTTGGAAAAATAATTAATCCATACATAATATATAAAAGCTCAAAGGGTTTTTTTGTTGCATCCATCCCGCCGAAACCGCTTCACCAATCTTGATGATTCTTTTTTTAAATGAAAGGTATATATGTGTAGATTTGTTATGAAGAATTTTTATAGTGCTTAATGGCTATTTCTTTGTGTAAAACGACTAAATACTAAAACATATCTCAAAAACACCTACACACAATACCTCCAGAAATAAATTATTTGTCATTGTCAGTGGTGTGTCAGTTAGATTATATATTAAATTTTTAGATATTTTAGCAGTGAGTTCATACCGCCAGCTTTAGATACATAAATATTAGCACAAAGGTTCGTTTAAACGACATTAGCGAATTACCTACACAAAGAGATTTTAGGAAATTCATCCTCTTAGAGAGTAAAATTATGTCGGAACAGTTTGTTGTATGAAAATTCCTTACTATTTGGTCTAGAAGAATGAAATCCTACAAAAAGAATTTTTTGAAATTCATCAACCAAATGGGTAAAGTTAGTAAAAATGTATATAAAACTTGGTGACCTCTGTATAATACACATAAAAATTGGCACAAAGATAAAGCGAATTTATGAAATTTATACACTTAGGGAGTAGAATAGGGAATGAAAGTTTGCTGTACGAAAATGCAATAGTATAACATTATAAACCAGACAGTATAAAATTTTATACAAGGGTTTATTTAGTGACATCATAACAAAATATATCTTCCTCAATTATCCTTCAAAGAATAAAAAATAACCTATAAAGAGAGTATTAGTGCTCTTAATAAATAATAAAAAGATGAAAAATAAAAAACATCTATCCTCACTAGCACTCTATAAAGAAGTAAAAAATCACTTAAATCAATGCATAAACGATTCGAGGTGTAACGCGAACGTAGTCGCGGGAAAAAGCTAGTAATTTATTAAATTATTTTATTTAACTGATTAATTTTCATTGAAAAGGAATTTTTATAATTCGCCACTATATTAGTTAAAAACTAAGAAACTCATATCAAATTTAAGTTTTGCGATTTTGACTTATACTTTTTAGAAAATCTGAACATATTTTAAAAGAAAAAAAGCTTTTGATAATATTTGTGTAGATTGACTGCAAGTTGTATAACATAAATTTCTACGACCGGTTTACCTAGTTGTCTGCAGCATCGCCTTGTGGTGCAAACGTGGGCCTGTTAATCTGTGATGTGACGCACAACAGCCAAGAAAAACAGAAGCGTGGCTAAGAATTTAGTAATTTAAAAAAAAAATGTCTTTTAGATACAGTAGTAGGTATTAAAAAGTTTTGTGTTTAAATGGGGTTTGCCTTTAACAGTTAAAAAATTATATCGTAAAGTGTAACTTTCCGTAAGAGTTCTTTATCTGTCATCGATCATGATCTGTCATCATATTAACCTGATGTCTTGTATGTTATTTTGTTTTTTTGCTTGTTTGTTTTACGGATAGGTGCGATCGCATAATTATTATTGATAATGTTTTATTTAATGTTAACATTACTACTTTTTCAGTGAATCTTTAAATCTGTTGTTTTTTGTTAAGTTCGTTATTTAAACATGTATATGTAATACACTCATATTAACACTAATCATATTTTTACGTTTTTATTCATCATTTTCAATTCCCCCCCGGTTGCATCTTTGTAAAGGACCGTGAATTTTTTATAACAGAAAAGTAATATTTTGGAAACTATAAAAAATAAAAATATCCAGATTCCTTAGAAAATCTAGAGAACATGTCTTGGCAGTAATTAAAGAGCAGGATTTTACCATTCCCAAATTCAGACTATCAGTTCAGAAGAGAAAGTTTAAATTTGATGAAACAGAAGCCCAAGAAACGTGGAATAAAAGACATTTTATGGGAAATTATTTAAAATCACTGAAAAAAGATCTTGTCTATTTTGCCATTGAAGGATGAAGACGATATTATTGATTTAGAATATTGTTGATACTTTTATCATGACAGATTAAAGATACGATTTCCTAGTATCGTCTGGCCGCCCGCGTGTTGCCGCACACTGGTTCGTTTTTATGAACGTACGTGCAGGTAAGTGTTTATAGGATATCTTTAAATTTTTATCACGAGATAGGTTAGGTTAGGTTAGGTTAGCATAACAATGCAGGTGAGAGGCATAGAAAGAGATATGTATAAAGCAAAACTTCTAAAAAACAAACCATTTGCATTTAAACGAAAGTGTATTAAAAATGCAAATAAAAGAATTGCGTTGTTGGGAAATCTAAACGAAATTAAATCTGACTGTACCATCTGTAAAATAAAATCACAAGCTAATAAGAATTACCTAGATCGAGATAAAGACGACATTTTAGATTTATTAAAAATGCAACTAGATCATCAAGAATATATTTGAGGAATTACATTTCCATTAACTGTCACTTCTATCGGTATGAAACACATTTATTTATATTCAGCTGTTATTCCGACAATTATAGCGGGAAGAATCGTTCCAATATTTGAGATGGTTTCTTAGTCGCACTATGCCAAAACAATTTTTAAATTATTTGATGATTTTAGAGTTTTTTGCGAAGAAAATGGTAAATGGCCAATGTTCGGGGCAATTGTAATAGATTTCAGTTTTTAAAATCCACATGCAATTTGTAACGGATGTAATGAAATGGATTTATGGTCATATTTAAAAATGTGTTTTCATATCTAAAAAGATCATTAAATATCCCGACGACCTAATATCCATACATTTGTATTGTGCATTCATTTCATGAAAACATTTTCAAAACATATCAATGATTGTTTTAAAAATAAAATTCATGGCAGCCTAATTAGAGACTTAATAGCACTTTGTATTAAACTAAATAACATAAATGATATCAGTTTGGTTGTTCAATATTTACATAACGTTAATGACATCTCTTTTTGACTACAAAGTCAAAAATGCCTCTACAAAATTGTCAACTATGTCCAATCAAATAAATTGTAATAATACAAGTTGTAATTCTCATATCGAAACAGAAGAAATTCATATTGAGACTGCAGATATTTTATTTTAGAAAAGCTCGTTTTATATTTGTTTTAAAAAAATTATAGATTCCATTAATTTAACAACCAATGGACCAACTAATCCGTTTCAAAATAGTATTTTTTTTAATATTATATATATAATTATATACCATATTTGCCTTTGTGGTCGGGACTAGTGATCAGAAGGTGTTATCAGTTGTTATCAGAAGGTGGTTCACCGTTCAAGCCTTCGATGGTTCAAGCCATTCACTTTTATCGGTATGAAGCGCATTTATTTATATTCAGCTGTTATTCCGACGAAACTGAAAAAAAAATTAAAAATATCCAAATTCCTTAGAAAATCTAGAGAATATGTCTTGGCAGTACTTAAAGAGCAGAAATTTTGGCATTCCTAAATCCAGACAGAAAAAGGCAGAAATCAGTTCAGAAGAGAAAGTTTAAATTAATGAAACAGAAGCCCAAGAAACGTGGAATAAAAGAATTGTTCAGTAGAAAACCACTTTGTGGGAAATTATTTAAAACCACTCAAAAAAGACTCCTCGTCCATTGAAGGATGAATTATCGATTTAGAATTCGATTTAGAATATGTTTATACTGTCATCATGACAGATTAAAGGGGCGATTTCCTAGAGTCATCTGGCGCCTGCGTCTCGCCGTACGCTGGTTCGTTTTTATGAACGTACGTGGCTAAAACCTGTATCAATGAAAAGTACTGTGGCATGGACGCCAGACATGGCATGGACGCAATGCATGGACGCCAGACATCGCTACGAAATCAGACCTAAAATGAAACAGTTTTTTGGGTGCAGTGTGATAAGTGCAATGGTTTAGTGGAGCATTTACGTGTAAATTGTGTGTAAATACCAACTCACCTATATCCTTAGAAATGAAATTATGTGGATACGAACTTTGGTGAAAAATGTCAGAACGGTTGCACAAAATGTGAAATATAAAGAATCTAAAGAAAATAGAGATAAACCATTACCTTCGTCTAAGTTTGGACAGGTGTATAAATCTAAAACAGAAAGGAGCTATAGAACAAGAACATGACACGCACTTCATATTTATATCAAGACAAAACGGAATGCTTAGTTAAAAAATGCGATTTATTTATATATAATAATATTAAGTATTTAGCGGGTTCTCCTGACGGACTTGTTGGTAGAGATTGCATTATTGAAATGAAATGGCCATTAAAAGCGAAAGAACTATTCTTAATGGAAAGCTTAAAACGTCTCATTGCTACTATTTTCATATTCAGCGTTTACTAAAAATATGTAACTGACCATGGTGCGATTTTACTGTATTAGCACAAAATAATATCTATAGGTATTCAACGAGTTTATAGAAGCAAAGAGTTTTGGCCTAATTTACTTCTAAAATTAAACGAATTTTATTTATTTTATTATATACCATTTTTAGTAGAACCAAATAATAAATTATCCATAAAAAGTGTAGATGGACATATGGACAACGATAAATAAAATTATATTTTTTACATTTTATAGAATTTTTACAAATACTTACCATATGGTAGAGATTATGTAGTAGCTACATATAACAGGATATTACACAAACAATAGCAAGTATAGTAAGAAGATTAAGAAGTAAGAAGATTAATGATTATATAAAACAAAAATTTGAATACGATGAAAAAATTTCCAAACTTGTAACAAATAAGTAGCCCGAAACACGACGGTTTAGAACGCAACATAGATGGAATTCAGCAGGCGACAAAAAACAACAATTTGCGATTTATCATGGGTATACAAAAACACCAAATGAAAACATTTCGAACAAGGTCATTGATATCCTACAAACAACAATGAATCTGAATGTAAATAAAGATCAGCTGATTTCTGTGTACCAATGTAAATATAGGAAGGCGGACCGTCCTGGATACGTTGTGATGGCATTTCAAACAAACGAAATTAAAATGAAGATGTACAACAATAAACGAAATCTTCGAGGTACAGGTGTCTTTGCAAGTGAAGACTTAACTGCTGAGCGACTAAAAGTGGTCAGGGAAGCGTCAGATTTATACGGCTTTAAAAATGTATGGACTGTAAATGGATTGGTCTACGCAAAGACTGACATCAGGGTGAGGAATATACTGAAAGATATTGTGGCCAAAGGAGGGGGCTGTTTGAGTGTATTTTTTTACTGCTTGTTAATTTTCATGTTTCTTAGAGCTTATGTCAAATTTAAGTTTATATTATCAAATCTGCAGGGGAATTAAGTCGAAGTTGAGGAGTGTATTTGAGTGGTCCGGTGATCGGTACTATGACATTGTGAGTGCAACGGAAACTTGGCTCTCGGAGGATGTATTCGGTGGAGAAATAATGGATGGCTACAATTTAATAAGATGTGATAGAAATTCACTAAAGACTGGTAAGAGTAGGGGGGGGGATGTGCTTATTGCTTTATAAGATTGTTTTAGTATATTGAAAATAGTTAAAAGAGCTGAGCGCTATGAGGCACTATGTGTTACCTATAAAAAAGCAAAGGATGTCTTTAATATTATAGTAGTATATATTCCTCTTTCTCTAGCAATTAATGATTATACTGACTTTTTTGAATTTGCTAGCGAACAAAGAGTTAAGGGTGTACATAATTATATAATAGGCGATTTCAATTTGGGTTTGATGGGAGGCAGTTTGAGTTTGAGGACTGACGCAAGATCTAATGATATAAAGGAATTCCACAATTTTATAAATTATAATTCATATGAAATGTGTTTATTTTTATTTTATTTCAAAATAATATTTTGAATATTAATGGGAAAAGGCTTGATCAGTTTTTGACAACTTCTGATAATAAATATAATATTAATATTATAAAATATCATCTACCAATGGTGACTGAGGACATTCATCAGCCAGCGTTATGCGTCACAGGAAATATGGTGAAAGATTTCTCTAAATTTAATTAAAAAGAAATTCCTACACATCGCCAATACAATTATAAAACATGTAACTTTTATGAACTAGCTACACTGGTGCGTGACGCTGACTGGTCTGCAGTGATTAGAGGGTCTGAGGCTGACGTTTCGCTCAAAGTGTTTTATGAAATTTTGTTTGATGTTATTGATCGTGTTACACCAAAGGAAAGAAAACGAAAATTAAATTATCCAGTTTGGTTTTCGCCTGATTTAATTAAGAGTATAAAATTAAAAAATAAACTTAATAAATTAAAAAGATATAATGATGATGCTAAAAGCGAATATGTCGAATTAAGGAAAATATTAAAAAACAAGCTAGAAGAGTATCAGCGTTTTATCTCGAACAGCGAGAATGCAATAAATACTGATCCAGCTCAATTTTGGTCTTTTATAAAGGCAAAAAAGAATAACAACCTAAAACAAAATTTTAAAAATAACGATTTATTTGTTTCTCATGATCAAGTTCCGGATTTGTTTGGCGCTTATTTCCAGTCGGTGTTTAGGTCTCAAAGGGCTCAATATAAGGTCGATAGCTCTAGAAGTAATGTTGACAACTGTTTTACTTAATTTACATATTATTGACCAAACTGATTATAATTATGCTGTAAAAAAAATAAAAACGAAGAGAGCCACTGGACCGGATGGTTTACCACCATATATAAATAAAGCTAGTGGTGATTGGTTGAGCGAGCCCTTGGTACATATTTATAATAATATACTAAGATCTGGTGAATTTCCTGAAACATGGAAAGCTGTTATCGTCACACCTATATATAAATCGGGCGACTTATCTTAGAAATAGAAAACTACAGACCAATATCAGTATTATCACCACTTGCTAAAATTTTCGAACAAATTATTTACTGTAAACTTTTTGGGCATGTATCTAGCATTATATCGGAATATCAGCATGTTTTCTGCCAAAAAGGTCAATAAATATGAATTTATTGCTTTTCTCTCAGGATATTATGACTAATTTCGTTTCAAAAGTTCAAACAGATGTGGTTTACACAGATTTTAAAAAGGCATTTGACAGGGTTGACCATGATGTTTTGTTAGAGAGATTAGTTGAATGTGGTACGGGACCATCTCTGATTAAATTGTTTACATCTTATTTACAGGATAGAAAGTTTATAGTTCGTTATGATGGATATCTCTCCAATAGATACACTGCAAATTCGGGAGTACCTCAGGGGTCCAACCTTGGACATTTGCTTTTTTTAATTTTTATAAATAGTTTGCCAGAGATGTTTCAGTATTCTACACCTCTTTTGTTTGCTGACGACATAAAATTTTACCTTCCCATCAGAAATACTACTGATTGCATTAAGCTTCAATCTGATATTAAAAGAGCAATCAATTGGTGCCTTAGAAATAAATTTGAATTTAACTTATCAAAATGTGTAATGTCTATGAGTTGGACAAGAAAACTGCTTGGTATTAAAAGCTTAAAATTTAAAGAGCAAGACATTAACATTCCTAAATCCACACTATCAGTTCAGAAGAGAAAGTTTAAATTTGATGAAACAAAAGCCCAAGAAACGTGGAATAAAAGACATTGTTGAGTAGAAAAGCATTTTATGGGAAATTGTTTAAAATCACTGAAAAAACTTCTTCGTCTATTTTGCCATTGAAGGATGAAGACGATATTATTGATTTAGAATATTGTTTATACTTTCATCATGACAGATTAAAGATTCGATTTCCTAGTGTCGTCTGGCCGCCCGCGTGTCGCTGCACACTGGTTCATTTTATGAACGTACGTCCAATTAAGTATTTATTGTATATCTTTAATTTTTGTCACGAGATAGGTTAGGTTAGGTTAGGTTAGCATAACAACGCAGGTGAGAGGCATGGAAAGAGAAATGTATAAAGCAAAACTTTTAAAAAACAAACCATCTGCATTTAAACGAAAGTGTATTAGAAATGCAAATAAAAGAATTGCGGTGTCAGGAAATCTACAAGAAATTAAATCTGACTGTACCAGCAGTAAAATAAAATCAGAAACTAAGAATTACCTAGATCGAGATAAAGACGATATTTTAGATTTATTAAAAATGCAACATGATCATCAATAATATAGTTGAAAAATTAGATTTCCATTTACTGTAAAGATTTATAGTAGAGAACAACTTTTAATTCTAAAACAGCAAAACTTCGGACGTATACCTATTATATATTTTGACGCAAGTGGTACGGTTGTTCGAAAGTCATTCACTTCTATCGGTATGAAACGCATTATTTATTTATATTCAGATGTTATTCCAACGAATATAGCTGGAAGAATTGTTCCAATATTTGAGATGGTTTCTTCGTCGCACTATGCCAAAACAATTTTTAAATTATTAAAAATGCCTCTACAAAAATGTCAACTATGTCCAATCAAAAAAATTGTAATAATACAAGTTGTAATACTTATATTGAAACAGAAGAAATTCATATTGAGGCTGCAGATCCTTTATTTCAGAAAAGCCCGTTTTATATTTATTAAAAAAAAAAAAGATTCGATTAATTTAACAACTAATTGACCAACAAATTCGTTTCAAAATAGTAAATTTTTTAATATTATTTTAAAAAATTGGCGCTGGGAGGCACGTATAGCCGTCCATACTAAAATATGTTAATAAAAAGTTGGTACGCAGTTCTTTTAGTTTCAAAGCAAAGGAATCTTTCCAATTTTGGTCCGCGGTTATTTCCCCTATCCGCCACCTGGGATCGCGTCCGATAGGAGTTTAGAGTTCTCCACAGGATTTTCGCAAAAATGGACTACGGAAACACGGAATATCTCAAAAACTGCGACTTCGACTGATTTTGATGTTATTACAAATTTTGTTGCAAATATTATTCCTAATCTTAAATTGAAAACCGCGTTTCGCTAGGTACTGTAATTTTGGAGTTACGATTTTTTTAAATTTTTAACTCCCTTCGTATGGAACCCCCTTACCAAACCCCACCCCCACCAAAAACTAATGGCCGGATTTTCGGGTGCCACAGTATTTTTGTGCCAAATTTGGTTAAAATCGGTTTAGCGGTTTTTGAGTTATCGTGTTACAGACGGACAGACAGACAGACACCATGAAAATATTTTGTATTTAGGCCTTTTATGATCTAAATAACTCATTTTGAGTGAAATTAAAAAAAAAATTTTTTTTGCCGATCTTAATAGCCTACCATACCTGTTAGTATGGTCGGCATATTTTCCTTCGTGGTCGGGACTAATTATAAGAAGGTTTTATGAAAAAAATCGCCTAAGCAATTCTTATGTTGAAAATTACATTTTACAACTGAAAACTAATATTTTGGAAACTGAAAACAATTTTAAAATATCCAGATTCCTTTAGAAAATCTAGAGAATATGTCTTGCTTGGCATTAAAAGCTTAGAATTTAAAGAGCAAGGCATTAGCATTCCTAAATCCAGACTATCAGTTCAGAAGAGAAAGTTTAAATTTGATGAAACAGAAGCCCAAGAAACGTGGAATAAAAGACATTGTTCAGTAGAAAAGCATTATGGGAAATTATTTCAAATCAGTGAAAAAATTTCTTCAGCTATTTTGCAATTGAAGGATGAAGACGATATTATTGATTTAGAATATTGTTTATACTTTCATCATGACAGATTAAAGACACGATTTCCTAGTGTCGTCTGCCGCCCGCGTGTCACGGCACACTGGTTCGTTTTTATGAACGTACGTGCAATTAAGTGTTTATAGTATATCTTTAAATTTTTGTCACGAGATATGTTAGGTTAGGTTAGCATAACAACGCAGGTGAGAGGCATAGAAAGAGGAATGTATAAAGCAAAACTTCTAAAAATCAAACCATCTGCATTTAAACGAAAGTGTATTATAAATGCAAATAAATGGATTGCGTTGTCGTGAAATCTACAAGAAGTTAAATCTGACTCTACCATCCATAAAATAAAATCAGAAGCTAAGAATTACTTATATCGAGATAAAGACGACAATTTAGATTTATTAAAAATGCAACATGATCAGCAAAAATATATTTGAGAAATTACATTTCCATTTACTGTAAAGATTTATAGTAGAGAACAACTTTTAATTCTAAAACAGCAAAATTTCGGACATTTATCTATTATATATTTTGACGCAACTGGTACGGTGCGGTGTGATTCGAAAGCTATTCACTTCTATCGGTATGAAGCGCATTTATTTATATTCAGCTGTTATTCCGACGAATATAGCTGGAAGAATCGTTCCAATATTTGAGATGGTTTCTTAGTCGTACTATGCCAAAACAATTTTTAAATTATTTTATGATTTTAGAGTTTCTTGCAATGAAAATGGTAAATGGCCAATGATCGGGGCAATTGTAATAGATTTCTGTTTTGAAAATCTACATGCAATTTGCATCGGATGTAACAAAATGGATTTATGGTCATATTTAAAAATGCGTTTTGATATCTCTAAAAAGATCATTAAATATCCCGACGACCTAATATCCATACATTTGTGTTGTGCCCATTTCATGAAAATATTTTTAAAACATACCAATGATTGTTTTAAAAATAAAATTCATGGCAGCTTTATTAAAGACTTAACAGGACTTTGTATTAAACTAAATAACATAAATGACATATCAGTATGTTTGTTCAATATTTACATAATGTTAATGACACCTCATTTTGACTCCAAAGTCAAAAATGCCTCTACAAAATTGTCAACTATGTCCAATCAAATAAATTGTAATAATACAAGTTGTAATCATCATATCGAAACAGAAGAAATTCATATTGAGATTGCAGATCCTTTATTTTAGAAAAGCTCGTTTTATATTTATTTAAAAAAATAATAGATTCGATTAATTTGACAACTAATGGACCAACAAATCCATTTCAAAACACCTTTTTTAATAATTTTTTTAATATTATTTTTTTAATATTATTTTAAATAATTATATACCATATTTGCCTTTGTGGTCGGGACTAATGATCAGAAGGTGTTATGAAAAAAATCGTCTAAGCAATTCTTATGTTGAAAATTATTTTTTACAACTGAAAAGTAATATTTTGGAAACTGAAGGAAGTTTAAAAATATCCAGATTCCTTAGAAAACCTAGAGAACAGTCTTGGCAGTATTTAAAGAGCAGGACATTAACATTCCTAAATCCAGACTATCAGTTCAGAAGAGAAAGTTTAAATTTGATGAAACAGAAGCCCGAGAAACGAGGAATAAAAGACATTGTTCAGTAGAAAACCATTTTATGGGAAATTATTTAAAACCACTGAAAAAAGATTCTTCGTCTATTTTGCCATTGAAGGATGAAGACGATATTATTGATTTAGGTTAGGTTAGGTTACGTGGCTAAAACCTATATCAATGAAAAGTAATGCATCCATGGACGCCAGACATCGCTATGAAATCAGACCTTAAATGAAACAGTTTCTTGGGTGCAGTGTGATAAGTGCAAAGGATGCATTCATTAAAAATGTGAAACTGAAATGGATAAATCGTTTAGTGGAGCGTTTACGTGTAAATTATGTGTAAATACCAACTCACCTATACCTTTAGAAAATGTGGATACGAACTTTGGTGAAAAATGTCAGAATTTTCTACAATCCCTTATATCAAATTCGGCAGAACGGTTGCACTTACAAAAAAAGTGAAATATAAAGAATCTAAAGAAAATAGAGATAAACTATTAACTTCGTCCAAGTTTGGACGGGTTTATAAATCTAAAACAGAAAATAGCTAAAGAAAAATTATTTAAAGAAATACTGAGGGCAAAAATATGACACGCGCTTCGTCCTTGAAATATGAAATAGATAAAAAAAGAGGGCAATAAATTTATATCAAGATAAAACGGGATGCCTAGTTAAAAAATGCGATTTATTTATATATAATCATATTAAGTATTTAACGGGTTCTTCTGACGAACTTGTTGGTAGAGATTGCATTATTGAAATCAAATGACCATTAAAAGCAAAAAAAAAATCCTTAATGGAGACAAAACTTCAGTACTTATATGATGATGGAAAGCTTAAAACGTCTCATTACTACTATTTCCATATTCATTTACTAGAAATATGCAACATACCATGGTGCGACTTTACTGTATTAGCACAAAATAATATCTATATTCAACAAGTTTATAGAAGCAAAGAGTTTTGGCCTAATTTACTTTTAAAATTAAAATAATTTTATTTATTTTATTATATACCATTTTTAGTAGAACCAAATAATAAATTATCCATAAAAAGTGTAGATGGGCCACGATAAATAAAATTATATTTTTAAATAACAAATTTATCGACGAAACAGGATTTTACAAATCTTTACCATATGGTAGAGATTATGTAGTAGCTACATATAATTTTAATCTCAATACAAATGAATGAAAATATTCAGATTTCGATTCATTAACCGGCGAACAGTGGCTTAGGGGATATGTGTTCTCAATTTTATTTAATATTTTAATCTGCAAGAAATTAAATCTGACTCTACCATCCGTAAAATAAAATCAGAAGCTAAGAATTACCTTGATAGAGATAAAGACGACATTTTAGATTTATTGCAACATGATTATCAAGAATATAGTTGAGAAATTACATTTTTATTTACTGTAAAGGTTTATAGTAGAGAACAACTTTTAATTCTGAAACAGCAAAATTTCGGACATTTACCTATTATATATTTTGACGCAACTGGTACGGTGATTTACCGTTCAACCCTTCGGTCTATCTCTATTTATCGTATGGCTAAACATCACAACAAAACACGGAACCATAATCATTGTACAGGTAAGGATCAGGAAATAAGTATATGTACAAACAATAATAATAGTCTGACAAAGTCTAAAATATACGAATATACATATAACAAGTATCACAAACAAACATCTAAATTACGAATGTATTCGACTGCACTGTCTGTAACTTCTGTTAGAAAATATCAAAAAAGGTACATGTTACGCCACCTATCAGTAGATGTCTGTACTATATTAAAATAACTTTTCTATTGTACGTTTTGTCTAGTTAATAAACAGTCGTTTCCAAGTTATCAAAGTAGCATCGTTTGATTTCCCTCAGCTTCCCGCGCAACAGGTTATGAGCCCAGGCAGTCCCAGGTCACAAAAACCGAATTAGTAAATTCAAGTTTGAACGTTGAATAAGAATAAATGGCGGGTAATCGTTACGTGGCTAGTGTTCCCAAACTTACTGGACGTGAAAATTATGATGAATGGGCCTTTGCAGTACAAAGTTTTCTAGTAATCGACAATTTAGAAGAATGTCTTCAGGGTACTGAAACCGATGAAAAGAAAATTGCTAAGGCAAGAGCCAAGTTAATTTTAACTATTGATTCGGCTTTATACGTTCACGTAAAGCAGACCACTTCAGCTAAGGATTTATGGGACAAGCTGAAATCTCTGTTTGATGATTCTGGATTTACGAGAAAAATAAGTTTGCTACGGCAGCTGATATCTATGCGATTGGAAAATTGTGAGTCCATGGGTGCATACGTAAATCTACTGGTAGAAACGGCTCAGAAACTCAGGGGTACTGATTTTCAAATCGATGAAGAATGGATTGGTTCACTGTTAGCAGGTTTGCGTGAAAAGTTCAGCCCGATGATAATGGCGATAGAGCATTCTGGAATTTCAATTACGACAGACGCCATTAAGGTAAAACTCCTTGACATGGAGGGAGATTTTTCAGTAGCCGGTAAAACAGGTAGCGCTTTTGTCAACAAATCGGAGCCTGCAGAAAAAATGAAACATGGCATCAGTGGCAGTAGATCAAATGTACCGTTTGTCAAACGTCAAGCAAATGTCAGATGTTTTGGATGTAAGAAATTGGGTCATTACAAAAATAAATGTCCGAATAGAGAAATAAACAAACAAGATGATTCAAGATTTTCCCAGAAATCAAAAGAAAAATCCACAGACGTTTTTAGTGTAATATTTTTAAATGGAAAGTTTAAAGAAGAAGACTGGTATATTGACTCAGGAGCAAGTACACATATTACTGTAGTGGAAGACTTGATAGAAAATCCATTGAATACTGAGATGAAGGAAGTTGTAGTAGCGAATAACAACAAAGTTCCTGTCAAATGTGTTTGTGATGTTAAAATTCAAACAATAACTGGTAAGAAAGTAAACAATATCACTGTAAAAAACACTTTGTTTGTTCCAGAACTTACTACTAACTTACTGTCTGTAAGCCAGTTAATCAAAAATGGAAACTCTATAAATTTTGATTCGAAAGGTTGTTAAATTTATAATAGAGATAAGATTTTGATAGCTACGGCAGATCTTGTAGATAATGTATATAAATGAAATATTTGCAGTTCAGGAAAAACAGCACAGTGTCATTTAGCTTCCGCATTCACCTGGCATAGAAGGTTAGGTCACATGAATTTCTCTGATTTGAGAAAAATGCAGAATGGAGCAGTAAATGGATTGGATTGTAAAGGGAAAATAGAGAAAGAAAACTGTGAAACTTGTTGTGAAGGAAAACAGACGAGAATTCCATTTAAACATATTGGAACTAGAGCTAACGGAGTACTTGGTTTGGTACATGCAGATGTATGTGGACCGATGGAAGTGTTATCATTAGGAGGTTCAAGGTACTGTTTAGTTTTAGAAGATGATTATAGTAAAATGTGTTTTGTATATTTTCTAAAAAATAAAGATGAAGTTTTTCAGTATTTTAAAGAGTTTAAAGAAATGGTAGAAACTCAGAAGGATAGAAAGATTAAAATTTTTAGATCAGATAATGGAGGAGAATTTTGTAATAGGGAATTTGATATTTTTCTAAAAAGAAATGGAATTGTTCACCAGACAAGTAACCCATATACGCCGGAACAAAATGGGCTAGTAGAACGGATGAACCGTACTATCATTGAGAAAGCAAGATGCTTATTATTTGATGGAGAATTGGAGAAGAAATTTTGGGCTGAAGCCATAAATACGGCTGTATACCTGAGAAATAGATCGATATCCAGTGGTTTAAATGATAAGACACCTTATGAAGTATGGAATGGTGTAAAACCAGATTTAAGTCATTTAAAATTATTTGGAGCAAACGTGATGGTTCATATTCCTTATAATAAAAGAAGAAAATTAGACAAGAAGTCGGAAAAAATGATTTTGGTCGGATATGGTAACAATGTGAAAGGATACAGGGTATACAATCCAAGGACAAATTCAATAATTACAAGTAGAAATGTTAAAATATTTGAAAATACAAATGAAAAAGAAGTTATGATAAAGCTTGATTATGAAGAAAACAAAGAGATTGATACAAAAGACAACACTGAATTCCAGCAGGAAGAAGCTTCAGTTGGGGAAGAAAATCAAAGTTTTCAGTCAGACAGTAGGTCAGAAAATCAAAATGATTACTATGAGGCCATAGATGACTTGAATGACAGTGATTTTGTACCCAAGAATATTGAATTACCAAAAGAAACAAGAAAGTCAGATAGACAGAAAAAGCCAAAACAATACGATGACTATGTAACTTTTCAATGTCAGAATGAAGTCAACTTAGATGATGTGCCAATGTCAGTGTCGAGGCGCTTTTCAGAGCAGATGGCAGCAAGCGATGGAAGAGGAGATGGATCTTTTAAGAAAAGTGAAGCATGGGAACTAGTTGATTCACCTAATAGTGGGACATTAGTTGAGTGCAAGTGGGTGTTTAAGAAGAAAATCGATCAAGAAAACAAAATGTGTTATCGTGCGCGATTAGTTGCAAAAGGTTATACGCAACGTGAAGGCTTAGATTATGATGAGACATTTTCTCCAGTGATTAGATATTCAAGTTTGCGATTATTGTTAGCACTTTCATTGAAACTGGATTTAGAGGTCACACACCTAGACGTGAAGACTGCTTTTTTGAATGACAACTTACAGGAAACAGTTTTTATGTGTCAGCCAGAAGGCTTTATTACTAAAGGCAATGAAAATAAGGTTTGTCTCTTAAAAAAGGCAATTTATGGGCTGAAGCAATCTTCACGTGCATGGTATCAAAAAGTAAATGAAGTTTTAGTTAAACTTGGTTTCAAAAAATCTAACTATGAATCTTGTATTTTTATTAAACGTAAAAATAACAGTTTAGTTATAGTAGCATTATATGTTGACGATTTTATTGTTTTAAGTAATGATAAAAAGGAGACAGATTTTTTGAAAAAACATTTAACCTCAAATTTTGAAATTAAAGATTTAGGAGAAATTAAGTTATGTTTAGGGACGAGGATTCGTAAAGAAAAAGACAATTTAATTTTAGATCAGAGTGTTTATATAGATCAGTTACTAAGAAAATTTAATATGTCTGATTGTAAAGTTGTCAGTTCACCGATTAATAATTTTGATTTTTCAGAAGGTTGTTTATCTGAAAATGAGGCTGAGAAATATAAAAATCCATTGTATCAAAAATTAATTGGTAGCTTAATGTTTTTAGCGGTACTGACAAGACCCGATATTGCATATAGTGTAAGTTTTTTGAGCCAATTGAATAACAATCATACAGAATATCATTGGAATTGTGCGAAAAATGTTCTTAGATACTTAAAAGGCACGAAAGATCATTGTTTAGTTTATAAAAAGGATGACCTTAAATTAATGGGGTTTGTTGACTCAGATTGGGGTTCGAACAAACAGGATCGAAAATCTTACACTGGTTACGTTTTTAAATTATCAGGTGCGGCAGTCTCTTGGAAAAGCTGTAAGCAAAAACTATTGCACTTTCCAGTACGGAGGCGGAATATATGGCCTTGAGTGAAGCAAGTAAAGAAGCGATTTATCTTAGAAATTTGTTGTTTGAAATTCAAGGAAGACTGGATATTATAACTCTTTATAATGATAATCAAGGAGCTCAAAAATTGTGCAGCAATCCAGTATTCCATGATAAAACAAAACATATTGATATCAGACATCATTTTGTCAGAGAAGCTGTTGAAAATAAATTAATAAAGTTAGATTATTTAAGTACTGAGGAAATGGTGGCGGATACACTAACAAAAGGCTTAAAAAATGTTAAGCATTCTAAGTTTTTAAGGGATTTAGGCTTAAGAGTTTTTTGATAAGTGGGGGTGTTAGAAAATATCAAAAAAGGTACATGTTACGCCACCTATCAGTAGATGTCTGTACTATATTAAAATAACTTTTCTATTGTACGTTTTGTCTAATTAATAAACAGTCGTTTCCAAATTATCAAAGAAGTAGCATCGTTTGATTTCCCGCAGCTTCCCGCGCAACAACTTCCAGGAAATCATCAAAGGAACCGGAATAGGATCTTAATGAGCATGCTTTTACTATGTGCCGGATAGTTTGCCTGCCGGTGTTGCAGTCGCATTCTTGGGAAGCTGACTTTTCCCATTTAAACATAGAATCAGTACACCTCCCATGATTTGTCCTTATCCGGTTCAACGCAGACCATGTTTTACGTGGCATGTCAAAGCCTGGCGGGATCTGAGTTATAGCCGGCATATTCCCGGCGTGGTTTGGCAACTCTGATTCCCATTCCCTACTCCATGACTCCGTTAAAAACCCTTCGGTGGTTCAAGCCATTCACTTCTATCGGTATGAAGCGCATTTATTTATATTCAGCTGTTATTCCGACGAAGATACCTGGAAGAATCGTTCCAATATTTGAGATGGTTTCTTCGTCGCACTATGCCAAAACAATTTTTAGATTATTTTATGATTTTAGAGTTTTTTGCGAAGAAAATGGCCAATGTTCGGGGCAATTGTAACATATTTCAGTTTTGGAAATCTAGATGCAATTTGCAACGGATGTAATACAATGGATTTATTATTATTTTTATCTTTAAAAAGTTCATTAAATATCCCGACGATCTAATATCCATACATTTGTGTTGTGCTCATTTCATGAAAGTGATTTCAAAATATATCAATGATTGTTTCAAATATAAAATTCATGGCAGCTTAATAAAATTAAAGACTTAATAATACTTTGTATTCAACTAAATAACATAAATGATATATTAGTATGGTTCTTCAACATTTACATAATGTTAGTGACACCTCATTTTAACTCCACAGTTATTACTCATGATATTACTCATATATATTTCTCATTTTGACTCCACAGTCAAAAATGCCTCTACAAAATTGTCAACTATGTCCAATCAAATAAATTGTAATAATACAAGTTGTAATACTATAACAATATATGTAATATAGAAACAGAAGAAATTCACATTGAGGCTGCGGATCCTTTATTTCAGAAAAGCTCGTATTATATTTATTTAAAAAAATAATAGATTCGATTAATTTAACAACTAAAGGTCCAACAAATCCATTTCAAAGCAGTATTTTTTTAATATTATTTTAAATAATTATATACCATATTTGCCTGTGTGGTCGGGACTAATGATCAGAAGGTCTTATGAAAAAAATCGCCTAAGCAATTCTTATGTTGAAAATTATTTTTTACAACAGAAAAGTAATATTTTGGAAACTGAAAAAAAATTAAAAATATTCAGATTCCTTAGAAAATCTAGAGAACATGTCTTGGCAGTATTTAAAGAGCAGGATTTTAACATTTCTAAATCCAAACTATCCAGATCAGTTCAGAAGAGAAAGTTTAAATTTGATGAAACAGACGCCCATGAAACGTGGTGAACAATTCTTTTATTGTTCAGTAGAAAACCATTTTATGGGAAATTATTTAAAACCACTGACAAAAGATTCTTCGTCTATTTTGCCATTGAAGACGATATTATTGATTTAGAATATTGTTTATACTATCATCATGACAGATTAAACTCGCCGCAACCTATATCAATGGAAAGTAATGTATCCATGGACGCCAGACATCGCTATGAAATCAGACTTTAAATGAAACAGTTTCTTGGGTGCAGTGTGATAAGTGCAAAAGATGCGTTCATCAAAAATGTTAAACTGAAATGGATAAATCGTTTAGTGGAGCGTTTACGTGTAAATTATGTGTAAATACCAACTCACCTATACCTTTAGAAAATGTGGATACGAACTTTGATGAATTGTCAGAATTTTCTAAAATCCCTTATATCAAATTCGGCAGAACGGTTGCACTTACAAAAGAAGTGAAATATAAAGAATCTAAAGAAAAATAGAGATAAACTATTAACTTCGTCCTACTTTGGACGGGTGTATAAATCTTAAACAGAAAAAGCTAAAGAAAAATTATGTAATGAAATACTGAGCGACAAAAATATGACACGCATTTCATCCTTGAAATAAATAAACAAAGAACAATAAATTTATATCAAGACAAAACATGCTTAGTTAAAAAATGCGATTTATTTGTATATAATCATATTAAATATTTAGCGGGTTCTCCTTACGGACTTGTTGGTAGAGATTGCAATATTGAAATGAAATGCCCATTAAAAGCAAAAGAACTATTCTTAATGGAGGCAAAACTTGAGTACTTACATGATGATGGAAAGCTTAAAACGTCTCATTGCTACTATTTTCATATTCAGGGTTTACTAGAAATATGCAACTGACCATGGTGCGATTTTACTGTATTAGCACAAAATAATATCTATATTCAACTAGTTTATAGAAGCAAAAAGTTTTACAGCGATTATTTTATTGGAAACATTAAAAAACAAAAACATAAAGATAAAAAATAAACATAAAATTGTAATGCCAGTTATAGAAAATAGAAATTTTTTCTGTTTAGTCCTAGTGAATACTCAAAATAAAACATTTACATTTATCGATTTAACAGGAAATACAGAATTTAAAACTTGACTATATTTAGAAAAATTTCAAAATTTTAGATATACTCGTAATCAATACCATAAAAGAAATATTTTATTTGATAATGTAAAATTGGTTAATTATAAACATGTAGTTCAAAAATATGGATACAATGTGGCCCGTTGCAATATATACTATATGTATAGTATTTTTTTATCATTTCTAAAGGCTCGATAATATGCTTTTCTTAGCCATTAAGTTTGTATGTATTTTTCGCAAAAATAAGCAAAACTTCAAAAATACATTGGATACTGAAGGAATTATGTAATAAACAAGAAACTAAACTATAAATAAATTGTTAAAACATATTGAGAGAAAATATTTTGATATATTCACAATATTACATTACTATCTAAATATAAAAATTAAAAATTACAATAAAGGGT
This sequence comes from Sitophilus oryzae, assembly GCF_002938485.1. Lineage (NCBI taxonomy): Eukaryota > Metazoa > Arthropoda > Insecta > Coleoptera > Curculionidae > Sitophilus > Sitophilus oryzae. The sequence continues at coordinate 502,658 of NW_022146952.1, read as the reverse complement.
AAGTCTCAAATCCGAGTTTTTTTGAAAATTTGTATTTTTTTTAGATTTTTTTTTATTTTTAGTTAAAAAACTAAATATCTTTATAATATGGTAACATAGGTACTAGATTAAATTTACAAGTAATAAAACCCAGAAAAGATCCAGTAATTTTCAAAATTTAAGCATAAAATTATTTTTTTTATATTTTCAAAGTAAAATATCTCGGTTATTTTTGACTTATTTGAAAAACGGCAAAGAGGAGATATGTTTCTTTTATTGAAATCTACCAGCCCTGAAAATATTTGCACTTATTTAAGACTCACCCTGTATAATTTATAAAAAAGTCACACTCTATGTCTTTGTATATGTTTTTAATTACGATATATAGAGACGATATTTTGAGATACTTTTACATACCCCAGTATTTTATTTCGTTAATAATTTATCCAAATTATGTGTCTAATAAATAATTTTGTTTAATAAGTTTTTTTGCATAAGTTCTAGCTGGGTTTGTATCATACTGTTTGTTGTCTGGTCCTACCGCCAAAAGAATCAACATAAATTATTATTATGCTACACCTAGATGTAACTCTTATGATTAATAGGACAAATATATTTTGAAAGAAAAGTATTGCTTAAATATTTATTTTGAATGTTGAAGCGAATATATAAATTTTAAAATTTTAGCTATATTGTTTAAGTCAACCACCCCAATATACAGCATCAGACAGGACTTCACATAGCCGTTTTGATTAATAAAACATATTAAACTATTGTCTTTACTTTTTACGTTCCTTGTGAAGAAGTATATTAATTGGCTTCATTTTGTGACGGTGTCTTTTGAGTTTACAGTTTTCGTCTAGATTTCTATTCGCAGTACGTTTAAGTACGTTAAGAGTCTAAAATAAAAATAGGGAAAACAAGTCATTCATAAACTCCCGATTTGTTTTGCCCAGACGTATTAACATTCTATCACCGCGGCGTTAACGCCAAACGATAGGCTGCGGCGTTAAGGTGAGGTATAAGTGGGAGAAGAAGATGTTAACATCCACGTGATATCATGTCACCTCCGACTTTATCAATGATGGGAACGAAACGCACATAGGCGTGACAATTTATTTTTCTTGATATTCATTATAAAAATATTTAATTGTATAAAATTTTTATCGACAAGTATTACTTAATAGTTTCATGTTAGGTTCATCGTTAATTAATATAAAAAGATTATTCAACAATAAAAAACCCTTAGTTTCATTTCATTATTTGTAAGAACAAAAACATTAGTAGGTAATGCATTATATATTAACGCCTTTATATAATATATCTATGTAGTTTGATAAAGGCAGATAAAAATCCTAGGACATTTAACCTAACAAAAAAAATAATTTGCATTACTTTTTTATTTCATCTTAAATGAATGTTTAGAATAAAGGATCATAACAACTACTGTACAGGAGCATATTAAATTATTTGATATTATTATTTAATAAATACAAAATAAAGGGAGTTGAAAATAAAATACTAAAAAAAAGGGTAATTATTTTACCTACCATAACATAACTAACTACCAAGGGTACATAATTACAGACTAACTTATGTGCTTGTTTGTAAATGTCATAAAATTTGGGTTTTGTTATTTTCTTATTCGAAAACTGTTTATATTCAGTGTGATTCAATGATAATATCCTATAATAACAATATCCTAACAAATGTGTATATAAATATTTTTATTGATTAAAAATCAATTAACAGGCAGCTATAATAGCGGTCCATGGCGGAAAAATGACGTGTTTTAAAAAGAAAAGCGAAAGAATAATGAAATTTTATCGCAGTATTATTACTATGAAAACATCGAAAACGCGCTATATCTGCATATTATTCGCTTCTGTATATACATATATATCTGTTTTCTTTTCGACTGGAAGGGTGCGAAGAAGAATAATAAGTTGAAATAATAATAACGGGTTTTTGTTAACTAAATCTAAAGAACATACACAAGGACCTTGATAAATAATATTTGATAGCCTGGTTTATGTAGAAGTATTTTTTTATAAAACTTACTTGATTTGAAATTGAAATTTAAAATAAATATGCTGGAAAAATTTTTCTTAAAAATAGAGAGACGATGAGCTTATTTTTAGGCTTTTTATTTTTTTTTTGACATTGCTCATTCACTTAATACTGTTTTCTTAACAAAACCAAGCATTATTTTACTGCATAATCTAATAATTGATTAATTGATTTTTGCCCTACAGTTAGGCTGTATTTTATTTTGAACAAGGAATTAGTCTTTTTTTTTATTTGTTCACAGGCACACTGAATATGTTATGTATCTCTACTTATATTTAAAAAGTAAATTTAAGATGTATGTATATTAACTTAAACAAAATTGCTATTGTTACCTAAATATATTTATCAACATCATTTAAATAATACCACATACCATATACAGTATATCCCCGGATTGTCTTTACAAGAGTCTTTACAAGAGACCTTTTTCCAGTTGCTAAAGTATTTTAAATTGTTGAAGTATCACGTTTTCCTACAATTATTATCATCCTATCCGTAGCTTTTAACTAAATAAGTTTTTGCTTCATTAACATTTTAAAACAGCAAAAAATATGACATTAATTAAAATTAGAATTGAATACCGTTTTTTTTAATATTTTAGCACTCTAATTATATTCTGTACACTGCAAAATCCCTAAAACAGTAGGGTACATGTTGAAAGTTGGCATTGTTGCGAATTGCGTTTAGAATGCTCCACATTTATCACGTGATGACTGGGTCACGTTTAAATGTAAATAATGACCCTGTAGTATAGAGCTGGACATAACCTAAAATATATTTTTTTCTTCCTTATTGATAGAGGTTATGTGGTTATGTAAAGTTTCTTTAGCCCATTTGGAATTGATTGTTTTATATCAATACTTGTTGAAGTTGTGGAGGATGCTGTCTTGTACGTCTCTTACAAAACTTTGAACCTGATTTCTTCAAGAAAACTCCGCTACTGCCTACTGGTATTAAAAATACATTTCAAATGTTAAAAACAGGACAAAAGTGTAAGAGATTTTTGTTGTATTTCTTGAAATTTAAAATTGGATATTCGATATTCCAATTAAAAGACAAGGCAATAATCTGTAAGGGAAAAATAAAGAACAAAATGATTTAATACAAAAGGACTTTAATTGGTTTTAAAGGATTTTTCTTGAAGTATAAAATTCCGGTATTATTGCAAGTTAATCAACGTTTCTAGTGGCGAAATATCCTGTTTTTTTTTCAGGAAAGCTCTTTTTGTTCTATTCTTTCTGACAAAGTTGGATGAAAAGAGCCATTTAGCGAATTATAATGATTAATGTAACTCCACCGTTAGATGGCGGTAATATTTTTAGAAATTTATTATCGGATATCTTTTATAATGCACCTTTATTTAAAAATTTCAGGAAATTAAAATAAAAACTTGAAGGATTTATAATCGAAACTTTTATCCTATAATATATATTTTTAAATGATTATATATACACAGTATGATCAAGCGACAGTGTTTCGTAAAATCTACATTGGACTTTTTTCGTAGTTGCAAATAGTTTATTTTTTTCAAAACTATTTATATTTAAATATACCACATTGTAAATAATATACAGTTTAAAGCATAATATAAATATTTATAACATAATATAAAATTTCATAATATGCTATAAAATATTTTATAGCATAATTTTTTTTTAAATATTTAACTATTTATCGTTGGTAGAAAGAATTGGGAAGATACGCAACCTATAGGGCAAATTTGCGACAAGGCTGATTTGCTTTCCCCTTACGTCTCAAGTGCTATACGATAGAGCCTCTGCGACCAACGCATGAAACATTAATTTTCTCTAATTCGGCTAGCGAGAGCTTATCGAACACGGCGTGGAACTGAAAGTGACAGTGTTGCCATATTAAAATCTGTAATATCCGTAATAGGTTTGACGAAAATATCTTTAAAGGAAAAATCCGCGTTTATGTATTGAAAATTTATTCGTGTTAAGTATAGAATAAAGAACAAAAGCTTAATGATAGAAAATCCGTATTATTAACGTACTATACTCAAAATCCGTAAATCTACATATTAATCCATAGTTCTGGCCACACTATCTCCGGCAATCACCCACTCTGTCGACTGAAAGCAGAACTGCGGTGCAGTATTCCTTATTTGCTGCGCTGTAAACGATTATCAGCGCGCAGTGGCGCAGAGCTAAATTAAATCTCGGATAGGTTGTCTAGCGGCGACGGTATCGCCAGCACATCTCGGACAGGTGTGTGCCACGAAATCACCCATAAGGTTGCGCACCTTCTTATTTCTTCAGTCAACGCTATTTTCTTAAAATAATTCTACAAAGAATTGACATATTTCATTCTTAGTGTCTTCTCAGGATCTCCCTTTATTTTAAATCTTGAAAAAAATTAATACTATTTTTAATGTAATGTGGGAAGTTTTGATGAATTCTTATTTTGAACCAACCTTAACTAAAAAAAAATAACTTATCCTATAAACAGTAATAAAACTGTAGACTTATAATTTTGTTGTACACTTCCCGGAGAGACGTAATTTAAAAATAAATATATGAATATATATTGTTGTTCAATAAAAAAAAACGAATATTTTCTTTCAGCTAATAGATATAGTTCCTTGTTAGCGAGAGCTTGTAGAGCCTTGTTTTTCTGCTGTTCCTTGTTTATGTATTTTGTTATAGTATTTCCGATGTAACTTAGACTGGATTGAGGCTCTTAATTTCGGTAATGCCATTGTCTGCATCACCTGGATCCTAAACCAGTCCAATTGACTTTGAAAATACAAGAATATTAACGAAATATTATAATTTGGCATTAGATTTTTTGCAATTTCAAATAATTTTAAATTAAAATTAAGAAGACCAAGAATGTTTGAAAATTTATGAATTAACAATGTATTTTTTCTAATCTCTCACATTAACTTATCGAGCCAAAGAATCGAAAATAAATTAACAAGAAAAATAAAAAAGAAACTGACAGGATAACAAATTGATTGAAATTATTTGTAAGTGTTTATTTATTGTTTAATGTGGGACAGGTTGTTTCCCCGGAACAAAGCAAATGAGTATCGTGCCCAAGCTGATTGCGTTTCACCTTGGGCCCCATTATTAACCTTGAAAATGACCGATAATTTCTTTTAAGGTCGGTATTAAGGCGACCATTAGACTAAATAATTGTTAACCTTAAAGTAATCACATATTATTTTTAAATTAGCCTTATGAACGAATGGTTTTGTTAGTAGCATACATTTCCTATTGGAGTTCGGAAATCGGTTAAGGTTGGAAAGCAAATTTAAATTGTAGGCATGTCATAATAACTTTGTTTTTGTTTCACAAGTTTGCCTCATTCTTTTTATTGGTGTAAGTAGGTTTATGGTGTACGGCAATTAGTCTAAAAACATAAATCAAACGTTGTTTATTGGTATGGACTTTTTGGATATTGATTTTGTTACAAAGGATTTAGTTCTTTGTAAAATATATATATTTATAAGTAAGATCAAACCACTGGATTTAAAATAACCGATAATTCACGTTACTGAAATCCAAATAAATGTATCTACATTTTATCGAATATGAAATATTTATTTTTATCTAATACATAGATAATTTGTCTCTGATACTATGATTGTTCTATTAACGTTCAAGCCCGGTAAAAGTGAAATAAAATAACATGCTACTCTTGGACTGTAGCATATCAGATGCTCGTATGGCTATAGTAAGACAGATTATTTGAACACAATTTAGAATAAGTGACTCTAATACGTGTCATGTAAAGGAAATATATTTTAGATTCTTCTATTTTATATTTTCATACAGCATGCTAATCTATGTTTGCTTTTGTATTCTTCAAACTAAAATTACTCAGTTACTGTACTCAAGATGAATTGGAACATAAAACACCTATTGAAAATACACTCAGATGCAAAAAAACGCAACAGAGAAATTTTTCGTCAAATTTAAAATGTTATAATTTTGATATTTTTAGCCCTATTTTCATGAATTTTTTAGCAAAATATATATAATTATATCAACTTTAATTCGTAAACTCAGTTTTTTATAATCTTGAATGTTTGACATATTATACAGGGTTAATCGAGGGGTTGTTTTTTTACCCTAACTTTAAAACACCCTGTGCAATAATTTTGCGTGTCAATTTTTCTAAATTATAATTTTACGGTTAGAACCATGTCTCCTGAGCATTTTGTTTTTTGGACCATGTCAATACATGCTTTGGTTAATTTTTAAGAGCGAAATGAACTGATCATGATCAATTTGCAATTTTTAAATTATCATTACATTTTGATGTAATTTTTTAAAATGACGGGATGGTTTTGGTGACTATTGTCCTAACGTCATATTCCGCTGCATTGGATACTCTATACTAAATAAAAAAAAACGTTAAAAACTAACGATACAGTCCGGATTTTAATAAACATTAATAACGATAACAGAATTAACGATATTAAAGAAAAAATCTGTAATACTCAAGTATACAAACAGAAAACAAAAATTGTAAAAAATACCCTAATACTTTGTATTGCCTCCCTTGGCTGCTATAACTGCCTGTATACGTCCCTTCATACGGTCACTGAGGCTGCATATATCATATTGCTTTATGTTTTTCTATTCTTCTTTAAGGACCAAGCGAAGTTCATTTAATGAAGCTGGTAAAGATTCGCGACCTTTAACCCTCCTGCCATGCATTTGCCAAACGTCCAACATGACAAACAGTTCATAGTGGTTTATGGTTCACAACAATCTCCAAAGCCGCCATCATATTGAAATATAACTTCAAAATGAAATGATAATTGAAAAAAATCGCAAATTGTTGGTGGCGAGTTCATTTCGCTCTTAAAAATTAACCAAAGTATGTATTGACATGATCCAAAAAACAAAATGCTCAGGAGACATGGTTCTGACCGTAAAATTATAATTTAGAAAAATTGACACGCGAAATTATTACACAGGATATTTAAAATTGGGGTAAAAAAACAACCCCTCGATTAACCCTTTATAATAGCCAAATACAAAATTTAATAAAAAACTGAGTATACGAATTAAAGTTGATATAATAATATACAGTTTGCTAAAAAAATCATAAAAATAGAGCTAAAAATCACAAAAATATAACACTTTAAATTTGACCAAAATTTTCTCTGTTGCGTTTTTTTGCATCTGAGTGTATTTCTCGCTTATATTAAGGTTGGGGGGAGACCGACTACTTCTTTTTGTTAACGTCACGATTCCACCTTTTCGAACAACGAATGATTCCCTGTTATTTTTTTTCTGTAAATAAATAAATACTCGCCCTTTCTTTTAAGCCGTAATATTTTGTCGCTTTGTATTCCGGGGGTATTTTCTGGAGAGAAATATAGTGCTCTCAACTGAAAACGTTGAGTTTTCTATTGACAGAAAAGGTCATGCCTGTCACAGTAATAACATATTAACATACTGTTATATACACCCACAGCAGATAAACAAGATGAAGAGGCAGAGGAATTATACGGACAGATACAGGAGGTGCTTCGATCTTTGAAACCCCATGAAATCACGATAATCCTCGGCGACTTTAATGCCAAGGTTGGAAAAGGCAGAGTTGATGATGTGGCAGGCGCCTTCGGACTAGGTGAAAGAAACAGACGTGGGGAACTCCTCCTACATTTCTGTAAAGAGGAGAATATGGTCATAAAGAACACATTTTATAAACTTCACCCACGGAGGTTATACACGTGGAAATCTCTTCAAGATAGCTATAACAACATCGTACGTAACCAAATAGATTATATATTAATTAATAGAAGATATCAAAAGGGTTGCCGCTTATCCTGGTGCCGATTTCGGCTCTGACCATAACCCCCTGATCGCAGACTTTCAATTTAGACTCAAACTAATATCGGAGAAAAGAACAACAACACAAAGACATTATAACATTGATAGACTGAGGGAACCAGCAGTTGCAGACAGAATGAAATTAGAATTAACAGAACTATGGGCAAGTAATAACAACAACCCCGGACTTAACGATAGTCCAGATGACATATGGAACAACATAAAACAAAACATTCTGACTGTTTCCAACGCTTTTCTGACACCAACAACAACAAAGAAAAACAAACCATGGATGACCGATGAGATACTCTCCCTCATGGAGGACAGAAGAATTGCAAAAGTCGAACAACAACAACAAAGATACACCGAAATAAATAAAACTATTAAACAACAATGCCAACAAGCTAAAGAGAACTGGGTAACTGCAGAATGCCAAGAGGCGGAACGCATGCATGCTCTGCACGACTTTGTAAATTTTCATAGAAAACTCAAACAAATTACTGGCATCACAAAAAAAGCACCAATACCTGCCCTAAAACACAATGGGAAATTGATTTTAGACCCGGTAGATCTATGCAGCACATGGAAAAGCTATGCACAGTTATTATTTGAAGACCAAAGAGAAGACAGACAACCTCTCAATTGTGAAGACTGGTCGGGCCCGGAAATTCTTGAATCTGAAGTTCAGCATGCTATGAAAGCTATGAAAAATCGAACAGGCCCCGGTCATGACAACGTGCATGCAGAAGTTCTTAAAATATTTGACTCAAAGCATCTCACATATCTATTCAATCGAATATATGATACGGGTAAAATTCCAAACGACTGGCTAAAATCAACTTTTATAACAATTCCCAAAAAGGCATCTCCAAAAGACTGTAGTGACTACAGACTTATAAGTCTAATGAGTCATGCTCTGAAACTTTTTCTTCGAGTCATGCATGCTCGTATGTACTCGAAATGTGAAAAAAAAGCGGAGATACACAGTTCGGCTTCATTAAGGGGCTGGGTACCAGAGAGGCTTTGTTTTCAATCAAGCTACTAATACAGAAATGTTATGATCAACGCCAAGATGTTTTTGTGTGCTTCATAGATTATCAGAAGGCTTTCGACAACGTTAAACACGATATTCTCCTAAACAGACTGCTCGAGATAGGAATAGACGCCAAAGACATTAGAATCATACAGGAACTATATTGGAACCAAACCGCAGAGATAAGAGTTAACAAAAATTTATCCACAGACACCTTAATGTGTGTCAAGAAGTCCGCCAGGGCTGTATACTGTCACCAATACTTTTTAATATATACGTCGAAAAGATATTTCAAATGGCCCTGGAAGGAGAAAGTGAAGGAATTAAGATTAACGGAGTTCCAATTAACAATGTAAGATATGCAGATGATACGGCAATACTAGCACCAACTTTAGAGGATCTCCAGAAAATAATAAATAAGATAGGGGACATGGGAAATCGTTTCGGTCTTAAAATCAACGCTGCCAAGACCAAACTTATGGTAATAGGACGCCAGCCTACAATCAACACCGCATTGACCGTGGATGGAAATATTATAGACGAGTTCCACGATTTAAATATCTGGGTGCCATGATCAATGAACGATGGGACTGCGATGAGAAAGTTAAACTTAGAACGAATTATGCAAAGTCAACATTTTTTAAACTTAAAAACTTCCTATTAGCACGCAGTCTCCCGCTAACACTTAGACTACGGGTAGTAAAATGCTACATATGGCCTATCTTACTATACGGCGCAGAAACCTGGTCTCTCAATGCTAGAACTCTGAACCGCATCGAGGCTTTCGAAATGTGGACTCTCCAGAGACTCTTACGTGTGCCATGGACCGCACATGCCACCAACGAAGAAGTTTTAAGAACTGCAGGCTATGAACGAGAAATGCTTAACATAGTTAAAGAAAGGAAAGTCTCATACCTCGGCCATATCCTTAGAGGAGACAAATATTACATTCCTAAGCTGATTCTACAAGGAAAAATAGAGGGACGGCGAGGACCAGGAAGAAAACAACATTCCTGGCTAAGAAACATACGGGATTGGTGTAACATCAGCGACGCAGCCACCATATTTCGAAGAGCCGAAAACGGCAGTCTACACATTGTATGAAGAGTACAGACAATCGCCAGCGTGCGGCTAAGCACAAGGCACAGGAAGAAGAAGAATATACACCCGACTTTCAAATTGTGACTTACGGTTCATGCAAAAATTTATTTTTTTGCATTTAATTAATTAAATTAATTAAAATAGACTTGAAGTATAGTATGACCCCGGATTGTCTTTACAAGAGGAAAAACTTTTTTATGATTGACATTTTAAGAAATATGCATTCTTCATATAAATTTTTGCTTATTCTAGAATGGTTAATTCTGTTTATACTTTTCTATATTTCCATACCGTTTTAGAGAAAATCAAGAAAAACATGAAAGTATGGTTGAAAGTCCTAAAAATCAAAACACGTTTCTATGGTAATATAACTTCGTTTTCATTCTTTGATAGATTTTTATTCATGGAATTTTATTTAACGTAATGGTTTTTGTTCTGTTAAAATAAATACGGGGTGGCCCATAGAAAACGTTCCGCAAGGCATAACGACCAGAGTATTTTTTTTTCAAAAAATCCAAAAATACGTCAATTTTGTTTGTGAGGGGGACAACTTTTGTCCCAAAAATGGTTGCAAATGGGAAGGAGGGTCAAGTGGAACCGCAATGAAAAGGGCTTTCTATTATCTATACTTTTCCGCTTCGTTTTTGAAAATCGGTCGAGTCATTGAGAAAATATGAAGGATTGAAATTTGAGAAGTTTATTTAAAAATTTATCAGAGTAAATAAGGATAAATTCCTTCGACCAATTTGCTGTTTTTTCTTATTATTTCTAGATGTTTTCGCATTTTTTCACTTGCCACAAGGTTGAACGGTCAGGTGCGGTAGTTGCGAGATAGCTGTTCTGTGATTTGTGCGTTGAAGTTCTTCTCAATATCGTTAAATTTTTAACAATTATGACCTACACCATAACCTAACCTAACCTAACTCACTTGCAGAAAAAGTGGAAATAATCGAACTTTATTTTAAAAATAAACTTTATTTTACTTTATTTTAAAACGTCTTCGTTGAGTTCTTGTACCAACTGAATTTTGTACGGGTGGAACTTTTTTTAATATAATTTGGATGCTTGTACGATTCACGCTGGTCTTATTGGCTAATTTTCTTGTACTCAGCGTACTTGGCAACTTGGCCTAATACGAATACCTCCATAGCTTCATTTACTACAGGATTATCCCTCTGCCTCTTTTTATTCATAACGGAACCAGTTTCGCGAAATTTTGCTACTAACTCGCGAACAATTTTGCCATAAAGGTGTTTGTTAGGATGGCGTTCATTGAATATCTGCGTAACCCGATTGCCACATTCATTATTTTTAAAATAAAGTTCGATTATTTCTACTTTTTCTGCAAGTGGGTACACCATAATTGTTAAAAAGTTTAACGATATTGAGAAGAAGTTCAACGCACAAGTCACAGAACAGCTATCTAGCAACTACCGCACCTGATCGTTCAACCTTGTGGCAAGTGAAATAATGCGAAAACATCTAGAAATAATAACAAAAAACAGCAAATTGGTCGAAGGAATTTATCCTCATCATTTACTCTGATAAATGTTTAAATAAACTCAATCATCAATAAATTTCAATCCTTCATATTTTCTCAATGACTCGACCGATTTTCAAAAACGAAGCGGGAAAGTATAGATAATAGAAAGCCCTTTTCATTGCGGTACCACTTGACCCCCCTTCCCATTTGAAAAAAATTGGGGGATGACACCCCCGCTCAGAGGGTTAAAGATTTTGCAATCATTTTTGGGGCAAAAGTTGTCCCCCTTACAAACAAAATTGACGTGTTTTTGAATTTTTTGAAAAAAAAATTACCCTGGCCGTTATGCCTTGCGGAACGTTTTCGATGGGCCACCCTGTATATACTAATATATAAAATCCTTAAGTGACTGACATACTGATTAATCATGATCCTGCTCAAACCACTCAACGTAAGAAACTCAATTTTGGCATACAGGTTGATTCTAGGATGTAGAGGTTCGTTAAGAAGGGATTTTTCGAAATTCCAGTTCCAAGAGGGTGAAACCACCCCTCAAATATTACAATATTTTTTATTTAAAAATCGGTCAAGTTTCTGAAAAAAACCTTAAACACGTATATTTTATTTTGTTTTTTTACATATTTTAAGATTTTTTAAAAATGTATACAGGGTGTTTCGAAAAATCTGGTCATTGATTAATCACGATCCTGCTTAAAGCGCTTGACGTAAAATGCTGATTTTTGGAAAACAGATTGACTTTAGGGTGTAGGGGTTCGATAAGAAGGGATTTTTCGAAACTCGAATTCTAAGGGGGTGAAACTATCCCTCAAATATTAAAATATTTTTTATTTAATAACCGGTGAGTTTTTCGCAAAAATTCTTAAACACGTATATTTTATTTTGTTGTTTTACATATTTTAAGATTTTTATAAATTTATACAGGGTGTTTCATAAAATATTGAGTAATCACGATTCTGCTTAAACTGCTTGACGTTTAAAGCTGATTTTTGGCAAACGGATTGACCGTGGGGTGTAGAGGTTCGATAAGGAGGGGTTTCTCGAATCTCAAATTCCAAGAGGGTGAAAACGCCCCTCAAATATTACAATATTTATTATTTAAAAAACGGTAGACTTTCGGAAAAACGCCTCGACAAGCATAATTTATTATTTGGTTTTTTTAAATATTTTGAAATTTTTTAAAAAATCATACAGGGTGTTCTAAAAAGTTGGGTAATTTCTTAACCACGATTCTGCTTCAACTGCTTGACGTAAAAAGCTTATTTTTGGCAAAGGGATTTTTCGAAAGTCAATTTCCAACGAGATGAAACTACCCCTCAAATATTACCAAGTTATATAATAATATCGCCATATTGTTTTTTCTCATACTGACATAAATGTGAGAAAATTTTACACAGTTTGTATGTTAATGGAAATTCTTGCTTTGCATTATCATCACCATTACAAATGATTAATTCGAAGCGAACGAAGTCGCTGGTACACGCTAGTTCTTCTAATAAAAGAATCACAAAATTTATTTAGTTCAATGCTACAGCAAAACAATCTATGAAGAATGCATTTTTTTTCAAAATGTCAATAATAGAAATTTTTTTTTCCTCTTGTAAAGACAATCCGGGGACATACTGTAGACGAAATATTTGTGTGATTTAAATTTTATTAATTAGCCATTAGTATAAATTATTTGGAAAATCTGACGTGCTTTGCTCGTTGCCTATTCCTTTCCCTCATATTTATTACTACACCCAGATGCAAAAAAAACGCAACGGAGAAATTTTTGGTCAAATTTAAAGTGTTATATTTTTGTTATTTTTAGCCCTATTTTCATAGCCCTTTCATTTTAGCCCTTTAGCAAGTTGTATATAATTATGTCAACTTTAATTCGTAAACTCAGTTTTTTATAAACTTTAGTATTTGGCATATTATACAGGGTTAATCGAGGGGTTGTTTTTTTACCCTAATTTTAAAACATCCTGTGAAATAATTCCGTGTGTATATTTTCCTAAAATATAATTTTACGGTCAGAACCATTTCTCCTGAGCATTTTGTTTTTTGGATCATGATAATACATGCCTTCGTTAATTTTTTAGAGCAAAATGAGTTTGCCACCAACAATTTACAATTTTTTCAATTATCATTTTTTTTTTATATGGCAAGGCGGCTTTGGTGATTATTGTAAACTGTATACTACTATAAACTGCCCATCATGTTCGACGTTTGGGAAATGCTTGGCAGAAGGGTTAGAGGTCGCGAAGCAGTACCAGCTTCATTAAATAAACTTCGCTTGGTCCTTAAAGAAGAATGAGAAAACATAACGCAATGTGATATATGTAGCCTCAATGACAGTATGAATGGACATATACAGGCAGTTATAGCATCCAAGGGAGGCAATACAAAGTATTAGGGTATAATTTACATTTTTTTTTTCTGTTTGTATACTTGAGTATTACATATGTTTTCTTTAATATCGTTGTTTCTGTTATCGTTATTAATGTTTATTAAAACCAGGACTGTATCTTCAGTTTTAATGTTTGTTTTTAAATTTAGTATCGAGTACCCAATGCAGATATTACGTTACGACAATAGTCACCAAAACCATCTCGTTGTATTAAAAAATTACATCAAAAAGTAATGATAATTGAAAAAATTGCAAATTGATCGTGATCAGTTCATTTTGCTCTTAAAAATTATCGAAGACATGTACTGGCATGATCCAAAAAACAAAACGCTCAGGAGACATGGTTCTGACCGTAAAATTATATTTTAGGAAAATTTACACACGAAATTATTGCACAGGGTATTTTACAGTGTTGACAGTTCGTATGTAAAATAACATAATGAAAGAAAATAAAATATATACGCTATTTAATAATGTTCATTTCTATTAGGTAGTTATAGACGGAGAGCTGGCTACATAACCTTATCATCGTTACATGGCTAATTTTTTGTGTGAAGTATCATTTTGTGTAGCTATTACGAAATGGTCATGTCTGCCAGAGCAATCCCGGGGGTTAAAGCGGGGGCGGCCAATCGAAAGGGTGAAATTTTGACACTAAAAATATAAAAAAAGGTACACAAGTTATAATTGTAAAATAGCTTTTATTTATTATTAAGAAACGTGCAAAATTGTTGACAGACATTTTTCTGGTTTTTAAAATGCCGGCAGACAACGCGAAAGAGCATGGAATTTTGACAAAAAAATCATCGAATATATGCATGCCGATTGGTGGAATGTCATGTTTATTTATTTAAAAAGCCGTGTGCAAAAGGGTAGACAAAATAATCGTGGCTCAATCAGCGGTAGACAGTTATAACAAGCGCGATATTACTCTACAGGGTAAATCTTGAATAAGTGCAAATATTTTCAGAGCTGGTAGATCTCGATAAAAAAACATATTTTCTTTTTACCGTTTTCCAAATAAGTCCAAAATAACCGAGTTACTCAAGTTTGAAAATTTAAAAAGAAATTGATTTATTTGTATATAATTTTGTGAGCCACCTATTTTTTTTGTATTTCCATCCATTCTTTTAGTGATGTAGCCATAGAGTAAAGCCGTAAGCATGGTAGGTTAAGAAATAATTATACCGTGGGTAAATTTGCGGTAAACAAAAAAAATTAAAGATAGCGAAATTTAAAAAAAGTACGATTTTCGACATCTTTTTTTGCGAAAAAATAACTCATAGACATGTTCCGGGGGTCGAAATATATCACCCTTAAAAGCATTTTCACTAATTTAACACTCACCCTGTATAAGCGTTTTCAAGAAACGCTTGCCGCGTTATCAATTGAAACATCTCCATCGACTCAGAGGAAGACATTTATAATATAATCGTAGGTATACATGATTTTTCTATGAGACAGCCAGCGTTCCCTGAAAGCGCTAGAGTAATATCGCGCTTTTGATAACTGTCTGCAGCTGATTTAGCCACGATCTTTTTGTCTGCCCTTTTGCATACGGTTTTTAAAATAAATAAAAATGACATTCCACCAATCGGCATGCATGTATGCTATAATTTTTTTCATTCTTCAAATTTCAATTTTTAATAATTTTTAAAATTTCATGCCTCTTTCGCGTTGTCTGCCAACAATTTTCCACGTTTCTTAATAATAAATAAAAGCTATTTTTGCAATTATAACTCGAGTACCTTATAATATTTTTAGTGAATTATCAAAATTTCACCGTTTCGATTGGCCGCCCCCGCTTTATGCCTCGGGATCGCGCTGGCAGACATGACTATTTCATAATGGCTACACAAAAGGATACACTTTACAAACAACCATAGAAATAAATAATCGTTGGTTTGTTCAGATTAGTTCAGAAAGAGTGCTATTAATCGTGTAAAGATTCATTCTAAAACTATGTAGTGTCGCGGGCTACAGGCCTTAGAACTAATAAAATTTAGACTGGCTGTCAATTTCTGCTTTAAATACTTTGGTAAATTACTAACTAATAACTATGATTGTTTGTTTTCGTAGCTTCTCCAACGACATATCGTAGAGTGTTTCCGAAACCGACACTTAATAAAAATCTATTACAGCTGTCGTAAAATAAGTAACTAATTGTGGAAATTAAAGATCAAACCCTAGGTGCAACATTTTTCTTAAACGCTTAATTGGGTGGTTTGAATTTGACGCAAAATCCGACAATACCGCAAGAAGAAATGTATTCACACAAATGTTTTTTCTCTTTTTAATACATTTGATTTTCTATTAAGCTATCTCCATCACGATATCTATTCTACGATAATCAAATCTGTATACGAATAGTACACGCTATAATATATAAATACAAAGCTTGAGAAAAATATATTTATTTGAAATATTTTTTTTACTCTAACAAATAGGAAGAGATAAAATAAATTTATTAATAGGCAATTTAAATGTAAACGCCTTGAACACTATTTTATTTTGACATATGGAAGTTTTTTAACAACCAAATATGCCACTGACAGGACATTTTTCACATAGATTTTTTTTATTCTCATATTTAAATTTACGACTAATTTCATTTCTTAATTTACCAACAAGTTTGACATTTTATAATATTTGAAAAGCACTATTTTTTAATTAATAATCACTTATTAGGAAGTTTCAGTTTACTTTTAATAAATTTGTTTTACTTCGCTGATTGAAAACTGCCTCAAGCCTGTTCAAATGGTTCGAGAGTTTGACAAAGTTTTGAACATTTGCTGGCTGTCACGACATTGGAAATTCTAGTTTAATATTTGGGTTATTCCTATACAATTATTTTGTTGCCGAATAATCGAGTTGAATGGGGTTTGTAGCCTTTATTATATGTTAACTTGTTAACTTTTTTGTCATTTGAATGACTTTCCAGTAGTTGTACTACAGAATCATATTTACTGTTTTTTCTTTCTTACATTACTGTTTATTTTTGACGTAACGCAAACTCATGTTTCTATTTGATATCTCCCGTTCTTGATTATTGGATAGGTAGCCAATCCTGTCCAATAACCAAGAACGGGATCATTCCCATTCTTGGTTGCAGACCATTCCATGTCAAAATGCTACAAAAATATTCAGGTATAAGAGTATAGCATCCAGTTATATTCCTGTTTATATAACTGTTTCGCAAATATTCGCGTTTCTGTTACATTTGTTTTTTTTTCAGCGGTAAAATACTAGACTGATATTGACACAAGATACTGATTTTTAAATACTTTATATACAAAAAATGTTAAGTTTTTAATTCTCCAGCTAAAACAAATAGTAATTGAAGAAAGAATGGAAAGGCAGGAACATTCAGGAAGAACAGCGGAAGAAAGTAGAAATAGAGTTTTGGAACTATGGTGTACAAGATGGAGTGAAAACAGAAATGGGAAAGGTAAATGGACTAGAACAGTTATAAAGGACTTAGAGTGTTGGATAAATAGTGAATATGGAGAACTGAGCTATGCCATGAGCCAATTTCTTTCTGGCCACGGTTGTTTCAGTTGTTACCTATATAAAATATAGTAAGTTGATAGCCCGAGATGTCTCTCTGGCGACTCTGTTGCTGATACGGTGGAGCATACCCTCTTGGAATGTAACCGATGCACGATGCTCAGCTGAACGTAGAGTTTGGTTTGGTTGCTATACAAAAAACTAAGAGTCCATAAAACTAAGATTTCCGATCTAGTTCCAGAGATCATTCCATCTCCAGAGAATTGGAATAGTGTTCACACTTTTATGTGTTAACACTAATAGATATAAAAGAGAATGAAGCTAGACGAAGTAACTAAAACATCGCAGTAAAACCGCGTCCTCGAGAAGTAATGCCAAAAGGTAGTTCCTCGGGGAGATATTCAAAGCGGCTTGTGGAGGTTTTTTTAGTCGGTAAGGTACCCAACCACCCCGACAGTACCGCATACGGTCTCTGGTTTGCAGATCTTTTCCCCACAAAAAAATCTAACAAATGAATAGTATACAGGGTGTTCCATTAAAAAAACAACATAAATTATTTTATATTGTAGAAAGTGTGGCATAGAATTTTGAACACACTGTGTATGGTTTAGTAAGTAAAAGTAAGTAGGACAAACCATAATAAATACTTAGTATAGTTTTAACGATCAAAACGTATTTAATAATATCTTAAGATTATGTAAAATGATCAGAAACGTAGCCAAATATGCAATAATATACTGGGTGTTCCATTAAAAAAAATAATCCCGATCCACTCACACTTCTTTGAGCAACCCTTTAGAAGTTAAAGCATTTCCTGAAATAGATCCTAACACATACTTTAGGTTGGAACTTATATTGGAGCTATTGCGACGCACTATTGCCGGACTCGTCTAAAGTTCTGATTTCCTAGCGACGTCTGGCGACAGCGGCCCGCGGCGCGGCGCGCTGGTTTGTTTCCTTATAAAGGCGATACATTAATTTTCATTGATATACAGGTTTAGCCACGTACGTTCAAAAAACGAACCATAGTGTGGCGAGACGCGGACGACAGATGTCGCTAGGAAAAAGTCGTTACTACTACTGTCTTAAAGTCGTTCTTACTACTATTTGAACAGGAGCAACCCCTATTTGCGGCATATTTTTCATAGGCAACCTTATAACATTATACACAGAATAAAAATCACTTTAATTTGATATATAAATTAATGATCAATCTGGAAAATCAACTAATATTATTTTCAACGTATTGGCGGCAACTTTTTGATTGATGCCCTGTCAAAATTGTATTCCCCCAGTCATAAGTAATATGTAAGAAATATATTTTGAATAACTACGTGATGATCGTAATAATCCTGTAACCGAATCTTAGACTATAAATAGTGTAAAGTAAAGCTAGATTCGCACATACCACCTTACATGGATTTTAAGCGACAAAAATCTTTCTATTCTGGAGAGTAAAGAATTTAAATGGAAATGCACGGAGGTGATAACGCGGCTGATATTCCAATTCGTGGTAGATATCACCTACAAAATTGTCGCAGGCAATAGTGAATACAATTCACAGATGTGTTTTCGCTGCGACCCAACTTAACCACAATCATGTAACTAAACCACAGACAGTTGCGTCTTAATTGAACGTTTCTTATAATATATAATTTTATCTATATCTTACTAGATTCACCTCTCTAAATAAGACTCCATTACAATTATTACATTTTCATTCGTTTTAATGCAGCAAACCTGCATATCACCATTTTCGGAATTAAAACGACTTATTTCTCCTCATATTTTATAAAAAATACACAAAACAATAAATTAATTATGGAATAACTTAACACAATTATACGTTTGACTGATGGCCGTTTACATTTAAGAATTATATTTTCCTTTTCTAAAGTCGCTTGTAATGAAGTTCATAAAATTTCTAGGACACCCTGTATATTGTGTTAATATTATACTGGAATAATAGAGACTTCATTTTCTTTTAATAATGACAGTCAATGTATTTTATTGTTAATTGTTAAATCATTATTGTAATGAACTTCATTAGTGTTCCTATTGTTGAATTAAATAAGTTAAATATTTAATTGCCATATTGTAAGAGAGTTTTGATCGGTTTTGGTCGCTATAGTTTAATGCGAAAAACCGAACCGTTTGCACCGCGCGCCCCACTCTGCTAGTGCAGGCTGAGTGAAGGGGAGCGTCAGTCGAGTACCTTGGCTGCAGCAGTTCCAAAGAGTTAGTTTGTGAAACAGTGAAGTCGAGTCCGGAGTGCCTGCCAAGTGACCTGCTGTCAGCTGCCGATCGTCGCCGTACTCCGCCGAGGTAAGCACCAGCCGCCGAAGTGTTCGAAGGTAGGTCGTATCCTTGTTATAATTACTAGCGGTTACCACCTATGCGCGTTTTAGGGATAAGGGAGAGCGTAGATTGCCGACCAGGCGAAAGAGGGAATACGGTGCGCTAGAGCAGGTGCCGGGAATGACGTCCCGGAAACTAAGTAACACAAGGGTGGCCTGACAACTGCTTCGGTGTAGCGTATCCTTCCGATAGGGGTTTTTAAAATTCATATAAATAGAGATTGCCGACCAGGCGAAAGAGGGAGTACGATGTGCTAGGGCAGGTGCCGGGAATGACGTCTCGGATACTAGACAACACATATATAATAACTAATTGGTTTTCTGAAGGGACAGCTAAAGTGGTTCAGTAAACACACGGGTCGCGAATATTTATGGGGCTAGAACAGGATCTCGCCCAAATCCCGAGGCTGGTTTTGTCGCTCCCGTATTTCTCTAGGTGTGCCGTCCGGACGGCATCCTGCAACAGTGACGCTGGACGGGATCTCGCCGAAATCCCGAGGCTGTCCTGACCGGGCTGTGTGCATACGTGCTGCACTTATCCGAACGACGTATAACTCGCCGAGACGTCGCTAACGTCAACGTCACTCCGAGACTCGCCTCTATTAACTTCGCGATCGATCCAGGACTCGCGTTTGTGTATCCCACGGGACGCTGTTAACTTCGCGATCGATCCAGGACTCGCGTTTGTATATCCCACGGGATGCTGTTAACTTCGCGATCGATACAGGACTCGCGTTTGTGTATCCCATGGGACGCTGTTAACTTCGCGATCGATCCAGGACTCGCGTTTGTGTATCCCATGGGACGCTGTTAACTTAGCGATCGATCCAGGACTCGCGTGAGTGTGTCACGGGACGCCTTTAACCCCGACGCCGATCCGTGTTCCGTATTTCGCTATCAAAAAGGACACCGTTCCCATAAAAATATTTAGCTGTGACCATCGGGACGCCTGTAACGACGTCGCCGTCGTTTAGAGAGTCGCGTCGTGGTAGAGTGTGTTGCTCCGGTACCTACGTGTCTGTGTTCATTGGGACGCTGCTAAATCCGACGCCGATCAGGAACTCGCGTTTAATAGAACGTCACTTCGGGAACGCGTTTTGAATTCGCGTGATAGAATCAGTCAGAGAGTTACGTATCGGGAATAATCGATCAGAACTCTAGAGGTGCACGGTTGTTAGTGTAAATTTTGTTCTACGAGGTACTAAACATTTATTTTATTTTTATTATTGTTACAATTAAAGAACGCGAACTTTCTTTGATTACTTTTGTACATATTTAATTTATTAAATAAAAAACTAGTGTTACGCTGTAGTTAATTGGGTGATTTATTTTCTTTTCATCTCATCACTCCCTGGTATCTCCACTGTATAAAAGCTACCCGTATTGGCACTAGTGGTCTCTCAAACACTTTAAACGTTGGGGGTGGCGCCCGAGGAACCGAACCAAGGCAACTCGGCGTCCGTGAGCTTTCTCAAAAACGGAGGAGTCTCACACGCTTTCATTCTTTCCCGCATTTCGCAAAACTCTGGGAATCATACTTACTGGAGAGTCTTTTGTCGATGTTTAATCTTCAACAATTGAGAATTTTAAAATTTTGATCATCTCACACCTGGGTTAAAAGTGTAGAATTTAATATTTTATAATAACTATTAAGTAATTATAACCATTTACAATTTTAAAATTGTAATTTTTTTATTGGTACGTCTTTTTGTGTTCTGCAATGTATGTATGTATGTTCTATTTATGATTTTGATGACGTAAATTTTGAATTGTATGTTTTATATTGTATGATATTTTTTATTATTTGTATATTTTTTATGCTGTTGTTTGTTTTTTTAAATGCTATTGTCGATCAAGCTATTTTGGCTTTTTGTACAATAAAGCTTTATTTATTTGTTTATATCATGGCCTAATAAAAAAATCATTGAGTCATTGAATTAAATTTTTAAATTTTTGAGTATCTCTTTATGGCGAATTCATTTCAAGTTGTGTTTTTCACCACTAGAAAAGTAATCTACAAAACGAAAAAGGATCGAAAATACTTTCTTTCCCCAACTCTCACAGTTTTGAAAAAGACCATCAGAAACGAAGAGGGCTATGAACATTTTGTTTACAGCATCTTCCGTTTGACATAAAAGTAAAAATGAGATACGATTTCAACCAAAATGCTGTACAAAACACGAAACTATGAGAGGTATAGAGGAATATTAGGTAAAACTACTAAACGTACCAAATTTTTAATGATTATTACAGCAATTTGTATAAGGAACTAAAACCTTTTGGGTTTTCAAAAAATACATTTTCAAATTAATAATATCTACCCGTCTTTTTTAGAATACCTATAAGCCAACACAATATGAAGATATTTAAAGAGCATACAATTTCATAATGTAGCAAATATGTTTTGGGATTATATCTATAAATTTTAAATATTTTTTAGAGATTGTATTTTTTCAAATATCTGAAAAAAAAAACAGAAATGAGATACAGACAGATTATGAAGTCATTTAGAACAGAACAAAATAAACCCCTATTCTGAATTAATAAATGCCAAATCATCCAAAAGTGTAGGTACATTAGAAAAAAGGAAATAATTTCACACGATAAAAAAACACAGAAACGAATAGGAAACATCGGGTGGTAAGAAGGACGAAAGGGGAGGGCATGCATAAAAGTTCGCGTGACCGTCATACTTATAGTACTTATCAAATGACCACAATAAAGTAAGCCGTTTTATTACCATTTTGGAAAGCTGGGTGCTTAGCTTCGTACACGAACGGGACAAGATTATTACCCGAATTTATTAGTAGATTTTTAGGCTCCGACGATTTATGATTGAGAAAATATCATTTTACCAGTAACGGGGGAAAATTTACATGCGCTTTTCGTAGCGGTCGACTAACGAACTTAAGGCTATTTGTCAGATAAAGCTGGGGGCGCACTGAAGGGGTATCGGCGCGACCGAACGACACGACCGATCAGAAAGTAGATGCTAGCCGCGCACTGAAGTCGTACAATCGACGGTCGAGAGTACGTCACCAGCATATATTTGAGCATAGACGAGGAGAGGTTTATTCAAATTTAGTCAAATTCATTCGGCATTTCAAAAAATTATAAAGTATTATTACTATGTATTGTAAACAATAGATCTTGTATTTTCAAATAAAACACTGGATTTCCCTCATAACTTCTTTATTACATTTTAGTACTTAGGATTACGACACAAACATGTGTATCGTACGAGCGCACGGTACCGACTGACTGCGGCGGGCGCCTCACTCACCATCTTATCTCCCGTAACATTCTATCGCCTCTGTCATAAAAACCATGCATTATGAATAATACAATCTGACATATACATAAAACATAATTTGTTAATCATAACAATACACTATATAAACAAGGTACTCATAAAAATCATAACAGTATATTTTTATGCAAGTTTTTATATTTTATGCTTTATAATGGAAATTAATGTTATTTAGATCTTAACAAACCACATAAAATTAGTGAAATAGAGTGGATTAATTAATGGGCAAATTCGTGACAAGGCTGATTTGATTTCCCCTTACGTCTGAAGTACTGTACGGTGGAGCCTCTACTCGTTCTGCAGCCAACGCATAAAATACTCATTTTCTCTAATTCGGCCAGCGAAGGCATATCGAAGACATTGTTGACATATTAAAATGTGTAATATCTGTAATACGTTTGACGAAAATATCTTTGGATGAAAAATCCGCGTTTATGTTTTGAAAATATATTAGTGTTAAACATAGAATAAACAACAAAAATAAAAATGTATATATAGGTACTGAATACTTCATATATAATCTAAAAAGTCGTTTAATTGGCTTAGAAATGACGACTATTGACATTTCCATAATATTTTACATATGAAATAACACCGATCTTCATTTCCAAGCCAATTCTGGCGCCGTTTTTTGTTTAATCATATAATATTACATTAAATTGTTTAGTGATAGAAAATCCGTATTATTAACATACTGTACCGAAAATACAGTAAATTTTACTAGGATTAATCCGTAGTTACGGCAACACTGTCTCCGGAAACCACCCACTCTGCCTACTGAAAACAGAACTACGATACAGTTTTCTTTATCCGCTGCGCTGTAAACGACTATCAGCGCGCAACGGCACAGAGCTACACTAAATCTCGGACAGGTTGACCATCAGTGACGGTATCGCCAGCTACATCTCGGACAGGTTTGGTGCCACGAAATCGCCCATAAGGCTGCGGATCTTCTTATTTTCTCAATCAACGCTAGTATCCTTGCTTTTATTATTTTTTGCTAGTCTAATTGTATTAATTTAGACACCTTATGTCTCAGTGAGCATTTAAATGCTAGGTGTTTCTAGTATTTAAATCTTGGTCTTTTTACTTCGCAAATGATGTATTAACGTATCAATTCAATAAAAAATAAGCAGTTATTTTTTTCTTTATTTCACATTATTCATACATACGCTGGTAAATGTTATCGAAAAGTTCAAATAATCAACTCACTTTAATAAGGTTTTAAGTTATTAAATTTCAAAATTTGTATATCTTTTCTTTAAGTCTGATTCAGAACTCCGAAATTAGTGGAATAAATTAGTGGTTTCAATTAAACTTTTTACTTAAAAATTTATCAACATTCACAATACTGTTTACCCACGTTTCCCAGTGTGAGTACATCTCAATTGCAAAATCCTCTAACGAGGAATAGTGGACTCAAAACCTCACAATCTTTTCAAATATTTATTTCAAAATATAATTTTGTTTAAAAATGGGGCAAAATGTCTCTGGATCTGGATCCTTACATCCGATCATCTAAATCTAAATGTTGTCTAAATGTAAAATTGTATCCACTAATATAATATTTTACACAATCACGAAATATTTCTTATATCGCATTTTTTATTTGATATTCAGTGGCGGTTAGACTTTATTTAGTCTCTTAAATATGATAACACCTTAATAGTAAGGTTGAATCTTTAACATTATTTACTTTTTATAACTTGTCAGTTACAATTAGTCACCTTCATTATACATTCTCCTGTATCTCATAAATGAATCATCAGGATTTACTATAAAATGAATTAATTAAAATTTGGCCACATGTTATTGTCATTAAGGGAAACTATTTATTTACAGTTCATGAAAATATTAAATAAAAGAAAGAACTATGAAATAATAAATTAAATACTTACACACTAACTATAAAAACTATTCGAACTATACCAGCTAAAATGTTCATTATGGGCTTACGTTCGAAATATTCCAATAGCAAAAAAATCACTCTATTGAACAGATCATTTTAAATAAACATACCAACACAAGGTAAACGGAATTTAAAAGATTTCAAACTGGAAAGCTACTATACGCATATGAATGTGGCTTTAATCCGATGGAATTGAAAAATGCACTAATGGAATAGCTTTGCGAATTAACATGGGTTGGTTAGCATTAGCTGATTTTTTTGGGATGTTTTTGGATTAAGCTATAAAGGTATATTTTGAATAACCAAACAAAAAACTATAGTAGGAATATCTATTAACTTAATTGTCATTAAGGCTATATGAAATGTTGTAGTGCGTCAAATAATTTTTCTAAATGGAAAAATAAAAAATATGTTCACCACTTCAAACACCTAGAACCACTTTTAGTTTTTTGTGTGTATAGCTCTAGTGAAAACTAATCTTAGTTTTTAATAAAATTTAGAGAATAAACTGTTGCTATAAAATTTACACCGGGTGGTGCATCGTCATTGGAAACAGAAAATCGCATGCAGATTTTGAATTGTCCAGATATTGGCTCCCCTGATAATTTTACAGCGTAGAAATATAGACAGCACAACCAATTATAGACGCTTTTTAGATGTTGTTTTTATTAAACTATTTAAAATCGGCTTGTCCAAGATTGCAGCATAGACAGACCTTTAAAAACCCTATTTATGGCTTAACTATAATACGGAAAGCATTTAATAGGAGCCAATATCTGGACAGTTCAAAATTGGCATGGGATTTCCTGTTTCCAACGACGCCGACGATACACCACCCGGTATTCATCGGGCACACAATTCAGCTCATATTCTAATGATTTAAGAAAACACTATTAAATTATCCAAAGTATATAGGTAGACAAAAACGGTAATCCTTATTAGCTTAAAAAAAGTAAATCCTTATATTAAGTATTTTTCGGTTACGTCTATTTTTTGTTATTGAGCATAAAAAAACTCACAATTGACTAAACGTTCCTCAGTGTGGGTACATCTCAATTATTGCAAAATCTCTAACGAGGTATAGGGGACTCAAAATCTCACAATCTTTTCAAATGTTTAAGATATAAAATACAGTTACAGACAAAGTTAAAAAAGGTTAGGTTAGGTTAGGTTTAAATTATTACAATAATGCGGGACATATTAGAGGGGGGCTGGTTTCGTAACAGGGCCCCCTCCTTAGATACATGCATACGGATACATGGCTCTACGGCCTCTGGTACACTGAGAAGTCTGGTAGAAATAACAGTCGTCAGTTTTCTCGTCCGATCTCTGCTTTGGGTTGTAATAGCAAACGAGGATCTCGATCCCCGTAAATCTAAGCAGGGCCTCAATCATATTCTGGATTGTACGTCAACTCAAACCACCGAGTCCACACGCCGGCTTCGAAATGGCTAACCGTATAATGTTGTTGTTTAGCAAGGCTTCTCTCACTTTAATCAGAGACTTCCATAAATTGAGATAACTTGGCTTACTCGGTGATAATTCTTTGGTGACCAGCTGGAAGATGTGTCTTGTTTGAGACAGTATTTTGGAACTGTTGACACTTTGTGTTAAAACTACTTATTTCCAATTAAATAATGCATTTTTTCAACAAGATTTCGGTATAGCAATGGGATCACCTCTCTCTCCCTTGTTAAGTAATATTTTTATGGAAGATTTTGAAAATAATACACTAAATAGTTTTTCAAAAAAGCCTGTAATATGGCTGCGTTATGTTGATGATATTTTTGCAATATGGCAACATAACATTTCTGAAATAGACATTTTTTTGGATTATATAAATTCTCGCGAACCTACCATAAAATTTACTTTAGAAGTAGAGAGAGGTAATCGTTTGCCATTCCTTGATATTTTAGTGTCAAAGTTTCAAAATAAACTAATTTTAGATGTTTACAGAAAACCCACAAACACAGATAGATACTTAAATTTCACATCTAATCACAGTATAAGTGTAAAAAAAGGTGTTATAAAAAGTTTATATGATAGGGCAAAAATAATATGTACAGACGACATTTCACTAAACAGAGATATAAACCACATAAAAAATACAGTAATAAAAAACCACTATCCACCATATTTTATTGACAAAACATTAAACGAAATACAAACCCCAAATCATAGACCCAATGATAACAATACACAATATATACAACTTACAGTTCCATACATCCGAGGCGTTTCGGAAAAAATAAGAAGGATAGGAAAACAATATAACATACGAACATCTTTCAAAACACAAAATACACTTAGATCCATTTTATCACATACTAAACCAATGAATACAGAACAACAAACAAAAAATGTAATATACCAAATACCCTGTGAATGCGATAAATTTTACATTGGTGAAACATCTAGACCCTTAAATGTTAGAATTAAAGAACATAAAGATTATTTAAGAAAGGGAGATTTTCACAAATCTAAGATTTATCAGCATTCATGGGATACAGGGCACAGAATAAATTTTAATAACGCCAAAATTATAATGAAAGAAGCGATAGCCTCTTAAAGAAATATAAAAGGGGCTTTTTTAATTCAATCTAATAAAAATAAATGTATTGCTCATGCATCTGCAGATGTTAGTAATGTATGGCAATCGCTTCTTTGATTTTAAAGAACATAACATAAATAAACATAACATACGTAAAATTTAAAAATAATCATATAGAAAGTTTGGGCTTTTTGGTTTTACCTTATTAAGTAATTGTTATCAGGTAGTAATTGTTAATTTTGAAGTTTAACTTAATTTAATGTCATTTTAACAGAACGTCAACGATTTCTTGTAGACGTATCTGTTTTAAAAAGTAAAGTGTTCTCGAATAGTTCAATTTAAATATTTTAAAAAGAAGAAAGAATTTATTGGGCAAGTCCACAGAAAGATTAGTCATGAGACATGACTAAAACATGACTACCCGTAGACACTCAGTGTTTCTGCCTTCCGGCTTCATCAATACGGGAGGAATCAGCAACGATGAACTAGCGATCCTGAAAAAAGAAAAAGGAGAAGCAAACGAGGCACAAACTTTCTGTGGACTTGCCAAATAAATTCTTTCTTCTTTTTATTATAGTCTCCACGATAACATCCTTTGTTTATTTAAATATTTTAAATAGTTTTTTTCTTGATTCTTTATATTTTTTTGCTTCCGACGACGGAAAGAGAAAACTTTCCGAAACGTTAAGCATTTTTTTTTTCTTTGTTAGGCAAATTTGTATAACTGTAAACACAACTTCTGACAAGCAGCGTCCGTTTAGGTTTAACGCCAGAAGTGTTTACCAAAAATAACTATTTTATTTTGTAGATTTTTCTTGCAGTGCAGTGGCGAAAAACCCATAAAGGATATTTTTGGATAGATGAATCCGCCACATAGGTATAGACATTTTAAGACAATTTTCTTTAATTCAGTTATAATTAATAATTAATTTTTTTTACCATGCATTATTAATGCCAAAAAATCCCAGAAATCCGACAAAACAAAATCATTTTCAAACTATTGAAATAAATTCAGACTGTCGATATGTTTTAGAAAACGCGAAATACCTCTTAGTTATATTGTATATGTATTGAAAATTAAATAATTAAGTAAATATAAATACTTATTTGTACTAAACATAAATAGTAAATTAAATAAAAAAATAAATATAAATAATTTCCAGAATTCAAGTTATTTTGGAATTTAAACATTTCATAGTGTGAATATGCCAAATTTAAATAAATCTACCTATTATATTAGTCTAAACGAACAAAGAACATAAAGACAGACAAATAGTTTACACATGATGGGAAAACTTTGTTCGATTTCTATTTAAATTTGGTTTCCGACTCTGTGGGAGGAGAACGGGAAAAGTTTTAGAGATACTTGTTGAGATTGGTTCAATTTATTTAAAAGTAAATTTGTATACTTTAGAATATCATTGGGGCGAATTCAAGAATCATTTTATTTATATTGATATCCGGAAAACACATTTGTTAATAAAAATAACTTGAGAATTTATATCATTATAAATGAGATATATATAAAGCGGGTTAAAACAACTATTCCAAATAAGATATTTGTTACAATAAAACATCTATTAAGGAGCCTACAACAGATATATTGGTACTATTTTTCTTAGTCCATTTTATATACAAAACAATAATAAAATAAATTACTCGATTTTGAGAACAGTTTTCCAGAACATAAATCTAAACCCTCTCTTGAAGAATCATCTCGAGGCAGAATCCGTAAAAACGAGCGTTTTTATCATTTTTCGATCGACTGGTTTCACTGAAGCAGATATCAGAGCCACCCATAGAGAAAGATACAAAAAGGTCGATATCGCTCGGCTACCAGAGCATCTCTAAATAGAAAATATTTCAGAAAATTACAGAGAGAACGCGAGACGGAGATAATAAAGTTGCGGTGAGCAAATTTTGTATGTCTGATTTATATTAAACTTGATCGGTAATTAAATATAATTATCTGCTAAGTATAACGTCTAATGAATGTTTTTTTTAGATGATTGAGCTCTTACGATGTCTGAAAGTGTATCTAGTTTGCACTACAATTAGTGCAACAAATTAGGAGGCCTTTTGATTTAATTCTGACATGTATACTCCATTTTCTCTCCTAACAATGCTAGCATTCTAAAAAACACTCAGTAAACAGATAAAATAATGATTTATCCTTTCTATATATCCCCCCCCCAGTTTATTACACATAGAATCTTCCTAGAGGAGACAACCTCACCAAAAACCTAAATTCTATGATGGCGAGACCAGGTCAAAGGGATGCGTGGCTATATAGAAGACTAGCCTCTAGTGGTCTTAACCTTGCGGCACCAGGGGGCAACCCATTGTATTCTCGTTTCTCTTACTTCTACCATGAGGGGCTCTGTAGAAGTGGACCGACTAACGTACAACTAGCGGTGTAATTGACCTAGAGGTCAATTACACCGCAAGTTGTACGCAAGTTGGACTAGAGTCCAAGGAGGCAATGAAGAAAGAGGGATATATCCTCTATTATAGATTCGGGACAACACCGGTATCAGGTCTAAGGAGAGACCAAGTTAGACCTGTGTAGAAAATAGAGACAGATCTTCCTGCCTTATCCCGTAACCTCACGGGTACTTCAGCTGGAGACAAGCTCCTCGACTGTGAGGGTCACGGAGGACTAAACCCCAACCGTGAGACTCCAAACGTATGGAACACAGATGAACACAGCAGACAACAGTCGGTTACCAAAGCTGTCGACAAATTCAAGTATCTCTCCAAAAAATCCTTTATGGGTATTTCGCCACTGCACTGCAAGAAAATCTATAAAATAAAATAGTTATTTTCTGTAAACATTTCTGCGTTAAACCTAAACGGACACTGCTTGTCAGAAGTTATATTTACAGTTATACAAATTTGCCTAACGAAGAAAAACATGCTTAACGTTTCGGAAAGTTTATCTCTTTCCGTAGTCGGAAGCAAAAAAAAATACAAAGAATGAAGAAAAAAAACTATTTAAAATATTTAAATTTAACTATTCGAGAACACTTTACTTTTTTAACTGTAAGAATAGAATAACCCTTGTATATTTTTATTAATTTACTTTTATTTATTTCTTTGTAAAAATAATAATCCATCTAGAAATACATCAACTTTAGTTTAATAACGTAAGCGAATGCTCACAAAATAAAGTCGCAAAATAAATTAAAAGTAGGAAGTTCATTGCTATAATATACCGTCTACACTTTTCGGAAAACAGTTCGAAGCAGGTCAAGGTCCTGTTTCGTCGCCTAACTTTGTCACATCTAGGCTTATCTCCGGTTGTCTTGGCCTACTTTTATTTCTTAAAAACGCCCCAAAACTACTCGTGAAATTGCTGAGAAGGGCGTGGGAGGATATTTTTTTGCGTTTTCTGTTGTTTCGTTCAATTTCGTTTTGTCTCGAACTAGAGACAAAGGACTTTTTCATAAATCTCAGTGAAATAAGTAAACCTAGACGTTTCTAAAATATCTGTCATTACAATGATATTTCGTTATAAAAATTGAAATAGTACTCCAAATAGTACCTCAACAAACCGTATACACTAGTGTAACTGCCTTCCAGCATTATCAGTACGGTAAGAAATAAGCAAGCGATGGCAACGATCCCAAGAAAATAGAAACCAGGAAGCAAACGATGCCGATGTAAGAGGCACCCTCTGCAACCTAGTAGATGAAAAAAGAAGATGATGAAAAACAAAAGGAGCAAACGGGGAGCCTGATGCCCTAATTTGCAGCTTAGAACTAGAGTCGCCCATGATTGTGGGCTTCGTCCAGAAAAGCTGCGGAGGTAGCCAACAACCGCAATACCCTTAGCCGAAGTAAATTATAATTAAAAATAAAATAAAAATTGCAATAGTGAGGGGAATATACAGGGTGAGTTTCCTACGATGTTCTCTATAGGTATCTCGGAAACTACTGGAGATAGAGAGTCGTTTAAATGGGGAAAGAATTGCAGTTTTGTGGAGTCATAAATATGCGCCTTTCAGATTTTTGAAAAAGTTCATGGCTTTCTAGATATATCGAAAAAAAAAATTTCGGCTACTTTAAAAGTTGTCCCTAATTCCATTATAAGCTATTTTAGACAAAAAGTTTTCAGATAAAAGTTGTAGATAATCACACCCTTAATGAGATTTTGTCCTCCGTTTTTTTCTAAAGCCTGTCATTTTGACATATAACACAAACATATGTTTTTTTTTAAATGGAAACTATAGTTGGCACTGACTTCATAAAAAGCGCCATTTTTAGGCTTTTTAGCGAAGGGTGTCTCACTCGGGTAAAAAATGTACACGTAATGCCAAAATATCCTTCCACTGCTAAGCGACTGTCAATGACAATGAAGAAGACTGCCTATGACTGCCATATAATTATAATAGGCGACTATCATAAGACTGCCAATGACTGCCAGCGACTGCCAAGAAAATGTACATGCAATTCCAATAGTGAGACACCCCTCGCTTTTTAGCGATATAAGCTATAATATGTCTTCTTCCAAAAATTACTGAGTTATAGCCATTTTTTATAATTTTTAAACAATTTCACTTAGCCATGGAAACAAGTTTAATCGTCTTTGCTCTCAGAAATGTAAAACTGTCACATCCAAACTTTGTAAATTAAAATAAACAAAAATTGTAAATATGAATTTTTCAAATGAAGAAAAGCGTGTAGGATTATTGGTTCAACTTTCCTAACCTAACCAAACCAAACCATACATTTTCGAGGATACGTTGACCGGTGAATGTTACGTTTTTTAAAGAACGATTTTCAAGACATGTTATAAAAGTTAAGTATAATAATATATAAAGTTTAGTTATAGCCAATTCTTATCTTTCTTGGCTAATTTCACTTAGATTGCATGGTATTCTTATTCTGTTATGATTTATAACTTATAAAAAATCGGAATATATTATTAAACGGTTCTTTACAATTTACATTACATAAACTAAAACTTAAAAAAATAATATCACTACATACACTTTTTACACACTAAGATATTTTAGAAAATGTTCAAAAAATTCGCCATTGTTTTGAGTTGCATCTTTTTACAACTAAATTACTACCTATTCTCACAGAAGGACCGGTCGACTTGATTAAACTTCTCTTGTACCGCCACTTCGAGTGCCTCTTTTAATTCATCAATGTTTTTGTAAACCTTATTGTTAACCATACCGCAAAAAAAATTTAAAATGGATAGATCAGGTGATCGAGGAGGCCCATGCAATTGGTCCACCTCTTCATATCCCTGAATTCGCGTAATTATGATATATAATTATGCTCACATATTAAATTAAATTCACCATGTTCACATAATTATAGTAAAAATAAATAATTTTTAACATTTCTTTCATTATGGGGGGGGGGTCATAATGAAAGTCATGCTGTTGAAACTCTACTGATGCGCGAGTATCTACACGCTTTTCATTTCATTTAGTGATGGGTTGTTATTTAACTATCTGTTATTTTATAACAATTATTTAGAAATAACATAACGCAACCGTTACTACTTCTAAAAAATAACAGATATAAAATAACGACACGTAGAGATCGGCCGTTCGTGAAACGAAAAACGAAGTCGGCGCTCTGCACCGCCACGAAATTCAATGCTGCTCGAAGCAATTCCAAAAAACAACTAGTATGGATGGAAAACATGTTATTTCGTCAACCATCGATACAGGCGGCGAGACAACGGACAACAGAGTGAGGAATGCGCTACGGCGAACGTAGCTGCTTCGGTCGATGCCGTCGACGGTCGTATTGGGTTTACAACAGCTTAAAAATAATAGGATATAAAAGAAGCAGGTTTTTTGAAACAGTTGCGGGCATAACGCCTGGCGGTCGAGATAACAGGAGTGGGAAAGGAACGCTGCTGCATCGGTCGATTGTCGATGGAGGCTCGCAACGGGTTGGAGAAGCAGTCATTTTAGATACGTTGTTTTTCAACCTGTTACGAGCATAACAGGGCGGCGGTCGAGATAATCGGAGTGGGAAAGGAACGCTGCTGCATCGGTGGATTGTTGATGGAGGTTCGAAACAGGTTGGAGAGTAACGCATCAGTTGTTTTAAATACATTGTTTTTCAAACTGTTACGAGCATAACGGGCGGAGGTCGAGATATTATGGCGCTGTATGTTTCAGTACGTACGTATTAAGTTTCAATAGGTATTTATTTATTCTGAAAAAATTTCAGAATATTTTAAGATTTTTTAAAAATGTATACAGGGTGTATTTGAAAAATCTGGTTATTGATTAATCACGATCCTGCTTAAAGCCCTTGACGTAAAAAGCTGATTTTTGGAAAACGGATTGATTTTAGGGTGTAGAGGTTCGATAAGAAGGGATTTTTCGAAACTCGAATTCTAAGGGGGTGAAACCACCCTCAAATATTAGAATATTTTTTATTTAAAAACCGGTGAGTTTTTCGGAAAAACTATTAAACACGTATATTTTATTTCGTTGTTTTACATATTTTAAGATTTTTTAAAAATATATACAGGGTGTTTCATAAAATATGACCATTGTAACACGACCAGTAATCACGATTCTGCTTAAATTGCTTGACGTTTAAAGCTGATTTTTGGCAAACGAATTGACTGTGGGATTGAGGTTCGATAAGGAGGGGTTTCTCGAATCTCAAATTCCAAGAGGGTGAAAACGCCCCTCAAATATTACAATATTTCTTATTTAAAAAACGGTTAGTCTTTCGGGAAACGCTTGGACACGCATCATTTATTTTATTTTTTTACATATTTTGAAATTTTTTAAAAAATCATACAGGGTGTTCCAAAAAGTTGAGTAATTGATTAACCACGATTCTGCTTAAACTGCTCGACGTTTAAAGCTTATTTTTGGCAAACGTGAGAAAATTTTATCCAGTATGTATGGTAATGGAAATTCTTGCTTTGCTTTATCATCACCATCACAAATTATTAATTCGACGCGAACGAAGTCGCGGGTACACGCTTGTTTAAGTGTAAAATTAATTCGAAATCTAGTGTGTAGTTGGTTTATTTATGAAGAATATACTACACATTTTCTTATATTGCTATTTTTTGACCGCAAATGGTAAAATTATAACTAAACGGCCTCTCGCCCGTCGAGTGAGATGCACCCTGTACACTGCTACGCAATTCAGGATCTACGCGGATCGAGGGGCAAGGTGTAGGTAGATCGGAATGTATACGTATAGACGAGTGGCGGGATTTTGCCTTTTTTATATCGCAATTTGTAAACAGCGCTTATTTGTAAACAACCACCGTTTTTAGAGAGGTATTTTAGATAACAATCGATATTTAGAAATGTTTTGACACCCTGGAAATACTACCACCGAGCATGTCATTGTTGCAACTTGCAACTGCGTTAATACGCCTGGCGGTGACCTCCTCATACTCTTTCAGATATTTAGCAATAAAATAAAGAAACCTGTTATTTTTAAGCTGTTATTTTAAGCTGTTTTTTTATAAATAACTATAACAGTTTCAACTATTATCTAAAAATAACAGTTTTGCCCATCACTAATTTCATTATTTGAAAAATTCATATTTACAATTTTTGTTTATTTTAATTTACAAAGTTTGGATGTGGCAGCTTCACATTTTTGAAAGCAACGGCGATTGAACTTGTTTTCATGGCTAACTACGTGAAATTGTTTAAAAATGATAAGAACTGGCTATAACTCAATAATTTTTCGAAAAAAAAACATATTATAGCTTATATCGCTAATTTTGCTTAAAAAATGGCGCTTTTTATGAAGTCATGGCGAATTATGGTTTCCATTTAAAAAAAACATATGTTTGTGTAATATGTCAAAAATGACACGCTTTAGAAAAAAAGGAGGACACAATCTCATTAAGGATGTAATTATCTATAACTTTTATCTGAAAACTTTTTGTCTACAATAGATAATAATGGAATTAGGGACAACTTTTAAAATAGCCGAAATTGGTTTTTTCGAAATATCTAGTAAGCCATGAACTTTTTCAAAAATCTGAAAGGCGCATATTTATGACCCCACAAAACTGCAATTCTTTTCCCATTTAACCGACTCTCTATCTGCAGTAGTTTCCGAGATACCCATAGAGAACATCGTAGGAAACTCACCCTGTATAAAAACAGAAGGAAAAATTTAGTCGGCAAAGCCCTCAACACACTCGCAACCGTATACACCAGTGTATACTATTGTAGACCCACACACACAACAACAACAACCACACCTACATCAGTGTACACTAGCCTAAGGCCCCCGTCTGTACGGTCTTAGGCTCCTGTTTTCTCCTTTTGTTTTTCATAATTTTTTTTATAATAATATAATATACATACATATAATAGGATATAGAATATAATTACAATATTTTTATTATTTAATTTTATTATAATGAATTAGTATATAAAATTGTATATGATATGTTGTTACCCTTAACTGATTAATATAACAGTAGTATTGCTTGATGAGTAATACTGGCGACATCATTAATATATCGAGCTGATTGGGGAAATTATTGATTGACTGGATATTAATAAAAGTGTATGGTCCACGGATATTTTTAAAAAGCAATGTTCTCTGATTGTTTTAATAAAAAACCGTAAAATAAGCTTTTGTTAATACACAACATAATTTGATATAAATCCATTCAAAAATAAATAATTAGACGATTTTTTTAAATATTTTAACACCGACCATACAGTAGTCACTTTTGCCCTGTGATTTACGATTTTAAGTTTTAGAAATATATTTTTTTACTACATTGTAATTAATAATATTAGATAATGATTAAAACTTATCTACCAATTTAATCTACTATATCGGTACCATTTTTTGATGCTGAATGTCCCAATTCACGTGAACGAAATTTGAATGAATCGTCATTTAGCTGTTTATGATGCTTATAATAGTTTTCTTTTTCTGTTGATGGCGGACTGTTCATTCTTATTAAAATAAATTCCCCTCTTAAAATAAAATATAGGTACTTAAAATATTGTGAAAATCCGATGTATATTCAGGCTCTTATTTTTTTTTTCGTGAAAACATAAAAATATTAAATTATTTCCTCAAAATTAATAATAGTTTAACTCACACAAAAATGCGATTATAATTAACGTTTAATATTCAATCGAAATAAATATTAGTCGGTAAATTAAACAGTGAATTGATATTAATACCACTGTAAATTTGGTTCGCTTTACGGAAAACATTTTCAATATATTAGTTCCATTTAATATCGAACAAATTTCCCCGGGTTTAAACACACCATAAAGCACACGTATTGCTTTTTACACAATTGCATTTTTTGTTTTGCGAGATTCTACTTAACGAATGTTGAAAAATTATATATTATTTTCTAATAATATATAATAAAATTATATATGTTATTTTCGTAACAACGAACCATAATTCTTTGGAAACAATTATCGGTGCATTTGTTTAAGCATAACTGGAAAGACTGCAAATTGGTGGTAAGGCATGAGGTTTGTAAAATAAACTTATTAGGTTCTCTTAAGGCATTATGCTTCGCCTAACGAGGCACTGTAGTTGCGAGAGTAATAATTATTATCACTAACTTCCATATAATTAATTGAGGTTATGCTTTGTTACTTTATTTACAGCTTAGTGTAGTAATGGTTTCATCTAATTACTGTTTAGAAATCTAAATGAACTGTACTACAAACCAAACCTAAATGAACTATACTACCAGTTAAAATACCTGCACTTATTTCTGAGACACCCTGTATATTTAAACTTCAATATACAAGGTGGTCCGAACTGTATTCCGGAAACTTCGGTAGCATATTCTGCACATAAAAATAATTAAAAAAGTTCGTATAAATGTATGTCCTAAAATGCTTAGTTTTAGATATACAGGGTGTAGAAATTTCATTTTTATTTCGAGTTTTTTCAAATAATTTATAAAGTAACGTTAATATTTGGATGAAAATTGGTGTCTGGGAGTTTTTTGACATGAGAAATTTGATTTTGATGTCAATATGACTCCTACTTGTAGAGGGCGCCACCTATATATTTATGAAACTGGTTTGAAGAGTACTAACTTTTCGTTCGTACCAGTATAAAACTACTGAGTATAAAAATATACATTTACGAAGTTTTTTACGTAAAAAGGTCTCTTGGTACAAATCGCTATGCGTAATGGTTCTCGAGATATTTGGTATCGAAATTATCAATATCTATCATTGCTGACAAAAATTAAACATGTTGACTAAATAGTTATTAAACTGAAATCATAAAATTGAAATATTTTTGTGTCACAAGTTCAACAGAATTTGTTTTATATTCATTTTTTCGCAGAAAAATTTATGATTAATTTAAAAAAAATAAAAATTTGTCAAGTTTATTATTTCAGTCGAGTAAATATCTACTCAGCGTGTTTATTTTTTGTCAATAATGACATGTATTGACTATTTTCATTCTAAATGTCTTGAGAACGGTTGCTCGTGGCGATTTTAACCATGAGACATTTTTTACGGAAAAAGTCACGGAAATGTATATTTTTCCACGCCATAGTTTTATACAGGTACGGACGAAAAGTTATTACTCTTCAAACCAGTTAAAAAATATGTAGGTGGCGCCCTCTACAAGTAGGAGTCATATTGACATCAAAATCAAATTTCTTAAGTCAAAAAACTCCCAAACACCATTTTTCATCCAAATATTGACGTTACTTTAGAAATTTTTTGGAAAAAATGAAACTTCTACACCCTCTATCTCCGAAACTAAGTTATTTTAGGACATACATTTATACTAACTTTTTACTTATTTTTATCTGTAGAATATGCTGCCGTAATTTCCGGAATAGAGTTCGGACCACCCTGTATATTTTAGGAAATCAATTCATTACATGCATCGCTCCAAACTATCGTCAAAAATATTAAATATTTTCTGATGTGAACTGTATCGACGAAATTCATAATATACTCGGACAAAGGTAAAAGAGCTTTCAGATTTTTTTGTTTTGATATCTGTCGCTTTGGATTTATTTCTTACTAAAGAATCTATAGGTAGATTTCGAATACGGTGCTGGCAACTCTTACTTTTGGGTCGGTATTACATGTGTACAAGTAAATTGTATAGGGATCTCTTAATAAGTCGGAGTGAGAGAAATGCGACGGTGTGATGTTGCGGCGTTGCCACATTTCTCCGGTACTCCTTTCCCTATCAAGTAAAGTAAAATCAAGATCGCAAAGCGCTTATTTTTAGACTCTTTTTCGAAAATATAATTATTAGATAAAATCATTACATATGTTTATATAGGATAAGGTATAAGGATAGTATAAGGATATCGTTAGGGTGTCTATTTTTTATGACGAGAAAATGTCAGTAATCGCGATAATTTAACTTTTTAACACATATCACGCGATAACTCAAGAACCGCATTAGATACTGAAACTTCTTTATTTTATTTTGAAGTTCGGATCTTTTATAAGTTGTTTTGAATAAGAAAAAATCGGTAGGCTTGTTTTTTTCATTCAAAAATTTTAAAAAACCCATCTATTACACATCTATTTACGCTTAGTTCATCAGGAATCGTGTAACTTTTTTATTTATAAAGATTATTACATACTGTCTGGCGAAGAAAAAATAGCAGAAATATTAAGAAAGTTTTTGAAAAAAAACTACAATCAATTATTTCTAATGGATTTTGAAATATCCATTTTTGAATTCAGACTTCTAATAGCGCGACCAACCCAATTCCACTTATTTTTACCAAAAGTGCAAATGTTTCTAATTTGGACTTAAAAATTTACAAAACTATAGGGAAAATCACAACGACTCATTAATAAATAAACAAATAAAGTATCACGAGCAATAATTAAATCATGAGGCTGAACGCATGATGTACACCTCGCCTATATTTTTAAGTACTGATTGGGTCGACTGGTTGATCGCGATGAATCTGCTATATCACCTTCCATGTCTCTTAGATCGTCCGCACACGGGTCGTTTGGCTTTCAAAGCGGAAGCGTTTCGAACTCCAAACGAACCTCCCTCCACTCTGCCTTCGTATATAAATAATAGTATGAATCACATCAACTCCGCGGCTATCGCCAAACGACCTGTACTTGGACCTTCTATTATTTACATAAAGAAGTAGAGTTCGATACGTTTCGGCTGTGAGTTTAAGACGACCCGTGTGTGTACGGTCTTAGCAATGTGCACAGTTTCTCATTTTATTTCATACTTTTGGCAACGTTTTTGCTGTTCTCTCTTGGTTAAGCACGTTATAAACGCATTGTACTCTTCTTATATACGGAAATCTCGACTCAAAACTAACCTTTGCCAGCCGGTATAAGGAAAAAACTAGGTGTTAATACATACCTGAGAGTAATTCTTTATATTATGTTTTTTTAATTCTAGATTATATAAATAATAGTAGAAGTAAATATGTAAAAATTACACTTATAATATAATAAATAAAGTACATGTGGCCACAAGCTGCCACATCAACCGCCTGGAAGCATTTGAAATGTGGTTACATAGACGAATTCTAGGAATACCATGGGTGGCTATACAGAGAAATAAAACAGTCTTAAATAGGGCAAATACTGTTCGTGAACTTTTGATAGCAGTTAAATGCCGAAAGCTGTCATACCTCTGCCATGTTCTTAGAGAAAATCGTTACCGGATCGTACAACTAATAATGAAGGGCAAAATAGAGGGCCGCAGGGGCGTAGGAAGAAAACAAATCTCCTGGTTGAGGAACATCTGGGAATGGACAGGCGCCGAACAATTGTTTAGAGTGGCTGAAAACAGGAATCAGCTCTCCATCGTTATTGCCCACGTCAGGGGGGCCTGACAAGGCACAGTAAGAAGAAGAAGAGATATAAATATAAAATATATATGATAATAAAATTTTAGAATGTTTTATTTATATAAATAACATTTAGCTAATTATTTTAATAAGTTCCCAAATTTTCAGCGACAAACGTTCAAAGAAAAAGAAGTCCTTTGCAAGGTTAACTTAATGCTACCTGAATTAAACAAATTAACTTTTGATCTTTGCGTCTCTAAATTGAATGCCTCTCCTTACTATGGGGTGAATATATATTTATATAATTAATTTGAAACTTTACAAACTTTATTACGGGAAATGATTAATTATAGTTTAAAGATTTTACAAACTTCTGTACTATTCCTAATGGAAAATCACTAGAACTAATAATGTTAATAAGTATTACATGTACAGGGTGTCCCACTAAGAATTGCTTTCGGCTGTATCTCGGAAAGTATTAGCCGTAGAGCTTTGCTGGAAATTATTTTCAAGTTTGAGAACGGCTGCTAGCAAGGGCAGTAAATGCAATGGAAAATAACAAAATGGAATTTTTAAGAAATTTTGCCTAGATACGATGAACTATAAATAATAGCTTCATAATCTGCTGTAAATTCTGGATCTTTTTTGTTAGAATTATTTTCCCCTATCTGCTAGAATAAAGTGGTGGGGGAAGGTTAGATCTGTTTTTATTTAAATATTAATAACTCCGGACTGGTTGATCGGAATCTAATAATAAGTAAGGGCTCGTTTAAAAGATAGTTTCTTACTCTATATTATACCACATAAACAATAAAAATGACCTGCTGGACGTAGACGCTGGGGGCGCTGTCTTACAATTTAATAAACATTACGCCTGTTTTTCAAAAAAAAATTAAATGCGATTATATGTAATTTTAGTTGATACTAGAGAGTAATAAAAGCTTAAAGAGTCAGGGAAAATCGCATCTTGATATCTTTTTTCAAACCGAAGGCATTAGCAAAATTATACGAAATATATACGAATAGAATAAATAGATAGAATAGATACGAAAAAATAAGCGCTTAATTACCGTATTTTACTAACACGGTAAAAATGAGATAGAAGAGATTATTTTATTCAAAAAATCGACAATGTACCAGTATACCATAATACTAGGTGTATTAATATCTAATAATTAAGATATCGATGAGAGTGACTAAGAAACGATGCTCACTGGAGCGTCGTAGTTCTATTCAGTAGGCTTTGGAAAAAAGTTGCTTTTAAAGATATAGTTTAAATTCAAAATATTACTATATCAACATTTTGAGCAGCGTTGTCTCAACAGCGTTTTTTATTTTTTGATTGATTTTCTAAAAATGCCTTTCTTCAAAAGAGAAAAACGTTTTATTTAATAACACTTTGACGTTTATACTATTACTTCAAAAGCAACTGTATTATAGTACGTTTATTTTATTGTACATTTTGCCCAGCATCTTTCTTATATTTGTTTTATATTACTCCATTCAAAATGTGGACCAAAACATTTCTTTATTAAAAGAATTTGAGTTTTGAAATGGTTTCTGATTTTTTTAAGTGTCATGGAGTCTTACCAGCACAGAAATCTTAAGGTATGTTTTTTTCTTAATTTGTTTCGCCCGTTGTTTATTACATTTTTGCTGGTTTGGCAGTAATTTAATTTTATTTTTATAGGTTATAAATTTTTCGTGGAGGCTTAAATACACGATGTTTGGTTTGAAAACGTGGATTTGGTTTTACAAGCCAAATGTTACCATAGCCAGAGGAGAAACGAAGAACCTTATACTTTACGTATGGCTTTTATGACAAATCCTGATTTATGCATACAAGAATGTCATTGTTCTTGTGAAGTTGGGTGAGTATTTGGCTATTGTTTTTTGAAGTTAATACTAAAATGAATAATATAATTATTTCAGCTTATCCTAGTCTTGCCATCATTTGCTGGGTTTAGCATTTTATTTGCAAGACATCATATTAAGAGGAGAATACAATATTCCCGAGCACATTACTTCAACATCCCAAGCCATGATATGGAATAAGCCACGTGGGACAAAAGTAATTCCTGAAGATACAAGGTATCTCACATTCCAAAAGCCTACAAATATTTTGAGAAGGAAGGCCCCCGGTGTTTCACAAATTGCTATTCCTAGCACTTCTGTGATGTCCAATGAACAAGCCGATGATTCGCCCACAAAATTACAAAAATTGAAAAAGAATCTTTACAAAAGATTGATAAGAGCGTACCTTTATCTTTTTTGATTTCTACAGAGGATACCAGTAAGTACTTACAGGTTTTTATATTTCACTTTTGACCTTTCAAAATTATACCGTATGATCGAATAAAAACGGCGTCAGCGATGGCTATGAAATGAACATCGATGAATAATGAACATTCCCATATAAATTTACATATAAAATGACAGTGATCTTCATTTCATAGCTATCGCTGACGCCGTTTTTATTCGATCATACGGTACTTATATATCATCTTATAAATTATGCTAATGATATTACAGTTGAAGTTATGTTATAATATATATGCGATGAGTAATAATATTTATATTTTTAGATCCAGAAATGACGTCGTCAACAAAATAGAGAGAGACAAACATTTTTCGTCAACAAAATAGAGGGAAAGATAGTTCGAACGATGATAATATGCCAGTTGATCTACCCATATTAAATACCACCAGTACAAATATTTTAATAAGCTGCCCTTTGCTACAAGTGAATCATTTTCACGAATTTTCCTTGGAGGAAGCTGTACAACTGGAAAGGTGCACTCGGGTACAGGGAGATATAAAATATGGCACGAAAAAAGAAAGAATATCTTTACATCATCAAATGTTGGTCTCTTATGTAAAAGGCAGAAGGCTATAGATGAAGACTTTAAAAAAAACGTGGGAAAAGAATTTGGATCATTTAAAAGCCATTAAACATGGCAGGAAAGAAGAGGAAAATGCAAAACATTTGTATAGAGAGACGACCAACCATAAAGTCTACACATGTGGATTAGTAATATATCCATATGCACCACATTTAGGAACAAGTCCTGATGGTGTAATAGTGATAAGTCCTACAAATGTAGAACTTGTAGAATTTAAATGCCCCAATAATGAGAAGGTTGATAATTTAAATGAGTTATTTAAAATTAAATCATTTTATTTAAAAAAAAATGAAAATGGGGAAATCTCTCTTGATAGAAATCATAATTATTATTACCAAATACAAGGCCAGATGCTGTTAACTGGAGCCCAGTGGTGTGATTTTTGTGTATATTTAAAAAAAGTCATGAGATAGTGATAGTAAATAATAAAAATTTGATGCTGAGTTTTGTCAAGCTATGTACGAAAAATTAACAAATTTGTATAATATATATTTAGACTTTTGATAAAATTGTTTTATTTTATATAGTATATATTATTTACTTTTATTATAGTATACAGTATGTCCTGTGATTGTCTTTACAGGAGGAACATTAATTCTTCATTAATATTCTTTAATTTCTTCATTAATATTCTTGCTCGTTCTATGATAATGCCGTTTATGCTTTTTCAAATACCTTTTTAGAGCAAATTTAAAAAACATGAACATCTGGTTGATTTTTTTTCTTAACAATGCCTTAAAAATCAAAAAGCGTTTCTATGGAATATAATTTCAATTTCATTCTTTGATAGATGGTTATAATTAATTTTGATTAACGACATATTTTTTGATGTTGTAAAAGTATCACATTTTCTGATAACTATTATCACCCTTTCTGTAGCATTGAACTAAATAAATTTTGTGCAATATTTTAAAACAGCAAAAAATATAACGTTAATTAAAAGTCTATCAAAGAACGAAATTATATTAACATAGAAACGCGTTTTGATTTTTAGGACTTTAAAAAATATATGTTTTTTTATTTTCTCTAAAACAGTATGGAAATTTGGAAAAGTATAAACCAGATATAACCATTATAGATCAAGCAAAATAATTTATGAAGAATGCTCTTTTCCGAGCATTTTTCTCAAAATGTCAATAATAAAAGTGTTTCTTTTTGTAAAGACAATCCGGGGACATAGTGTATATTACATCTATTTAAGAAAAAAATACAATACCTATCATAAATGTTCCTATTTTCCTATCAATAGCGCCAAATAATAGTAAATGAGTAATAGTAATAGAATAATTTTATTATTTTTTATAATGACTGGGGAACAAAGACAATACTACTTAATTAAATCTTTAATCTAGAACATAA
This sequence comes from Sitophilus oryzae, assembly GCF_002938485.1. Lineage (NCBI taxonomy): Eukaryota > Metazoa > Arthropoda > Insecta > Coleoptera > Curculionidae > Sitophilus > Sitophilus oryzae. Next base: position 458,096 of record NW_022146952.1, on the reverse strand, counting down.
GTAGATAGATATTTATTTCATGTCAAAAAAATCAAAGATAGATAATATTACATATGCCGGAATAAGGAAAAAATAAAAATAGTACAAATACTTAAAAATTACATTAAAATCTTATAACTATAGAAAACAATACTACTTTTCATTAAAATTCAATAAAAGGTAAGTAGTAAGTAGTTGATATATACAGGAACAGACAATTTCAGTTTCTTAATGGTGGCATAAAGTTTGTTAAAAGAGCACACACAGTATAAATTTGATTAATAGAACCAAACAAGCTTATTGGTATTCTAGAAGCTAAAATTTTTAATGTCTTAATTCTTCTAATGGCTCTTTCCACATGTATTCTCTCATGTGCAATTTTTCTTATATATTCCACCTCATTGTCTTGAAACTGCATACCAGTAACTTTGAGCTCGATACCAATATCCTCTAAAATATTTTTTATTTCAAAACCTTTATCAGCCAAAATAATGTCCCCTGCATTTAATTCGTCTTTTTCAATCTTCATTTTTAATAAATATAAAAAACCACGTTCTTCAATAATCTTTTTATCCGATATAGATCCTAAAAGTAATAAATTAATCAAAAACGTAAACATCAAACCTAATAACATACCAGTAAATAATGTGGATATAAATATTATTGCTCCATTTGGATTAATCATAATTAGTCCTTTCAGTGTTTTGGTTCCTTTATACTGTGAATAACATTGTGATTGGCGAACTAAAGATGAGGGTTGTTGAATAGCAAATTCAATGCAATCAATACTCCCTATTACATACACATATTTTTTTGAAAACTGAGGTGGGGCATGTTGAAGAATAGTATCTCGATGAGGAAAAATGTTCATTTTTGGAAGTTTCACATATAATAAATTGATCCAAGAAATAAAAATTCTTCCTACAGCAGACTTTGAAATGCAGAACATGTCCCCCAATGTCTGGTAGTCAAAACCACGTCGCAATTTCATTAAAGTTAAAAACAGTTCATTTATTGGGGTTAGCTTGTGATATTTTTTCCACTTTCCCTCCAAAATATACTGGAAACATTTCTTTTTATCCCTAGTACTTCCAGGGTCGATTTATAACCAGATTTAAACGGCGCCAAATCTGTCCGCGCATTATGACCGCTGAAAATCCGATTAACGGGAAAGGTCTATTAAGGACGTCTTATTTCGTATTTATTATAATTTTGCTAATATTACAAAAATGTGGCTAATATTACAAAATTATTATTTTGCTCTTCGATTTGAAAGAGGATATGAAGATGCGATTTTCACTGACTTTTTAAGCTTTTAATACTCTTTACTATCAGCTAAAATTACATATACTATCGCATTTAATATTTTTTTTAAAAACGCGGAATGTTTGTTAAATTGTAAGACAGCGCCCCCTAGCGTCTACATTCAAAAGCTTATTATTATTGTTTTTACACTATAATATAGAGTAAGAACCGCTCTTTTAAACAAGCCCCCGTTTGGGATTGCAATTGGGATTGGATTCCCTTCATCCAGTCAGGATTACGTCACTATTACACCACTATATTTTGGCAGATAGGGGAAAATGGTTCTAACAAAAAATATTTAAAATTTACTGAAGATTATGAATCTATTATTTATAGTACCCGTTATCTAGGCAAAATGGTGTAAATACCGCTTTTTCTTATTTTTTGTTATAGCAGTTGCGCCCTCTAGCGGCTGTTCTTGTAAATAATTTCCAGCAATTTCTCATAGTCTCTTTAGTTACGAATATTTTTTTCCGCAGGTCCTACGGCTAATACATTCCGAGATACAGCCTAAAGCTATTCTTCTTGGGACACCTTCTTGGGACACACACGTGTCTCATTTTCAAATGAGGTTTCTCGTTTATTAGTAGAGATATGATGCGGTTTTCACAACACTACTACTTTTTTATGGAACTAAAGATGCTATACACAGATTTGTTCTATCCCCCTTGGTTTCTGAAATACAGGGCGAATTAGAAAATCGAAACAAATCCTCGTAATTCTGACGTCGAATAAATTATTTGGTCGTTTTGATTACCTAATTTAAGCCAGTCGCCTATGTTTAAAAGTTAAATAATGAATTTTTACTTAGTTTATGAGAATTAAAGTAAAGTAAAGATTTCAGTTAACATCTCCTTTTTGCTGCCAAACCCTATGGGGGTACCCTATTCTTTTGGCAATAGGCATATTGCCATGGCATGCAATAGGCATATTGCCTTATGGCAATAGGTATATTGCCATTAGAAAATATGCGTTAACGCTTTTCAGAAGTACCCTGTATACTCTCTCTGTAAAAGGTGCTTCTTAACCTTCCCAATAACTTTTCTATTTAACATTTTGTTCTAAAAAACGTATTATTGAAAAAACGTCGTCCTTCAAAACAAATGAAGGGATAAAGGGGAAAGCAACCAAAAGGGAAAAGACCCACAATGAACCAAAGATTTGTTAAGGATACAAAAATATATTACTGTATGCATTATTATTTGACCATCGTTTGTTATATTCAATTACAATTTCATATGCGTTTGGCTTCCATTCACTATAATTCAACTCACTTGTCTCGTGGCAGACTTGCGTCAAAAAATTGATAGAAAATGTCTCGCTCTTGTCTCTCGATCGGCTCGTCAGGTCTGGACGCACCATAAAAGCGCGACAGGTGGAGCGAAACAAGTCACGATCGCCGTTTCTATGTAGGTACCAGTTACTTCTGTTCGCAACCAACGAAGTCACACCCTAGGAGCGCGACGCGACGGCTGCGGCTGGAGCGAAACACGTCGATATGCGGTTACTGGGGTTTGCTCCAACTCCAAGAGCGATTATAAATAATTTATTTGCAAATTATAACTAATTTATAATTTCGTAGTTATTATGATCATCGTTCTTCAGTAGGTAAGAGGTTCCTGATTCGTTGTGGAACACGACACGACGTTACAAAAAATACCGCTCCAAAATGGCGTTACTTAAATACACATCACTAATGTATTGTAAACTCATGCACAACTAGTTGCAATATAAAAATGCCATATATCAAAATATCACATCTTGGCTTGATCTACTTATATTTATTTGAAATGGTAATTAGTAATTGGTAATACGATGTTTTCACTTGCTTTCAGTATTAATAGGAGAAATATCTTGCATACTTGTCCGGTAACATAAATCATATTGTCTAAAGTCCGTTCTTTCTTTTTTCAGCACTTCCGGACGAGGATCCTATCATTTCCGGCGTGGAGGAACAATATGAGATCGGGGACGAGATAAACCTGAATTGCACTTCTGGCAGAAGTCGGCCGGCGTCTATTCTACACTGGTACATAAACGAACAACAGGTTGGTCTCAGAGAAATTTATATATATAGATATATGTCTCGAGCGGAGTATTAGGCAGTAACACTGTCTGCTTCGATTTCACGGATGTATTTGTAACTGCAGAGTTAGATTATGATATATATTAAGGACTCTTTTTTCTCCGAAATTTTCGATATCACCCCCTAGTTGATAGTCGATCATCATCAAATATATTGTTTTTTATATTTAAATACAGGGTGGCCCATTAGTGCGACGAAGTCCATGATATAATGCCGTTGTTGTCGAAGATACGAAAAAAGTTTTATATAAATGTTGCATGATTTATAAAGCATTTATAAAAAACATATCCTCAAAACAATATGGTGTCACAAAAAAAAAGTTATGATAAAGTTTTAATTTTTTTTTTAAATTGCACCTTCCATTTTTCTGTAGATAATTAGATTCAGCATAAAATTCTGGATAAACTATTTTTATTTGAAGCACTATACGGTCTTGCCATTCTATTTCTTGTTTACTAAGATTTTGGTTAAAACACTATATCCGAAAAGTGGTTAAAAACTGGAGTGAATTTAAATTTATTAATACTTAGCTATATTTTTCACACACCACCAAGGATAAAAGAATAAAACTGCGAAGAAAAATTTACATTATCTTATATAGGGTAATTTTTATGATGGTATTGCCAACTTCGCAATATTTAAAATGCTATATTTCAATTTTTTAAATACAACACCCTCTATGTTATTTTTCTTTCAGATGCAGAATTAAAAAGTTCTTTGCAGAATTAAAAATTTCTTGTATATACAGTGTCCCTAAATTTTTAACGGCTTCGCAGATAATTGCTGTATTATGTTACACATGGCTCTTCCAACAGTAAATTTTTATCAAAGCCACCAAATATGATCATTTTCTGGTATTATAATACAGCAAATATCTGCAAAACCGCTAAAAATTTAGGAAAACTCTAAATACAAAATATTCTTATTTAAGTCTACATCTAAACTATATATAATATTACAGGCTGTTTTTACTACCATTTAAAGAAATAGAGATATAGCATTTTTTAAATATTCCGATTTTGGTGACTCCATAATAAATACTCTGTATAGGATAATCTAAATTTTTCTTAATGGATTTATTCTGTTATCCTTGTTATCCTAAGTATTAATAAAATTATATCTACTCCAGTTTTTAACCACTTATCGGATATAGTGTTTTAACCAAAGTTTTAGTAAATAAGAAATAAAATTGCAACACCGCATAGTGCTTCAAATAAAAATAGTGTATTATATGCAGAATTATATGCTGAATCCAATTCTGTACAGGGTGGATCAAATTGGACGCTTTTAAACGAGAAACCCTTTTCTATAGGAGATAGACGAAAACTAATATCGGTGTCTGGAGCTCAATTTTTATCAAAAACATGATGGCGCAAAACCGCACACCGATATCTGTTACCGTTTCGGAGTGCCGGGGTGTTTTTCAAAAATGTGCAGTTTTAAAAAATCTATAAATTTTTTGCTATGGAAAATTTTGTATTTCTGTAAAAACATTTTCAGAGCACCTTTTTACGTAGAATTTAATGGCTTAAGTATAATTTTTTTAAAATTAATAATTTCAGAACTATCAACAAAAAATTTGACTTTATTTATGGGACACCCAGTATATTTTTAATTAGTTGAAAATAATTTAAAATTACCTTTCCAAAAATATAGCATACTTCATATTTTGCCCGATTCCTCTTCGAGATATAGAGTTTTTAAAAATTCGCCCACTTTGAATAAGTAGGCTTTGAACGACGCCGGCTGTAATGCAAAAAGAAATCTAGCTGTGAGCAGCAATTAAAACGAAAATAATATTTACAATGAGAGATGCAGAATTTTATAACAATTTAAACTATATTTAATAACATCAATATATTTAAACTATATCTATTAAGAATAAAAATTAACAACATACCAAGACATGAGATTTTGCTACAGGTGTTCGACATGTCGACCGTCTCCTGTTATGGACAGACGGGACCGTTTTTGAACATTTCTCGTGGAATTCATTAACTCAGTGAGGGTGAAAGATGCCCTCGCCTAACTGCTTAGTACTTTTAATACTTGTTTAGATTATACGAGCAATTTTAAAATAACAACCTTTATTCTTCCGTAAAGATATAAAATGAACAAAGGATAACAGGCACTAAGTCCGGCGGCCTCGACGGCCACCGGCTGGGATCTTGGTTAGCTATTCAATTATTCTCGAAATTGGCTGCAAAAATTTGCTGATAACTTCAGCGTTCTGAGACGGTCCCTCGTCTTGCTGGAAAAAATGTTTTCGAGTTCCGTTAGGGGCAGATCATCAATAAGGGGTTCAAAGAATACTAGTTAAAAGTGGCGAACTTATCAAAATTCATTATTTTAACAAAATATCAAGTGTGCTATATTTTTGGAAAGGTAATTTTAAGTTCTTTTCACTTAATTAAAAATATACGGGTGTTCCCAATAAAAAATCAATTTTTATGTTGATAACTCTTAAATTATTAACTTTAAAAAAATTATACTTAAACCATTGAATTCTACGGAAAAAAGTGCCTTGAAAATGTATTCACAAAAATACAAAATTTTCCATAGAAGAAAAGTTACAGCGATTTGTTAAAAATTCATATTTTTGAAAAACACCCCGTAACTCATAAAGGTTAACAAATATCGATGTGCGGCTTTCACCATCATGTTTTTGATAAAAATTGAGCTCCAGACACCGATATTAGTTTTCGTCTATCTCATATAGAAAAGGGTGTTTCCCTTTAAAAGCGTCGAATTTGACCCACCCTGTACAAAAAATGGGGGTTGTTAAAAAATGCTAAAAAAAACATAAAACCTTATCATAACTTTTTTTCTAACATCCCGTATGTCAAAAAATATTTTTACGCGCTATTATAAACCAATTTAATAGCACTATTATAAACCATGCAACATCTGTATAAAACGTTTTTTCATATCTTCGACAACAGCGACGATATTGGACTTGCTCGCATTAATGGGCAACCCTGTATATAAGGGTTTTTATTAGTTTGCGTTAAAGAACATATTGCAAAACGTTAATTGTTTTAATATTAAATTAAAAATTATCATTTACATAAGTGTTTTCAGAAGAAATACTGTCCTATATAGGGTATGTCTTAAATAAGTGTAAATATTTTTAGGGACATTAGGTATATTTCGAAAAACGTCTATAACTTTTCTCGTGAAAAAAAAATGAAAATTTGGAATTGTTTAAAAAAAATGATTTTTTTTAGATTTTAGTAAAAAACATAATTTCTTGATAATATAGCAACATAGATAGTAGATAAAAATTTACAATCATTCAAACGAGGCGCACTAATATACAAGACTCTGATGTTATTCTTACAGACGATACACGTTTAACACCAGAAAACAACGTAAAAATTTTAGGATTATATCTAGACAAATATCTATCATGAACTTTAACATATTGTTCAGAAAATCTCTAGATCGGTCTACAACCTGCGCATATTAAAAAGATATTTAGATTTTAAAAAGTGTATACCACGCCATATTTCAGAGTAAATTCAGGTATGGAATGGTAATATACGGAAGTACGAATGATTTACATAATATATTTTTAGTTCAAAAAAGAGCCCTATGCATTATGCTAAGCATGAAAATTAGGGAGTCGTGTAGAAATAAATTTAAAGAGAATAATATAATAACAGTGACTGCTCTATTTTAATTTAGGAGTGCACTTCATTTTTCTTTAAAAATAAAGACCTATTTAATATTGATAATCAACAGATTTTATACACGGTGTCCCAGAAATAAGTATAAGTATTTTAACAGGTAGTATAGTTCAACCCCAGAAACACGCCTATGAGGTTTTTTTCGCGAAAAAAAAAATTAAAAATTCGAAATTTTGTGAAAATTTTTTTGGAATTTTTATTAGTTTTTAGTTAAAAACATAATTTGTTGATAATATGGCAACATAGGTATTAAATTAAATTTATAAAAAAGAAAATTCAGAAAAGATGCAGTCGTTCTCAACATTTTAGCAAAAAATCATTTTTTTTTTGGATGTTTTTGAAGTAAAATAACTCCCTTATTTTAGACTTATTTGACAAACGATAAAGAGAAAATATGTTTCTTTTATCGAAATCTACCACCCCTTAAAATAATTGCACTTATTTCTGGGACACCCCGTATAACACCAAGGATTGTGCTTATAATTATCCAGTCCACAGGCTTAAATTAACAGAATTAGGACCTATTATTCTTGTTTCAAATTATTTAATAACTTACCTGATTATATGAAACAAATAGATAATATCGTGCCTTTTAAAAATCAGTTGTATAAATTTTTAATAAATTTGGAACCATATAATTTAAAGGATTACCTAACTGTAAATTAATGATAAATTTTAAAGTTATTTTTGTTTCTTTGACTCTGTTTCGTTTTATGTTATTTTTAGCATACTTTTGAAATAAGGATTATTTATTTATTTACAATAAAGAAAACCCAATGAAGATCGAGTAGTTCCGAAAATTTAAGCTCCTTAAATTCTTTAAAATTTATAAAAAATATATTTATTAAAATATTTTTTTTTTAATTTCAAATTAAAATAACTCTGTTATTTTGGACTTAAAAAAACGGTAAAAAGAAAGCCAGCCTTAAAAATATTTTCACGTATTTAAAACTCACCCTGTATATAGTGTGCTGTCATTATAAATAATATTATTTTTTTACAAGGTATTAAAGAGCATACTGCGAAACGTTTTTGTAAGCTTTAGAATTAAATTAAAAATTATTATTTAAGTGTTTTAAGAAGGAATACTGTCCTATATACCGGGTGGTGCATCATTGTTGGAAACAGGAAATCCCATGCAAATTTTGAACTGTTCAAATATTGGCTCCCCTATTCATTTTACAGCGAAGTCGTAAAGATAATTTTTAAAGTATACACACGTAAAGTATATACATATGCCACATTTGAACAATTTTGGACCAGCCGATTTTGAGTAATTTAAGAAAAATTGCATCTATTTTTAAATTAAAACCGAACAGGTACAATCAAACACCACTCAAAAACTGACATACCTTAGGTATACAAACTATGATTTTGTCATTGTCAAAAATAATTTATTACAGTTGAGGGTTGGAACCTTTGGTGTTACACAGCAAAATAAAACACTAAATCACCACAATACACCAAAACACTTTTACTTTTACACTGAAAACAAAAGTAAAACAGTGTAAAAGTAAAAGTGTTTTGGTGTATTGTGGTGATTTAGTGTTTTATTTTGAAAAGTAATTTAATTTTAATATTCTGGGGAAATTAACCGAAACATGTCAGATACACTGGGGGTCTAAGATATTTCCCGCGTAGTAGTACATTTTCTTTATGTGTATAACAATAAATTATTACTAGTACTGAATATTAAAATTTTATTAAAATTAAGTTACGTTCAAAAGTGACTCTGACAACTTAAGGTATGTCGGTTTTTGACTGGTGTTTGATTGTTACCTATTCAGTTTTTATTTAAAAATCGAATCAGTTTTTCTCAAATTACTCAAAATCGGCTAGTCCAAAATTATTCAAATTTAGCATGTGTGTTAACCAGACGTAGACCTAAAAAAATCTATTTACCACTTCACTATAAAATCACTAGGAGAGACAATATCTGGATAGTTCAAAATTTGCATGGGATTTCCTATGTTTCCAAAAACGATGCACCACCCGGTATGCTCCCCTAGTCGTATGTCTAACGTACCATTCCAAAAAATTCACAGTCCTTTACAAAGATGCAACCGGGGGGGCATTGAAAATGATGAATAAAAACGTAAAAATATGATTAGTGTTAATATGAGTATATTACATACATACCATGCCATACATATGTTTAAATATCGTACATTACATATGTTTAAATAACGAACTTAACAAAAAACAACAGATTTAAAGATTCACTGAAAAAGTAGTAATGTTAAAATTAAATAAAACATTATCAATAATAATTATGCGATCGCACCTATCCCTAAAACAAGCAATCAAAAAAAAAGAATTCTTACGGAAAGTTACACTTTACGATATAATTTTTTAACTGTTAAAGGCAAACCCCATTTAAACACAAAACTTTTTAATACCTACTACTGTATCTAAAAGACTTTTTTTTTAAATTACTAAATTCTTAGCCACGCTTCTGTTTTTCTTGGCTGTTGTGCGTCACGTCACAGATTAACAGGCCCACGTTTGCACAAGGCGATGCTGCAAACCACTAGGTAGACCGGTCGTAGAAATTTATGTTATACAACTTGTAGTCAATCTACACAAATATTATCAAAAGCTTTTTTTCTTTTAAAATGTGCTCAGATTTTGTAAAAAGTATAAGTCAAAATCGCAAAACTTAAATTTGATATGAGTTTCTTAGTTTTTAACTAATATAGTGGCGAATTACAAAAATTCCTTTTCAATGAAAATTAATGAGTTAAATAAAATAATTTAATAAATTACTAGCTTTTTCTCGCGACTACTTTCGCGTTACACCTCGAATCGTTCATGCATTGATTTAAATGATTTTTTACTAATTTATAGAGAGCTAGTGAGCATAGATGTTTTTTATTTTTCATCTTCTTTTTATTTATTAAGAGCACTAATACTCTCTTTATAGGTTATTTTTTATTCTTTGAAGGATAATTGAGGAAGATATATTTCGTTATGATGTCAGTAAATAAACCCTTGTATAAAATTTTATACTGTCTGGTTTATATATTGCATTTTCGTCCACCAAACTTTCGTTCCCTATTGTACTCCCTAAGGGTATAAATTTCATAAATTCGCTTTACCTTTGTGCCCATTTTTATGTGTATAATCCAGAGGTCACCAAGTTTTATATAAATTTTTACTAACTTTACCCATTTGGTTGATGAATTTCAAAAATTTCTTCTAATTCTTTTTGTAGGATTTCATTCTTCTAGCCCAAATAGTAAGGAATTTTCATACAACAAACTGTTCCGAGATAATTTTACTCTCAAGAGGATGAATTTTAAATATTATAACAAATAATGTATATCATAAATACGCCAATTAATTGAAAACTATAAAGGTTCTGATAATATTAATATAAAATATATTTCAAAAGCTGAACATGCTATGATTGATTCTTTGAAACCATAATGACTTTTCGTTTTCAGTATGCTACAATAAAATTTTATGTTAAAAAGATAATTAGAATAATACCGTTGAGGGTTGGAACCTTTGGTGTTACACAGCAAAATAAAACACTAAATCACCACAATACACCAAAACACTTTTACTTTTACACAAAAAAAGTTGTGTAAAAGTAAAAGTGTTTTGGTGTATTGTGGTGATTTAGTGTTTTATTTTGATAATTAGAATGTAATAAAAAGTTATTAATTATTAAACTATAATTTTTAGTTATTATGACCATTCAATACATGCTTTTGAAAAAAAGGGTCCAATACTATCTTAAATTTGCTGCTCTTTTCAGATCCAAAAGGACGAAGCACTCATCAAATACCCCATAGAACATCACGCAAAAGGTCTAGTCACGACGACATTGGGCTTGAGATTCATTCTGAGCAACAGACATTTTCTCGGTGGGTCAATGAGGGTGAAATGTGTCGCATCGATAGCACCACTACTTTTTAGTGAAGATAGAGAAGCGGTGGTCCAGAGCCTGCCCGTTATGCGGGACATGCGGGAGGCCCTTTTACTGGGTGAGTGGTCCCCTACTTCTTCACACGTGACACATATTCAGGGTACGCATACTATTACTTTAAAAAAATCAGTTTCTTTGGGGAAATACAGTTTTCAGTGCTTTCATTGTTTTGATTAATAGGAATTATTATAGTTTAAAGCCATGAAAACGATAATTAAAGTAAGTGATTATCATAGATGGACAAATTATGAAAATTTAAATAAACAGTAATATTGATCTATGCGATAGATTACTTAATGCTCAGCTCAATATCTGTGCATCTTCTTCGCGCATTCTATTTCTACTGAGATCTTTAGAAGAAAAAAACGGAAATTTCTCTGTATGTATTTTAAAGATTAGACATAGGGATCTCTCTCTTATAGTCTGGTCACCTTGTACTCAAAAAAGCCTTTCGGAGGAAAGTTTTAGGGTAGCTCTGATTTGTTCTGTTTATTTTATGTTTTGGGGTGCTAAATTGGAATCTGATGTTTGCTAACAAAAATTCCTGACAGAACATGGAGAAAAATGCATAAAAGTGGAAAAAAATTGGATTTATTGCGGTTTTTTGTTTATAACTTGGAAAATATAAATTTTTTCGTTAAATAATCTTTCTATTCAAAATTAAAGTAAATATAATTTCCTACAGTTTTTGTTAATTAAGTTTTTTTTTAATTAATTTTAATTGGTTGCCTCCGCAAATACCTACTTTTTGTACTCCATTACTCTTAATTTATTAATGTGTTTTAAGTTAAATGTTATATAAAGACACGGTGTTCCTGAAGGGTTGGCAGGTTTCTATTTAGTGGCAGAAAAAAGTATTGACATATCTTGAGTAAGGACACCTTCCTAAAAATATACCTTTAAATCGAACCTGCTTCTTACCTTGTTTTTTAAGCGTTCTTGTATTTTTTTAGGAAAATTGTATAAAAAATCAATTTTATGATGGTTTATTTTATTGATAAGCTTCAAGGACATCTTTTTTTATTATAAATAAAATATCTGACGAAAATAAAATATCTCAACCTATGGCGTTAAATTTGAAAAAATCTTCAACGATAATCCCAAATTCCCCAAAAACTGCTTCAGTACAATCAATAAACACTTGTTGACTGAAGAGGACTATTTAAAGGTGCTAGAGAAATGTATCATTCCCGAGCTTCATCTGCTTCAAGGTTATGTAAGTTTGTACTCTCTATTTTTTAGATATCTTATGCAAGTAGTGTTGGATAAGATATTTTATATAATCTATCACTACTGTTGACAAATTTATATTGCTAGGGATTTAATTACATAATTATTAAAATAAATTTTAATAATTTTGTAACTTGTCATTGTGACATTTATTACTTTACATATGCAATATTATGAAACTTGCTTAATTGAATCAACACTACATTTTTATGTTAATTTTCTTCTAGAAAAGTTCTTATTTGTTGCAGAATTTTTGGGGGAGCTATATTTTATTATAATAAAATTAAAAAAATCGATTAAGGCATATTAATAAGAACAAAACGATTCGCTTTCAAAAAATTTAAAATTGTAAAACGGTAAGGTACTAATTAAAATTAAATTAAGCTTGCTTTCACAGTAAATTAGCAAAGCTATTTTATAATATCTTAAGTTTCAAAAAGTTAAAATGAAAGAAGTGAACCGCTTAACCAAAACATAATTTAATGTAGTTGATAACTCTAATTTCAACATTAAATATTTCAAATAACTTCAGTCGTGTTTAACTGACCCTGCAGTGAAATGGAATTCCGACTCTAGAGAGATTAATAAGTGCATTTAAAGAAATATCTTGTTAATGACGCAAAGTTAGATGGATAAAAACTAATGCGTTTAAATTTCTTTACAGAGCTTGTAGTTATTTTACGAAGTTGTGACATGTTTTATTTTTTTTTGTTTCAGTGAAGAGCGCCTCGAGTCAAATGGGCGAATCCAGACTCAGTTGCTTGTCTATAAGTTTAGTGTTTTATTTAATATTACAATTTTATTTTTAATAAATAAAACATACCAAAAAATATAAAAACGTTGTATAAGTGTAACTCTTTTGTGATCAATTACCCCTAGGAATAAGACTTTAATATTATCATTGAGATTATTGGTATAAATTAAGAAATATTAATTCTGTTGGTTGTGTTTGTAAAATTAATTTACTAAATTGATTCTTTATATTTTCTATACCTGGTGCGTCTCAAAAATGGTTCACCCCTATAAATTTTTTATTTTTGCAGATAGAAAAACGAGATTCGGTATGTTAGTATACGACATAAATTAGGATTGATTAGACGTATTAAATTGTTTTTGGCCACTTCCTGTTTCACCGGAAATGACTACAAATTTTGATTTTTAAACGGCAACCTCGGTATATTTTTACTTTATTCGATAGAAAATGACACTCTCAATAGAATGAAAAAATCGTATTTTAAATTTCAATCAGAGTCATGACTGTGTTAAAAATAATAATTTTCAATCAAGGAGCCTTGAAAAAACAGATTTGATCATCTAATATATTTCGTGTCTTGTCCTGGTTAGTCAAAATATGCCCGAATAGTTTTTTTAATCATATCTATTTTTTTTAAATGGAACAACGATGGCTTATTAGCATATTTGAAAAAAACATTTTTTACGAATAAAAAGTTGCCGTCATAAATCGCATATCACAATTTCAAATAAACCATATGCGAAAATATCAAAAGTTGACCTATGATATGCCATTCTATTCAGAGTGTCATTTTCTATACAATAAAGTAAAAAAATACCGAGGGTGTCATTTAAAAATTAAAAATTATAGTTATTTCCGGTGAAAATGAAAATAGTTATAGAAATAATAAATTAAGTTATAGAGGTGAGCACTTTTGAGATGCACCCGGTATAGTGGCTATTTAAATGAACACATCAATATCATTTAACCCTAGATCACTCATGATCTACACGAGTAAAATAATTATTAATTTTAATTGTAAAAATGTTTTAATGATATTCGAAAGTTTTTTATTGAAACCTAAATTAAAATAATACTTTTTAGGCAGCAATAAAAAGTTAAAAAAAGTTAAATGTTGTCAATGTCGAATATTTATATTCTAATTACCATTCTGAATGAAAAAAAATCTAATTATTTACACTTTAATGATATTGATGTTGTTAATACAAAAAACCACAAAATTTAATACTATTATATTAAATATATGAAGAGCACACCGGATCGGTTTTTGAAAAACGATGAAAATCCATTTTTTGCTAACTTGGTTTTAATGCATAATAACTCATCGGCAAAAGTCTTGCACCCCCTTACTATTTTAATAAAAAATTACATTTCAAACTAATTTTTCGTGGAAATCAATAGATGCTAAAGTTATGTTAAAAAATAACACAAAAAAGGGAAAACTTTCACCAAGTTTAATAATATATTTTGCCAAAATACAAAAAAAGCAAATTCCATGAAAAAAAATGTTTGACAAAAAAGAGAAAATAAATAAATAAATAATAAATTCTGACAAAATTCAGGTTACAATATAAAGTATTGCCTCCTCGATTTGTTATGAGTGCATCAAGTCGTCGGGGCATCCCCACTATAAGGTTGTTCATGGTTTCTTCAGGTAAGTTCTGCCATTCTTCTTGAGCGGCAATGATCAACTCCTGGCGACTTATTGGTGGGTTATTTCTGCGAAATACAGCTCTGGTGATGTAGTCCCAGACATGTTCAATAGAATTCATGTCGGTGGAGAGTGGAGGCCAGTCCAGATAAGTTATTTCCCCTTCATTTAATGCTTCCTGGGCCATCCTAACTCTGTGAGGACGAGCGTTATCATCCATGAGAATAAAATTATTGCCGATTTCTTCTCGCAGTGGATAAATTATTGGTCTGATTACAGTTCCACATACAAATGGGCGTTCATCACCTCAGGAGTATGAATGAGCTCTGTTCGCCTATTGTACATGATGCCACCCCAGAACATCTCAGTTCCTCCTTGATAAGGAGCAATAGCAAGGGCTGTATTGAAGCGATGCCACCTCCCTGCCACCCTCCACACTCTCTGACGATAGTCATCACTGATCAAACCTATCCTGGTTTCGTCAGTGAAAATTACGTTCTTCCACTGAGGTAATAACCAGTTCTGGTGTAGCCTCCTTTGCTTATGATGTAAAGTTAATAGAGGGACTCGCAGTGGACGTGTACGCCGCAATCCAGCATTAGAAAGTCGCCTGGAAATGGTTCGGCTTGATATCACTCGGTGGTAAGTTCGTTCAAACTGAGATCGTAGCTCTCGAATTGGAACTGACCGATATCTTCTGGCAAATTGAGCCAAGTAGCGATACTGTCGTTCAGTCGTTACATTTGGACGACCCAACCTAGGACGAGATCTTACATTTCCGGTGTCCATATACCGTTGTATAATTCGGCTTACAGTACTTCGCACTAAATTTAAACAATCAGCAATTTGCTGCCTGCTGAGACCATTCTTCATGCAAAGCGATAATTCGGGCCCTATCGAAGGCAGAAATTTCGTGCCCTGGCATTTTTGTCGCCGGTCACAACGCTTACTACAAGATTGAACTCGAACTGAGAAACAAAATTTGACCGCAAATAGCAAAACCATACACATTCCATCGATAAGATTTTCTTTCATTGCTTTTATGACCTATTTTTTGTAGACACATATTAAGGTATTTGTACACATAGCCACAACAATATGCTATGCAAAGAAATAAATTTGTCTGGGGGGTGCAAGACTTTTGCCGATGAGTGTATTTTCTGTCCTAAAAAGCTACACCTTTTGGTACCTAAATAAACGGGAATATCGATAGCGGTCACAGAAACATGCATTTAAAAATGGGGAAAACGATAAAAGTCCATGCCTAATTTGAATTAAAAAACGTTTTCGTGAACATTTGCCGTTTTTGGGACATTTCATCGTTTTTCCCGTGTGCTCTTCATATCCTATATGCATTGTTTAAAAGTTTTGTCAAACTTAGTCTGAGAAATTTTATTTTATCTGGCAAAGAAAAATTAATGATTTATTACTGACAATCTAGATAGTCAAGTCGACAGTCTATTTTGTAACTATTGTAGAAATATTAAATTTAAAACTTAAATTTAGATCTCTGATGTAATTATAAATCTTGAAACACAGTTAAAGATATTTTGATAATTAAATTTACTCTAATTAAATGCTATATGTGTATAAATAATTATTAAAAAAATGATTTTCATTTAGCCGATAAATAATATTATGTTGTATACTGTATATGTGCACTGATTAGAAGTATATAATCTTAAACATGATCCCTGTGTTAAATATGTGATAGTATGCATTTCAATATTTGCATCACAAAAATTAATATACCTAATTGTAATGACACTTTTATAGTTAAAGTGTATATATGTATTTATAGTTACAGTTTCTGTTAAATATCTGTAATGTTTTTATTTTTATAAAAGTGTATGTGCAGCTTTTAGTATTCTTATTTTTTAAGTAACTTTTAATAATACTTTAATAATTGCAACTACTTTTATGAGGATTCATTTTGCTTTTTTGTCAATTAAATTTTTATAAGAAGCCAAAAAAAGATAATAAAGTAATTTTTATTTGTCAAAATATCAAAATAGCTATTATAAAATGTCTCATTTTTAAATTGAAACGCACTGACGACCAGGTCGCAGTCGCAGTAAGCATTTGATTCAATGTTATTAATGGCCGCAGCTGCATTTCCTAATAACATTCAATCAAATGCTGGTCGTTGTGACCTGGTCGTTAGTGCGTTTGAGCCCTTAGGCCCGTATTTATAGTCGCGTCTCAATCTGGGTCTCGGAAAAACCGACAAAAATAACAGGCTTACTAGGCGCGTGTATGCGTATTACTGCGGCGACAAAATGTAATTCTGTTATTTTTGTCGGTCTTTTGCATCTCGTGAGTGGAGTCGCGTTTTGAGACTCGGCTATAAATACGGGCCTTAGTCGTGGACGAAAGTGCGTGTTGTATCATTTGATTTAAGGGTTGTTGTTCAAAATTAGTAAGCGCGACTTACTTATAATTTTGAATATTATATTATGATCAGTAACTTTTAAAAATATATATCTTTAGTTTCAAACTGCATTAGAAATATTTACATAAATTATAATTTAGTATTTTGTAAAAGTATTGTTGTAGAATACTATTTTAAAATTTAGTTTTATTTTCCTCAACTGTTGTTTTCTATTGTATCTCAAAATGTAAAAACATTACAGATCTTCTAAAATGTACAGAATGTAGAGCATTTCTATCTAAAAATACCACTCTGCTTTTTTCAATGGAGCAAATACATGTATACATAAACCCAACTTTACAAAAAAAAACACGAAAACGAAGCTATGTAAGTCTAATAGAAACATACATAAATATCAGAACGCTTCCTAAGCTTTAATGGAAATTTGTAAATACCATCCTCTAAAAAATGTCGAAATATTTCTAGGTAATACATATTTAGATATTATTTGAATATTAATAAATATTATTACGTTTGTTAGTTTAAATTTCATTTTAAAATAAAGTGTGATATGTGTAAAGATTATTTGATTTTTTTGTTTTCGATTTTATTAGATTATTGTGTCTCTCATCGATAAAAAGCATGGAGTAGGAAGTATTTGTCGGAAGGTGGTAAGCTAACTTTCATCGTTTTTATTTTCTGGTTTCAACCGACGCAAAAAGGTACATTAAATATCTACTTTTTAACGAAAAGTGAGGGAACTATACGAAACTTGTTAATTGCACTAATCAGGAAATTACAATGGAATGTTTGATGTACTAATTGTCTTAAAATATACATATTTTGAATCTAGTCCATTTATTGAATCTAAGTTTCATAGGTAGACATACCCTATGGACAATATGCCTGGTATATTTAACCCGTAACTGGTGGGGTGACTTTTTTGTAACACAACTGGTGACGTTGGGTTATAAATACTTCTAATTTTTCCAGGTTCCCCTGTTCAACTAAATAGAATTTAAAATAGTTTCTCAATGGAACTCTCTAAACTCATCTTTAATAAAAGGTCTTATAAGTTTTTATAACAAAAAATTAATAAGAACAAATAAAGAATAGGAAATTCGTACACCTTAAGGTTGATTCTCACTATACCTTCCGTTTCCATTCCATATCCATTCCATACTCGTTCCGTATTTTTTTTGTATTGACGCTATACGTAACCTTCCGTTCCGTATCAGTTCCATATTTTTTATTGTACAATTTATATCATTAAGAAAGTTTTATTTGAAAAATTTGTATCTTTTGAAAAAGGTAATAGATTTAATTAAGAGGTGAAAGAATAAATAAATATTAGCAAAATGTTAACAGAGCTGGTACAAATGTAAGAACTTGACAACGCTGTTTCCGACACGTTTCAGTCCCTCCGCGAAAAAAATGTATGGAAGGAAAGGATATGGAACAGAACAGAAACGGAACGGATAGTGTACATTGTCCTATTCATTTACATGATATAATATTTTATGTAAACGGAAGGGAAACGGAAGGTAGCTGATACGGAAGGTATAGTGAGAATCAACCTTTATAGAGAAAATAAAAAATATACAGGGTCCGGCAATAGTGCGTCGGGCATCTGTAGGTCCTAGAATAAAAAAACTTGAAAATTTTGTTTAAGTGTAAACCTAAATATGTACAGGGTGGGTCAAATTGGACGCTTTTAAAGGGGAATACCCTTTTCTATAGGAGATAGACGAAAACTAATGTCGGTGTCTGGAGCTCAATTTTGATCAAAAACATGATGGTGAAAACCGAACGTCGATATCTGTTACCGTTTATGACTTACGGGGTGTTTTTCAAATATGTGCATTTTTATGAAAACATTTCCAAAGCACCTTTTTACGTAGAATTTAATGGTTTAAGTATGTTTTTTTAAATTAATAATTTAAGAATAATCAACAGAAAATTTCATTTTTTATATGAGACACCTTGTATATTTTTCATTCATTGAAAAAAAAAAATAAAATTACCTTTCCCAAAATATAACATACTTGATATTTTGCTCGATTCCTCTACGATATATACAGTTTTTAAAAATTCACCCACTTGGAATAAGTAGGCTTTGAATCGCGCCGGCTGTAATGCAAAAAAAAAATTGTAGTTGTGAGCTGTGAGCTGTGAGCTGTATGAGCAGTAATTAAAACGAAAATAATATTTGCAATAAGAGATTTAGAATTTTATATCAATTTAAACTATATTTAGCATCAACATATTTAAACTATATCTAATAAGAATAAAAATTAATAGGAAATCAAGACATGTTCGACATCTCGATCGTCTTCTGTTATGGGCAGATAAGACCGTTTTTGAACATTTCTCGCGGAATTCATTTACTCAATTGGGGTGAAAGATACCCTCGCATAACCGCTAAGTATTTCTAATTCTTGTCTATACAGGAAATTTAAAAATAAGAACCTTTATTCTTTCGCAAAGATAAAAATCCATAGGCACTAAGTCCGGCGGCCTCGACGGCCAACGGCTGGGATCTTGGTTGAAATTGGCTGCAAAAATTTGTTGATAACGTCAGCGTTCTGAGGCGGTGCCTCGTCTTGCTGGAAAAATATTTTTTCGAGTTCCGTTAGGGGCAGATCAACAATAAGGCGTCCAAAGCCTACTAGTTGAAAGTGGCGAACTTTTAAAAATTCTGTATTTCGAAGGGGATTGTAACAAAATATCAAGTATGCTATATTTTTGATAAGGTAATTTTAAGTTCTTTTCATTTAATTACCATTTCATTTAATATCTAGGGTGTCCCAAATAATAAATCAATTTTTCTGTTGATAACTCTTAAATTATTAATTTTATAAAAAGTATACTTAAATCATTAAAATCTACATAAAAAGATGCTTTGGAAATGTTTTCATGAAAATAGAAAATTTTCCATAGCAAAAAAGTTACAGCAATTTGTTAAAAATGCACATTTTTGAAAAACACCCCGAAACGGTAACAGATATGGATGTGCGGTTTTCACCATCATATTTTTGATAAAAATTGAGCTCCAGACACCGATATTAGATTTCGTCTGTCTCTTATAGAATATTTTTTTATTTGATGGAGAATTAAAAAATGAACATTCTTTGTATTTAAAGTATTTCAGAATTTTTAATAGTTTTTCGGATACACGCAGTATTATTTCATATGGCGCTGTCAATAAGAAAAAAAATGGTAAAATATGAGGAAAAAATCATTGGGTAGCTTTGATAAAAATTTACTGTGGAAAATGCCACATGAAATACAAAACCGGCGATCTGCGAAATCGTTAAAAAATTTGAAATACTCTAAATGCAAAAAATGTTCATTTTTTAATTCTCCATCTATTGAAAAAATAATATACAGGGTGTCCCATTTAAAAAAACAAAGAAAAATTATTGTATATTTTAAAAAGTTTGACGTAGAATTTTGAACATCCTGTATGATTTACGATTTCCATATTTATAGCAAAGTAAGTACAGACCATCTAAATTAAATGTCTAATACAGTTTTGATTTCAGGACAGTTCTTGTATTATTAATAATTTTTTTAAGAAAGGCTGAAAAATATATAATTTTTATTTATTTATTAATATCTCTGAAATTATCGAAATAGATTTACTCATATCTTAGGATTATGTAAAGTGTTCTGAATGAAATCCAAAAATGCAATAATATACAGGGTGTTCCATTTAAAAAAAGTCATTCAGATCCACTCACACTTTTTTGAGCCACCCTATAGAAGTTAAAATATTTTCCGGAAATACATCCTGGTACATACTTTAGCTCTGCACGTCTTTGAAAAAACTAACCTTATACATTTATTTTAGAACTCATAAACCTAAATAAATCGTTCTGGCACGTTGTTATTTCGAATTGTGCAACCTAAGGGCTCAAACATAGTGAGGCATCTCGATGCGATGCTCGCCAAGATGCTGGCCGCGCTGCTCGCCAGGATGCTAGTCGCGATGTATCCTACGCGCACTGTTTTAAAACGGCGAATAGGTGCGCGTAGGCTGCATCGCGACTATCGTACAAACATAGTGCAGGGCAATTCATCTCGACGCGATGCGCGCCATTCACCTCGCCATCCGGCGATGCTGAATCAAACATGTACAAATTTATGCGTCAAAACATACTGGAGCCTCGCACCTATATATGTTCAGCGCGATGCTTCCTAGGAAACAAAATTTTTGTTTTTTGCGAGAAGCGGACGCGGATGCTTGAAACTTTACATTTGATTGGTCGGTTTAGGATCACAATTTGTTGAGCATATGTCGAACTAGAGTCGGGTGGAATAAATATTCACAATTATAATATTTAATTTATCACCAACAAAGTAATAACCTTGATTCTACAGGGTCCGGCAATAGTGCGTCAGGCATCTGCAGCTCCTATAATATAAAACTTATGAATTTTGTAGTCCAGACATAAAGTATATATTAGGATGTATTTGAGGATAATATTTTTAACTTCTAAAGGGTGACTCAAAAATGTGTGAGTGGATCGCGAATATTTTTTTAAATGGAACACTTATATACAGAGCAAATATTGTTAGCAAATATTTTCACTAAAAATAAATTTTGTGATGATTATCTTATCAGTGAAAAGAATAACAATCATAGCAGTTCTGTATATTATGGAGCTAAACGGTACGTACTTAATTGAAAGCCACTATGGAATTGTTAAACAAGGTATGTAGTTTAAATTTAGTTCTAAACAAGTTGGTGATTGTTTAGTTTTTATTTATTTTTTAAGATGATTTCTAAATGCGTATAAAAATTTTACGTTTTCAAACTTCAAAAAGGCTTCAAAATTTAAAAAAAAACATATCAAAACATATCGTATTTATTGAATATTTTTGTTGTCATATTCATACACTTTTAATTTTTGTATAGTTCACCTGCGTCTGCTTGCGACGAACTTTATTTTATAATACTTTTCAGATGGAGTAAAATTGATAAGCAATGTCGATCTGGTTAATACTTGGCTTGATCATAAGGACAAGAACTCAAAATTATTTGTGTTTCAAAAAATGTGTTCTTGATTAGATATTGATGAACCTTCCAGTCAAATGAGACACCACTTGTGCCTGAAAAAGCCCACTATGTTGGAGCGAAACGTGGCATAAAAAAGTTTCCATCTTTTAATTTATTATAAAACCTCATACCCAAGAAAAGGAAAAAATAATATATGGATATGGTCTATTAAAGAGGTAACTAATTAACATCTGAACCCCTCATACCAACAAAAAGAACAGTAACAAAGCGAAAAAGTAACATATTAGAAAATAATGTACAGAAATATCTTATATGTGAGGATACTTCATCTACCTGTGATTTGGATATCATAAATTTGGAAGATTCTGTCAGCAGTGATTCTTCTGAATCAGAGTAGTTACGATCTATGCATTTTGTTGTCCTAAAGTAAATTTATAGTATCTTAAGTTTTTTTTAATTAAATATAACATTAATGTTTCTTTTTCATTAAAGAAAAATATTTTTATCTTATATTAGGCTTATATTGTAGGAATCATGTTCTAATGTTATTTCAATTCTTTTTTATCACAGGGATTTATTTAATACTTACACCGTTTTCATACTATAAATTATTATTTCCTTAGATGGAACACAGCTCCAACATTTTTATTATTTATAAGATTTTTTTTTCATAAACGTGGGACTAAGAACATCATAGTTTAGTACAATGAGAGTACTCATCATTTGTGTCAAATAAACCTAGTTTCAATAAATTGCTTACAATAAAAGAGAAGTTTTGCATTTTTGGTCTCTAGAGCCATATGTTCGAAGCACTGTGTGACGGCGACGTGAAATAGGTAGGGATAATATCTGATTTTTGCCGTTGTAGCGCTGCGGTCGGAATTTGTTGAAATCAACTGAAATGCAACAAAGGCCTATACTAATTAATTAATTAATAACTGCTTTATATAAACTGGTGTTTAATAAAACCGCGATGGTAAATGCTTCAGTATGCCTACGCGCACCTATTCGCCGTTTGAAATGCATCACGGCCAGCATCTTGGCGAGCATCGCATCGAGATGCCTCACTATGTTTGTGCCCTAAGTTGCACAATTTCCTCAAATTGGAAACTTGCAGGTATGGGTAACTTTTTGAATCTTCTGTCAGAACCTGGTGAGGGAACACTTCCTGCATATTACCTGTTTATCTAACTCTTGTCTAATCTCGTGTAGAAATGGTTTTTGCCGTATTCTGCTATTGCTGAGCCGTAACAAACGAGGCACGCGTTTGTTTAGATGTCTTTGATTTTGATCCAAGGCTCCACGAGATCCTTGGCATGAATTTATTATATATTGTAGCTTAGTTTGACTTGGATTTCCACACACACAGAGGACTGGTACAATATATAATTTAAGCATATACCATGGTGACATTTATCAGTAAGTAGAATATGGTTATTGGCCAAAGAGTAGTGCGACGACTTGTTGAGTAAACAGTAGACTGTACACTTTTCGTCTATTGCATGAACTCCACCTTTTGTGTTATTGTAAAAAGCAATGATTTTCAACTTTTTTGGAGTTTTCGGTTGCTTTCCTTTGCCCAGATTTTCTTCTTTCCTTTCCTTTGTCTCCTTCCTCTTTCAATACCTTAAGGTAAGGTAAGTAAATCTGTTTTATCTAGGTAGATAATAATTGACATATTTCTTTAATATAAAATAATAACAACATTAAAAAAGAAAAAAAAACATTGAGAGAAGTCCAAGAGTCAAAGCAAGCTTTACTTTACTCATGTCATTTATCACAAAATTTAAACCAGAAACGATGGATAGAGTAATGTTCGATCAAAATTCGATATCAAAATCATTTGATAAAAAGAAATCCCATATGATACGAATTTTATATCTAGAGCACTCAATATAACTGACAACCAAAAAAGGAAATATGGGGGAATGAATATTAATACAAAAATAGAGAAATTGAAAAGGATAAAGTGCAAAATCAGCTCAGCGCTGATGTATTTTTACTAAATTATGACTCAATTTTGTGCTTCATTAAATAGACCATATGAGCGACGACAGCCAGAAAAATTTAGTTTGAAAAATACAAAAATCAATCGGGAGTGTAATTGCAGTATACCTTCCATACGTCATTAAAATGCCGAGCTCGTTGAAATACAAATAGGTAGCAACGTGCGTTGGAAAATGTAAATTAAACAGTGTGATAGTGGCTCTACGTCACCCGGGTTACAGCGCGTTTATACAAAATATATTGCGCTTTATGATGAAGGGACCGTCATGCTATTACCCTTTAAAGGTTCGGTGCAAAAAGGAGGCAGCTCCAGAGCTACCTCGTTTTTGCATCGAATTAGTTTATTGTTTTCCCGCTTCGATGCAGCACCAGTATTTCACATTGCGATCGGCAACCGGTAGACAGTGACACTTAGTTTACCTAGTTGTTATTATTCTGTAAAATTAAGACGTCTTGTGCGTTCTAGATACTCAGTAATAGAACGTCTGCCAGTTTTTTTTTACTAGTAGCCAATAGTCAGTTTGGTGTTTAAAGAGTTTTACTATATTAAAATAACTTTCGTGTTGTTTGAAGTGTATAACGGTTTGTAAAACATGTCAAGCAGTGACAGTCCGAATGAACAGTTTGATGATTCAGACCAGGATTCTGATTTTAATCCGGATGACCCTGGACCGAGTGTCAGGCGTTTTTCTGTGTTTGATTCAAGTGCTAAGGTATCAGCGTTGATCGAAAGTGATTCGGAAAGTGATAAAGTTCCAATGACTGAGCAAGAAACTCAAAATAAAACTCAAAACTTTGCAAAAACGTGTCAGAGATGAAAGTAAATGGAAAAGAAACGTGTCCAAGAAACTGAGAGCGGAAGGAAAGCCATATTTGGGTGTGAAAAACAAGAATAAATGTGCCAAAAGAAGAAAGAAAAAACTGGTAGAGACTGCAGTTGCAAATTTAAATGCTTCCAAAATTTGACGATTCTGGTAAGCTCTGAAATTTTAAGAATATTTAACGAAATTGGAACTAAAGAAAAGCAGGATATTTTTTTATTGGAGGGCAAATAAGGGTAAAAAAAGTTGAAAGACAGAGACCAAAGTCCGGTGGGGGGCAAAACGATCTTGTTCTTGTGTGTACACTATAAAAATTGGCACAGCTGAACAAAGAGTATGCAAAAAAGGTTTTTGCTCGCTTTATGGTATAAGTAAAAAACGAGTAGAGCTGATTGTTAGCCATTTACAAGATAATATTCCTGCTCCTAGAGATATGCGTGGTAAGCATGTCAATCGCCCTAATAGGATTCCTGAGAACATAATACATCAAATTGATTCACACATCCAGTCTTTTCCAAAGAGAACATCGCATTATAGTCGCACTAAAAATGAAAATAAATATTATTTGAATCCAGAACTGAATATGAAGAAAATGCACACACTGTACCTCAAAAAATATGAACCCGATATCCATGCTGCAATCGAAAATGGTCAACAAGAAAAACCTCAAGTTACCTATGACTATTTTTGTCGACACTTTGTCACAAACTATAACTACTCTTTTGGAAAACCACGTTCTGATACATGTCAAACGTGTGATAGATTAGACAATCTCATCTCAGCAGAAAAGAATGAGGAAGTAAAGAAAAATCTGAAAGTTGAGAAAGAGGTGCATCAGAAAAAAGCTAACTACTTCTATACACAGTTAAGAAAAGATATCGCCGAGGTCAAGATGAGTAACAACCAAACCGAGTTATTAGCATTTGACTATCAACAAAATATGCCTGTTCCCCATGTATCCAGTGGTGACGTATTTTTCAAACGCCAGCTTTGGGAATATAATTTTTGTGTTTTTCTAGGTAGCACTGGAAAATCCTACTTTTTCATGTACGATGAAACAGTCGCAAAAAAAGGACAAAACGACGTTGTCAGCTTTCTCCATTACTTTATTGATCATTACGTGCCAACAACTATAACAAAATTATTCATGTACTCTGATAACTGTTCTTCGCAGAACAAGAATCAAACCTTGGCTCACTATTTTTCTACCATTGCCATAAATAAAAGGTTTTCCAGAATAATACACCGATATCCAGAACCAGGTCATAGTTTTCTTCCTTGCGACCGCAGTTTTGGATTAATAGAAAAAGAGAAGAGAAAGAGAGAACGGATTGTATTACCAGAAGAATGGGTTGCTCTGGTAAAAAATACGTGTCGAAAATTTGAAATAGTTCCAGTTACCCAAGAAACCATTTTAAACTTCAGTGATCACTTCAATAAACTTTTTAAAAAGTCTGTTATTAACAACCGGAAACAAAAATTTTCAATCTCTTCTTACCGCGTTATCGAATACTCAGAGAAGGGTGTTGAATGCAGCAGCTCTGCTAGTGTCTCCTACAAAGATGAGTTCACTCTTCAGAAACCTGGGGTAACTCCGACACTACCCTGTCCCGAATCTCGGTTATACTCTGGTCCCTTACCGCTCAAGCAGGCTAAGTATCTGCAAGTGAAAGAACTAGCTGCGAAGTACGTCCCAGCAGATTGCATGTGGTTTTACAATGGACTTAGATGCCAAGGGGAAGAGCAGCCTAACCAGTCAGAAGACAGTTTTACAGATAACTGATTATTGTTGTATGTATTTACTATTACTAAGTATTACTTTTGGAACACTTTTTGTAATAAAAATACTTAAAAAAGCATTGTTTTGAAATTAATTAACGCTTTAGATTTCGTAAATATAATTTAACTTACCATCCGGTGCAAAAAGGGGACAACTCCCCATTTTTTTTCTAATTTTAGTATCTTACTGAAAGGCTTTTCATTTTTCGATATTCATATTACTTATTCATTGTCAGCTAAACTACAACCTCCTTTTTGCACAGAAACAAAAAAATCACAATTTTTCAATTAAAATAGTTTTTACTGTCTCCTGAAAAATTCATTAAAATGGAGCTACCCCCTTTTTGCACCGGAGTCTTCAATTGCAGTATACCTTCCATACGTCATTAAAATGCCGAGCTCGTTGAAATACAAATAGGTAGCAACGTGCGTTGGAAAATGTAAATTAAACAGTGTGATAGTGGCTCTACGTCACCCGGGTTACAGCGCGTTTATACAAAATATATTGCGCTTTATGATGAAGGGACCGTCATGCTATTAAATTATTTTTGATCGCTAACGGGACAATAAGTAATAATTAACCATTTATTATCTCCGAAAACACACACACCGGTCAAATGACCAATGATATATTTATACCTTATTTTTATTTGATATATTTTTTGATTTCTCAATGTGGAATTCATCTTGAAACTACAAGAATTTCGGACTTCCATTGTCTATATGTATTTTGAATTACACAATTATTCGGTCAGATGGATCACTGACCGTTATCAAGTGTAACCTAATCTAATTTCTAATACAACTGAGCTTTTATATAACAGCCATGGCATTCATCCGTGAATAAATCGGGTGCAGTCAACCGTGATGTTGTCTACTATCCGAAATCTCTTTTACTTTTAATATTGAATCATTGTCTACCACATTC
This sequence comes from Sitophilus oryzae, assembly GCF_002938485.1. Classification (NCBI taxonomy): domain Eukaryota; kingdom Metazoa; phylum Arthropoda; class Insecta; order Coleoptera; family Curculionidae; genus Sitophilus; species Sitophilus oryzae. Next base: position 430,539 of record NW_022146952.1, on the reverse strand, counting down.
AAAAAAACATTGGTATTCATATACACGTAAACTCAATAATACAGGAATGTTTTAAATTTTAATTTTTATGTAAAAAAAGTACTTATAATAAATTATTTAATGTTATTTACAGGGTTGTGCACCACATACGACACGGATTATTGTAGCTAAACGATTAGATTTTTACATATTGTACGTTTTGGATTCGTTGAAGAACTATTAGAGCTACAATTTAAAAATATTTTTACAAGATACAGAGTGTCCCAAATAAATAAAAAAATATTAAAGTTGTATTTCTTTAAATGGAACACCCTGTATATCATCACATTTTTAGTTTTTACGATTAAAGTAAAGGTAAATTTGATTAAGGTTTATCACACTTCAACCTTACCGTTTTTGAAATATTTTCAATTTTCTGAAATTGCAGTAAAAATTTTAAGGCTTCATTTCTCCAAGGATATCAGAGTATTTAACACTAAATAATTACTGAAGTTTATTTATTGATCAGTTATTGTGTTGCAATAATAAAAATAATACTACCTCATACTGAGTGTCTAAAAGTTTATTTTAAATAATTTCTTGTTATAAAAGGCAATAATTTGTTTAATTTTAATGGAACACCCTGTATATTGTAGGAGAATCAGATGCGCAATTTAATTGTCTATCAAATTGTATTATATTATTTTTTACATATCCCTTCATTTTTTTCATCCCCACATATTTTCGTACAAAATGCCTTTTCTTATAATTTAGACCTCATTTATCAATATACCTATGAAATACTGACATTTTAGATTGTTTTTAAAGTAACAATATTTACATGTGCTACAAACGATAATATTACTAGCCCATTTGTATACGAAAATAAAACTATTTGAATCTTTATAAAATAGTATAATATAGTAAGAGTATAATTAAATATATCACTATTATTTCCGTTCAAATATTAATTAATTATATAATTAATTGTGTTAGTTAATAAATTATTCTAAATGTATTTCTATATTTTCTGATTCAAATCCACATTTATGTGGATTGCGGGTTAATCAGAAATCAATATAATAATAAGTTATGAAAATGAACGTCTCTGTTATTATAAATAAGCATTCGTCAAAAAATAAAATAACATTTTTAAGGTGTTAGTTTTTATACACATTGTCTACAACATACAAAATTCAGTTTTTTAATATTTGGAGCAATTATTATTTATCAATGCAAATAGCCAATTAATGTAGTTTGAATACCTACTGGAATCATATTAATGGGTCCACTTTAACAAATATTTAAAGAGTTTTTTTATTTCTTAATAAAATAAACGAACTATATTGACAATATTATTATCTGTACGCTATAGAAACTTGTTAATAATAATAATAGCCCCCGTATATAGCGTTTAACGCCTTGGGAGTAGCAAGGTACAGCTTGCTATACTAGAGCCGTTCGGTATACAAGGAAGGTAATGTGGCTAGCACTACGCTTCTATTATTACCTCAGGATTGTGAATCCCAAGTACTCATTTAAGGCTGAGTCGACTTAGGTACCCAACCTATTTTTATTTTAATAAAAATAGTCGGCTGATGAAATGCCGGGTGTGGGAATCGAACCCACACCTTGAGATTGGTAGACGAGAGCCTGTACCTCTACGCCACCGGGCACCTTATAGAAACTTGTTACATCTTTAAAAAATATATATTTTTTTTATAGAAACTTATTACATCTTTAAAAATAGTCTAAAATGTCAATATTCCATGGGTATATTGATAAATGATGTCTAAATTACAAAAAAATGCATTTTCTACGAAAACTTGAAGAGATAGGTAAAAAATGGGATAATTCAATTTGATAGACAATTAAAATGTGCATCTGATTCTCGTAAAATATACAGGGAGTTCCATTCCACAAGTTATTGCCGTTTAAAGCACAAGTTATTGCTGTTTAATTATTTAAAATAAATTTTTAGACACTCTGTATAAGGTAGTATAATTTTTATTATTGCAACACAAAAATTAGTAAATAGAAATACTTCGTTTTAAAAATTTAAATACGCCTAGAGAAATGAAGCATTAAAATTTATTACTGTATTTTGACAAAAACCTAAATATTTCAAAAACGGTAAGATTAAAATGCGGTAAACCTAAAATTAAATTTACTTTTATTTTAATCGTAGAAACTAAAAATGTAATAAAATACAGGGTGTTCCATTTATAAATAAATACAACTTTGATATTTTTTATTTATTTGGGACACTGTATCTGGTAAAAATATTTTAAAATTGTAGATCTAATAGTTCTTCAACGAACCAAAAACTTACAATTTGGAGAAATCTAATCGTTTAGCTACAATACTCCGTGTCGTATGTGGAACCTTTGGTGTTGCAACAGCAAAATAAAACACTAAATCACCACGAGTACTGTACAAAACACTAATACTTTTACACTGGACGCGCGTTTCGCTAATCAGCATCATCAGCAGATGAATAAAACTCTTCCAAAATTTTTAATCAATCATATGGTTAATGAAACGCGCATCCAGTGTAAAAGTAAAAGTGTTTTGGTGTATTGTAGTGATTTAGTGTTTTATTTTGCTTATCTATAGCTATTATACTGAGTCCTTTATATAGAAAAGAAAACAAAATGAAATTGATGCGATATCAATCTGAAAGATTTTTTTCAAAACAGTGTTGTATGAAGTGATATTTTTGTAAGTTGAAAATTAATTGAACGCCTTACCTTGTAAGTTAGGAATAATTTACTCTGTAGTTTAAGGTAACTAAGTATTTCTATAATCGGTTGTAAAACCACTATCTATTATAATGGCTATTTGTTATCTTGTTTTTCCACGACAATCTCAGAGACTAATTGATCCTTACAACAAGTATCTTTAGTTACTATTTCTTCTTAGTACTATGTCTGGAACAATAATTGTAGTTTCAGATATTCCAGACCAGGGCAGCGGTCAGATGTTACACTAAACAGCAACAACTTACGGGTGTGTGAGTGATCTAGTGATATTGTCAGTGAAATCAAGATATCTTCAGACGTAACTTCGGTTGTGTTTAAATTATTATAACATTTATGATACAGGGGTAGTGTGTATTCTAAGAGTTCCAAAATATTCTTTATTTTTCTTTATATCTACCTTATGACCATTTGGACACAAGTCTTGCCACGCCCTTTGTAATTTGAAGTTCAATAAAACACAAGTTTACTTAATTAGGATGAGTTGTATAGAGACCACTAGCTTTTTAATTTTAACAGCCGGGTGGTCGGGGTTCAAAGATATTAATAAAAGGGCGGCACGAGATTATACTCTATGAACTCGGCAATAAAGACGTAACTATTAAGTAGACTTCAACACTAACCTCGAACTGTTGAGTGCAACTATCATGAACTTCAAATATTCTATAACTATTTGTAATTAAGTGACTCTAACTTAACTATGAGACTAGACTGTAAATAATACTACTAAAAATATTTAAGCAATTTATTAAAATATTAAAAAGTTAAATATATATATATATATAAAAACGAATGAAATGTAAAATGTAATTCGTTAAGAAATTATTTAAATCGAAAGGTTGGAAAAGAAAATAGAATTTTAAATTAAATGTAATAACTAAACCTATGACGTCAAACCCCCTTAGCTAACTTATACTAGATACAGACAGGATTGTTTATAAATATCAAATCTAAATCTAAACAGTCTTACTCTAATCCATGTACAATCTTGAAACAACTCGGAAGTTCCTCCGGCTAAGCTACGGTGTATAGCTATGAGGTGGCTACAGCAGGGTACAGCAGCTCGGTGTACTGTCACTGGAGCCCACGGATGTCAGCAAACGTACAGGTGAAAGGCAAGTTGTTGAGGTTTCAAATATATCTTATTATATGAACATAGAAACCCTAAATAATATTGATTGTCTTAGAAAAGAGCCTCAATTATAGAACAAGGACTAGCACAACGTGTAGGAGATAATAAAGGTGATAAAGGACTAATTAAATCTGAACTTTACCACAACGAAGGTTTATGATGTCCAACGGGTACCTCTACACGGACAACAGGAACGGATGGAATTCTAGACTGTTCTGTGCTACGGTCTGGATCGGTCTTCTTGCTCTACAATTACGAACAACCAAATAAGATTTTAGAAAGATAACACTCAACTAATCATTCTACACCACGTGGGCATGGAAAAGTCGAAAACCAGTCAACAATACGAATAAAAATCAATTGAGCATTGACTTAGAATAGGCAGAAGAATTATAGCATACCTTGGAACTATTCGGGGACTTCTTGGGCACGTGGAATCGGGATATCGGTCGGAAAAATTTGGCTATTTAATCCCTTACGGAAATTGGTCGGTGGTCCATGTAAACTCAACAAAATCCAACCACGTCTCTGACCAAATGTGCGGTTCGGAAGACTTAATCATTCTCTAGGAAGACCTGCTATTCACCAACAGGGAATGCTTCACGAAACGGCAGCCAGTTCTTCACGACGACATTCGGACGGTGGGTACAGAAGAAGTGATGCAAGGATTCGATTTTCTTCACAAAATCAGATTTCAACCAGAAATCTCCCTCCAGGATATAGATAGAGAACTATATATCTTGACTAGTCCAACTCACAAAAAGGCATAAATAAAAAACGACGTTCTAGAATATTTTCCCCTCAGCCATATTCCATATCCGGTCAATGAACGAACTTAACTCACAAATTCCTACAATTAAATGAACGAATTGCACACTGCGATCCACATCAAAAATAACCAATTTAACTACGAAATTTTATCTGATAATTATAAAATTTCAATAACCAAAACAAGGGATAAATAAATCCAAAAACATCTGATTTGATCTGACAGTGACAAGTGACAAGTGATGACCAAAGATAAAAAGAGGTCGACAAAAATTCTAATGCTGGGCCAGTGACAATATTGTGGAGCTGGCATATCGCGGTGTATATCGGGTTGCATAATCGTAAAATTTAAATAAAATAATATTTAACAATAAAATTATAGTAAACATGATGCAAAAATAATAGTTATTTGTGATAATTTATGAGCTAGCACACAGAGGTCGTAGCGAGGAAATTTGACTGTTACAGTCTAAATTATCTATTGTAAAAGTAGAAGCATTTTGTTTTCCTACATCTACCACTGTAAATAAAGCAATGCCATTATTAGAGCGGTTGTAATTTATTTTTAGACGTTCTGATTTCTTGAAGTTTAATAATTGAATTTTCAGGCATTCAACTTTTTCGCCATTTTCAGATTTTTTTCTATAGGTAAGTGAAATCTGGAGAAGTACAATTAGCGTTGTCTCTTTAAAACACTTAGTATATAAAATGTATTAACAGTAAGAAGGCTTAACAGTAAGCCGCTAAGGACCTTTATTATAATAGGAGAATCGCCAATTCTGGTAATGTTGCTAAAGAAACATGGTCTATTGTGAATGATTTGAGAAACCAAGCTTTTTCGTCTAGCAATATCTCTACCTCACCTGAGAACCTTAACGATTACTTTGTTAATGTCCTTCTCATGATCCACTTTCATATCTCTCTAATGATAATGTAAACTTACACAGTTTCTTTTTTTTTGCCCGTAGTTTTAGAAGAGCTTCGCAGTACAATTAATACCATCAAAAATAAATCCTCATCTGGGACCGACGGGCTAACTTTAAAAATGTTATCGAATCTGCCAGAAAGCACTCTGAATCACCTAACTCCTTTAATAAACATGTCATTCCAAAATGGTATTTTACCAAAATGTCTTAATCCTCTGCATAAAGGAGGAGACAAAGATCAAGCTCCTAACAATCGCCCAATTGCATTCCTTCCAACGCTATCTAAAATCATAGAAAGGTTGGTTAAAAGAAGGCTGGTATCTTTTCTGTTTAAGTACAAAATACTTACTGAACATCAATTTGGATTTCTAAACAACAAGTCCACAAATGACTATGTTTTCCGTCCCTAATAAAGTTTACTCCAGCCTAAATAACCATCATTCTACAGCAATTTTCTGTGATTTTTCTAAGGCGTGCTCTAAGAGAAAATATCCTTTCAATGTAACACTTAATTAATGTAAAAACATACACAAAGAGGAGGAACAACGAATTCAGGTAAATACCTGAATTAGTTGCAAATGCAGACCATGTGTGGCCAAGTAACTGAAGAAAGTGGTCGGTAGTTAAGATTACCCACAAGAGAGCACACGGGAAAATAGGTAAACGTAAAGTAACCGTTTTTATGCCAAGCAACAATAACATCTGATCAAACCGATCAGTAACCACTGATCAAACGTACCAATGTCAACCGCCTCAGCTCATGCATGTCTGCATCCATTTCCCTCATGGGTGAATGATTTTCTCTAGTATATAAGCTCAACAGTTTTAAGATTTAGATTAGGTTATACTTAAAAACGGTCAGTGTCTGATAGAAACATTGTGTAATTTAAATTGAATGAAGGCGATGAAAATTTCGAAGTACTTATAGTAAAAATGTTTTGTTTTATGGATACTTATAGAATAATATAGAATAATTTCTAGGAAACTGCCAAGCCAAGCCAAGGCCAAAAATACAAAAAACAACATAATTATGAAGAGAAAATAGAGGTATATAAAAAAGTAAATATACCAAATCAAAGAAAAATTAATATATTAAGGACATATATATATTTCCCATTTATCTAGTGCAATAGTAGTAAATTCCCAAGATTCAGGGCATCACTTTGCCAGTTAATAATGCTTATTAAGTGCTACCTTAATCACATCAAAACCTGTCACTTATATACTAAATCTAATAAGAATAATAACGTGAAGTCATCATTTCTCCGAGAATATGGAAAATAATGGCACCAAAATGCAAATGGGGTGTCAGCAAGGAAAGCGATCGACGTGTAACTTGTTACGCCATCACAGATAGAAACGGCTTCAAATGGAACATAGCATTTCCTTCCTCTTGTAATTTCAATTGCTTTATAATGTTATTAATTAATCCATTACGAATTTAGTACAGCTGAATATAATTTATATATACTTTTTTTATTTTTATCTAGCTAGGAGTAAAAATAAAACCAATAACCAAAAAAGATCCTAAATAATTTTTGTATGTAAGGTATCTTAGTAAAAGTAGATCACTGATTACTGAAAGATATATAGATAATTGTAAATTATGTAACAACATATTTGCCAAAAAAATAAAACTGAATAAGAAAAGTAATATTATACATTAGAATTCACCAAGTGGAAACAATTATTAATTTCATCCTACGCGACCTAGTCTTAATGGGAATGAAATAACAAAATTTAATAGTAGGCGTAAGCTTGTATGTTTAACTGCCAACAACTTCACAAGTTATTCCTAAAATAATAGAATTCAAAGTTGTTTTAATTTGCACAATCAAAATAATTTGTCAAGAAATAACTGTATTTCAAAATATATATTTATTTTATAATTATTACTCATAAAAAAAAGTAATTTCGGGATGTGTATTCTATTGTATTATCCCTCAGTTAATACCCCATTTTATTATATCATTAAAATATGGACGATATAACGTATGATTAAACGTATGAAAAAACGGGGTCTAGTTGGCTAGGAAATGAACATCATTTGATAGCCATCGCTGACGCCATTTTTTTAATCATATTATATTATTATTATTTTCTCAATGCAATTAAAATTGATAAAATATATTTTGTTAAATGTACAGGGTGGGCCAAATTCGACGATTTTAAATGGAAACATCCTTCTCTATAAGAGATAGACGAAAACTAATATTGGTGTCTGGAGCTCAATTTTCATCAAAAATATGATGGTGAAAACCGCATATCAATATCTGTTACCGTTTCGGAGTTACGGGGTGTTTTTCAAAAAAGTGCATTTTTAACAAATCGCTGTAACTTTTTTGTTATGGAAAATTTTGTATTTCTATGAAAACATTTCCAAAGCACCTTTTTACGTAGAATTTAATGGTTTAAGTATCATTTTTTTAACATTAATAATTTAAGAGTTATCAACAGAAAAATTGATTTTTTATTTGGGACACCCTCTATATTTTTAATTAACTGAAAAGAATTGAAAATTACCTTTCCAAAAATATAACACACTTGATATTTTAATATAATCCCTTTCGAAATACAAAATTTTTAAAAGTTCGCCACTTTTAATTAGTAGGCTTTGGACCCCTTATAGATGATATGCCCTTAATGGAACTCGAAAACATATTTTTCCAGCAAGATGACGCACCGCCTCTGAACGAAGTTATTAGCAAATTTTTGCAGCCAATTTCAAGAATAATTGGATAGCTAACCAAGATCCCAACCGTTGGCCGTAGAGGCCGCTTGACTTAGAGCCCATGGATCTAATCCTATGGATATATTTGCGAATAAAGGTTCCTTATTCTTCCGTATAATCTAGACAAGAATTAAAAATACTTAGCAGTTATGAAAGGGTATCATTCACCCCTACTGAGTTAATGAATTCCGCGAGAAATGTTCAAAAACTGCCATAACAGATATAAGGTTGATATCTCATGTCTTGGTTTGCTATTTATTTTTATTGTTATTAGACATAGTTTAAATGTGTTAATGTTGGTTAAATATATTTTAAATTGTTATAAAATTCTGCAACTCTCATAGCAAATATTATTTTCGTTTTAATTGATGCTCACAGCTAGATTTTTTTTGCATTACAGCCGGTGCCGTTCAAAGCCTACTTATTTAAAGCGGGCGAATTTTTATATACTCTATATCTCGAAAAGGAATCCAGTAAAATATCAAGTGTGTTATATTTTTGGAAAGGTAATTTTAAATGCTTTTCAATAAATTAAAAATATACAGGGTGCCCCATATAAAAAATCAAATTTTCTGTTGATAATTCTTAAATTATTAATTTTAAAAAAATATACTTAAACCATTAAATTCTACGTAAAAAGGTGCTTTGGAAATGTTTTCATAAAAATACAAAATTTTCCATAGCAAAAAAGTGACAGTGATTTGTTAAAAATGCGTATTTTTGAAAAACACCCCGTAACTCCGAAACGGTAACAGATATCGATATGCGGTTTTCACCATCATGTTTTTGACAAAAATTGAGCTCCAGACACCGATATTAGTTTTTGTCTATCTCCTATAGAAAATGGTGTTTCCATTTAAAAGCGTCGAATTTGACCCACCCTGTACATTATGGAATATAGTATATATTTTGTTACAACTGTAAATATGAAATAAAAGTCAAAGGCAGCATGATACAAAAATTATTTTTTTTATTTAACATAACTTATTAAAAACAATACGTAAAGCTGTAAAATTAAAATATTTTCATCTCTCGGCAAGAACAAGGTCGCTGGTTATTTATGGAAACGGTCTGTTATTAAGTAAAATATACATAGAAAATATACAAACTAACGCAAAAAGTGAGATACAAAAGTTATACGGTTTTTAAATGTCTATTAGCTAGTATAGTAATAATATATTTTTATATATATATATATATATATATATATATATATATATATATATATATATATATATATATATATATATATATATATATATATATATATATATATATATATATATATAGTAAATTTAAGTATATAGGGCGGTCATAAAGTTGTGGCACATCAAACTTTATTTTTTTTAAATGCAACCTTTTATCTTATTGCATATTTCAATTTTTCCACCTATTTTAAGCAAAAATCGTAATATACATAATGTACCTAAATTCAACCATTTCCGAAAGATAAATAATTAATTATAAATAGTAAATCGAACATTTTATAATTTTTAGAGAATGCATGAACGATTTTATTATTTGAAACCAACACGAGCAACTGTGAAATCTGTGAAAAACCACCTTCACTTTTTTGATATTTGTTAAAGCTTCATGGATCTTTAAAAATAGTGACTAAGCAAGTAGTAAAGCATCTTATCTGTATTGTAACATTTTTAGTTCGTTACATGTCTTTCATATATAATATATGATGTCTGGCGTATCATCACCGGATTCCGTATCACTGAGGCCTGATAATTTACTTGACGCCTTATTACGCGCCTGGCGTAATTTTTACGTTCTCTAGTCAGCAACCCTGTTATCGTTTCACTGCTTCTGTGGAGGGCTGTCAAGATCGTTTCAAGGCGCCTCTCTGCGTTTTAACCTCACTTTTGGTCACCCTGCTTTTAGAAATGGTAATTTAAATCTTGCTGCAAAATCTGAATCAGCTGCCATTTCGAAGCTACAGCTACAAGATGAGATATTATCTTTATTAGATTCGTTATTATTATGGAATATTTTTAGGGTAGAGTTTTGGATTAGCCCACCTTAACTCGTATTTGTATTTTGCTGGTACATTGGTGTTCTTTCGTTTTGTCCTCCAGAATGTTACATGGAAGAAAGGACAGTTTCTTTGTTTATTATTGATCCCTCGGAAGTATTTCGAGGTAGGTTTATTGTGTTTATTATACCTGGGCAGGTTTTAAACACGAGTTTCATGTTTTTAGGGTCCAAGGTATGCAGGTGTCCCATATATATGTATTGATTCCAAGGTTATGGTCCAAGTTACGGACTGTATCTTGTGGTAAAATGTCCAAGGTACGGACATTATCCAAGGTCCTAGTAGTATCCAAGGTACGGGTATTGTTCCCATGTATAGTTTTCCTATGGACAGGTGTCCGATGGACGAGTGTCCACTGTACGGATAGTTTATTCCATATACAGAGTGCCCCAGCGTGGATGTGGCGTTGGCCCCATGCTGCTTCGTTCCTGTTTTTAAGCCTAATCGATAGTTACGGCTGTATTAGTTCATGGTGTCCTCATCCTGGCCCCTTTTGTTGCATTGGCCGAAAGACAGAACAGAGATGGAATCCCACCTCACGCTATTACTGTTTGAAGCAGGATTGCCTCAAGAACAATCAGCTAAGTTTAGATTTAAGTTCTAGTTTTTATGTTTTACATTTTCAGTCTTGAATAATATCGTACAGACTTTACGTTTGGTGGTTAAATTTTTTATGTCAGTTTAGTATTTAAAATATGATTTAGATCTTAGTTTCTTTGGGAACATTACGTTTTGTAATAGTATTACTTTCTATATAATATTATCTTTGCGTCATTTTGACAGATGAATAACCGAACCGATTCTAGAATCTAAGGCAACATCTTAGATTTAATATCGTATAAAATTTAACAAATTAATTAAAGTAATGCTACCTTTTTTATATTTTCTATATCTCTATCTATATTGTATTTTTCATAGTCTTTCATTGAACGTATTTAATTTTTTTTAACATAACTTTCTTCGACATAAACTACCCACTATAATGATTAGAATTTTACAATGTTATTTACCATCAAAGAACGTCATGAATAAATATAGTCATTAGTTTTAAGTAATATACAATTGTGTTTTCTTTCTCTGTACATGCCTGGCGCCCAATATCAATGTTGTTTTTTTTATTATTATTAATTAGTTTTTCTCCAGTGAAATAGGTACCTTATCCACGATTGCTCTCCGATGAAAAGCTGCCGTTCGCAATGGTAGTGGTTTAAAAAAACGCTATGGTATCTTAAATTTTTAAGAGTTGTTTTAAAAAAATTCGTTCACACGCCTAGCATCTGATATGGATAACATACGTTTTTCTCCAATTATCGCAGATTGAAAAGTTTGAAATTCCGTTGATAATCAGTAAACTTGTTTTTAAGGATTGCTAATTTATATCATTGGCAAGCTTTTGCGACGCCCATCAGTTATATATATATATATATATATATATATATATATGAAATGAACAAAATTCTTACAGCTTTAGTGTATATTAATAAATAATATTTTCTTGCCTTTAGCTGTGTATTTTTTCTAATTTCGAAAAATCGAAAGTAGAGAATATATATATGAAATGAACAAAATTCTTACAGCTTTAGTGTATATTAATAAATAATATTTTTCTTGCCTTTAGCTGTGTTTTTTTCTAATTTCGAAGTAGAGAAAAAATAAAAAAAATAAAAGTAAAAAGAAAATTATTTTGCCTGTCGTAAAGGGGAACCAAGCTCCACTCCACAACCGGTTTCTGGGCCTACCCTTCATCAGGTGGGCTGTCCAGGGCTGGTTCTCACCGATACGGCAAGCAAAACTTCTTCTCTATCAACAGACGATGTCGTCAAGTGTCGATGAGTGAGATATTAGTGCATCTCGTCAAAAGATGGTAAAAGAGCGTTTTCGGCCCGCTCAAATATATGAAATGAACAAAATTCTTACAGCTTTAATGTATATTAATAAATAATATTTTCTTGCCTTTAGCTGTGTATTTTTCTAATTTCGAAAAATCGAAAGTAGAGAAAAATTTTAAAAAATAAAAAGTAAAAAAGAAAATTGTTTTGCCAGTGTCGTAAAGGGCTCCACTCCACAACCGGTTTCTGGGCCTACCCTTCATCAGGTGGGCTGACCAGGGGCTGGTTCTCACCGATACGGCAAGCAAAACTTCTTCTATATCAACAGACGATGTCGTAAAGTGTCGGTGAGATATTAATGCATCTCCCGTCAAAAGATGGTAAAGAGCGTTTTTCGGCCCGCTCAAATATATGAAATGAAACGTGGGAGTGGAGCTTGGTTCCCCCCTTTACGACAGGCAAAACAATTTTCTTTTTACTTTTTATTTTTTTAAAATTTTTTCTCTACTTTCGATTTTTCGAAATTAGAAAAAATACACAGCCAAAGGCAAGAAAATATTATTTATTAATATACACTAAAGCTGTAAGAATTTTGTTCATTTCATATATTTGAGCGGGCCGAAAAACGCTCTTTACCATCTTTTGACGGGAGATGCATTAATATCTCACCGACACTTTACGACATCGTCTGTTGATATAGAAGAAGTTTTGCTTGCCGTATCGGTGAGAACCAGCCCCTGGTCAGCCCACCTGATGAAGGGTAGGCCTAGAAACCGGTTGTGGGAGTGGAGCTTGGTTCCCTTTACGACAGGCAAAACAATTTTCTTTCTTTTTTTTTTTTTTTATTTTTTTAAATTTTTCTCTACTTTCGATTTTTCAAAATTAGAAAAAATACACAGCTAAAGGCAAGAAAATATTATTTATTAATATACACTAAAGCTGTAAGAATTTTGTTCATTTCATATATTTGAGCGGGCCGAAAAACGCTCTTTACCATCTTTTGACGGGAGATGCATTAATATCTCACCGACACTTTACGACATCGTCTGTTGATATAGAAGAAGTTTTGCTTACCGTATCGGTGAGAACCAGCCCCTGGTCAGCCCACCTGATGAAGGGTAGGCCCAGAAACCGGTTGTGGGAGTGGAGCTTGGTTCCCCCCTTTACGACAGGCAAAACAATTTTCTTTTTACTTTTTATTTTTATAAAATTTTTTCTCTACTTTCGATTTTTCGAAATTAGAAAAAATACACAGCTAAAGGCAAGAAAATATTATTTATTAATATACACTAAAGCTGTAAGAATTTTGTTCATTTCATATATTTGAGTGGGCCGAAAAACGCTCTTTACCATCTTTTGACGGGAGATGCATTAATATCTCACCGACACTTTACGACATCGTCTGTTGATATAGAAGAGGTTTTGCTTGCCGTATCGGTGAGAACCAGCCCCTGGACAGCCCACCTGATGAAGGGTAGGCCCAGAAACCGGTTGTGGGAGTGGAGCTTGGTTCCCCCCTTTACGACAAGCAAAATAATTTTCTTTTTACTTTTTATTTTTTTTTTTTTTTTTTCTACTTTCGATTTTTCGAAATTAGAAAAAATACACAGCTAAAGGCAAGAAAATATTATTTATTAATATACACTAAAGCTGTAAGAATTTTGTTCATTTCATATATTTGAGCGGGCCGAAAAACGCTCTTTACCATCTTTTGACGAGAGATGCACTAATATCTCACCGACACTTTACGACATCGTCTGTTGATATAGAAGAAGTTTTGCTTGCCGTATCGGTGAGAACCAGCCCCTGGACAGCCCACCTGATGAAGGGTAGGCCCAGAAACCGGTTGTGGGAGTGGAGCTTGGTTCCCCCCTTTACGACAAGCAAAATAATTTTCTTTTACTTTTTATTTTTTTTAATTTTTTCTCTACTTTCGATTTTTCGAAATTAGAAAAAATACACAGCTAAAGGCAAGAAAATATTATTTATTAATATACACTAAAGCTGTAAGAATTTTGTTCATTTATATATATATATATATATATATATATATATATATATATATATATATATATATATATATATATATATAATGTGTGCACTATGTTCGCATATTTGAAGTGAAACTTCTTCTTTCCTTCGTCTGTCTGCCTGTCCGTCTGAGGACTCCATTCAGATACCTCTATTCACATGCTGAGTTTGTTTCCAATCATAATCCATAATCCTGATGATTTCGCCCATTTAGAGGCATAGGTTCGAAACGTCGAGGGCGTCGTCCTGTAGCCCGTCCCCAATTATGTCGGAATCAAACTATCGTCGTATCCAACTTTGCAGGGTGGGACCGTGTGCACCGTCGCTCACATAGTCTACACACCAAATTTGGTCGCGAACGGAGGACCTTAACTTTTGACGTATCTTACATCAAAACTGTCACAGTGACACGTGTCGTACACAGTCAAGTTGGCCTTTGTCCAATCTATCGACATACCAAATTCCATTTAAATCGGACGATTTTCTGATTTGATTCATTGATGAAAGAGTTTCGTAGTACACGAAACGTCGTCAAAATCATGATATTTTGAAAAATGAGATTGGAAAAAAGATGGGGTTTTCGAGCCCCATCTACAATCTGAGTTTCAGCCCACTAGCTTACATAAGGTCTGGGTTACAATTCTCTAAATACCCATTAAATCGGACGATTTATTCTCCGTTGATGATGGGGTTTCATAGTGCATGAAAAGTCGTCAAGATATAAAAAGAGGGTTGTTCGTTCCCACCTACATTCCGAGTTTCAGCCCATTAGCTCGTATAGGACCCGAGTTAGTTACGACGCTCAGTCATAACTTCCTATCGTTACCACTTTTCCTTTCGCGTCTCGTGTATCACAGCCTTCAATTTTACTACCATCGCGCGTAAAGAAGTTTCACTTCAAAAATATTTTTTTTTCTGAAATACCAACTTCGTTTGAATTCAAACGGAAATCTGCATATCAGTAAAGGCGGGTTTTCATTAGTGGATTTTATTGATCAATATCATTGAATCTATACCATTGAACATAGAAATAAATGGAATATTCGTTCACATGATTCAAGAATATTGAACATTCAATCTAGTTATTAGTCTAGTTATGATGTGTGAACATTTAATAAACACAATGAAAAACAGGAAACAAAGAAAACCTCGTCGTTGGTAGGTCAAGCCATGGAGTTTAAAATGGAAAAATGAAGGCGCTTCAGTAAAACTGTAAGTAGAATTGGTAACAGGTAACTCAGATGCCTATAAAAACTATTTAAGAATGAGTGAAGAGCATTTTGACTCCAGAAATTTTGCAACATGGAAATCCCTCCATTTAAACGACATTTTGATTTCTTATTTCAACAGAAACACACACCGATAAACACTTCGATGTGACTGAACGCTTGTTCTCACGGGCAAGCACTATTCAATTTCATTGAATCAATACGATTGTTCCACCAAAAGTAGAAATGGCTTCCAGTTTTCTAGAAATGCGAAAACATTCAACAATATGGTTGAAATAATGTTCACATTAATCTGTTTTATTTCAATGACATAGATGCAATGATATTGATCAATAAAATCGACTAATGAGAACCCGCCTTAAAACTGTAAACTTTTCAAGCAATGGTTAACGTTTCTCGAGGGTATATCTCCCTATATCAGAGGCAAAATCAAAGCGGATATAACAATAATTTAAAATATCTAAATATCTTCACTCCGTGAACTTAAATTTTTACCACAGGCACATTTATTAAAATCGGCTTCTGATAGACCGACATTACAATTGTTTGAGTGGAAAAATACTCAAATTTATTTCCAGAAATGAGCTCGTCACAAATGTATAGCCAATATTCTTGTCCTCTCTTAACGTTAGTTCGAATTTTTATTAAAAATGTTTCTAAAAATATCCGTCACACATAATATTTGTTAGAATAATTTGCAAAAAGTAATTCGCTGTTATTATTACTGGATGTTTTCAGTGGGATTTGTGATTGGAGTGGGATATATGTAGCTTTTAGCTAATAAATTAGTAATTTCGGTTTTATAACCCCCGGTCAACTTCAAACTGGAAGTAAAACTTGACATTTTCTATACAGAATGTTAACTTAAACCTGTTGGAATTATTATTGCTCAGTACACTGCAAGTTTCGTTTTTGTGCTCAAGTCATGATTATAGAAAATTATGTCTTTTAATTTTCAGAATACTCCAGAAGCTACTAATTCTGTGCTAAATTTCAGTCGATATTGGTCTTTTCCGAAATCAAGCTCCCGTATTAATTTAATTCCGCTACATATTCCAATAGTTCTTCTCTGATTTTTATAGTACTGTTATGATTTTCCAGGGGATTGCACATGATTTTAGTTTTATCGATGTTCAGCTTAAGGTTCAAAGCCTCGTATATGTGTTCAGCATTTCTTCTAATTGCTGTAACGTTTTTTGCAATAATCCCCACCATGTTATGTGGAAGCCAAACATGGGTGCCGTACCGCCGCGCCGGCACACAAACGCATTAAACAAGTTGCAACAGAGGCGCCTTAGACCACTATTAAGAACAAACTGGTACCACCATGTCTCAAACGTACCAGTCTTTGAAAAAATTAACTGCGAGAACGCTGAAGTCATGATTACTAAATTCCGCTTGGGCTGGCTACATATGCAGAATGCAAGAAAAGCGCCTAACCAAATCTCCTCTTTACGGTGAGCTTGTAGACGGTAAGAGGAAACCGGGTGGACAACTCAAAAGATACAAGGATATTTTCCATAAAAACTTAAACGGGATAAGCATGCAGAATAAGTGGGAGGAAGCAGCGCACAATAGAACACAATGGAGAATAATTGTAAACTCAGTTAACAATGACACCCAAAAATTGAAGAGGCGACAACAGTAACGAGATTTTTCAATATCCGGAGTGCGGAAGAGTGATAACATCACGAATCGGGCTTTTCAGTTTCAGTCACAGAAAGTCTCATGAAAAAACGCCTTGCGTAACCATCTTCTGATGCGTGTCAAATATCCTACAGCGAGTAATGGCAGTAAGTAGTAGTAACCGGCTAGTAGAAGAACTACAGTCGGATGAGATTATGGGAATGATCTCGGATCTTACACCACCAGTCCAACTCTTGACGCGCACCTACAACGTCCTGTTTCCGAACAGGGACGAGCCGTTTCCCGGCTTATCCCACAGGAATTTACTGCAGCAGTCCAAAGACTGAGATCTACCACAGTCTTGGAAAACACACCACGATCTTCCAAGCTGAGCTATATGCTATTGAAACCTGTGTGCAACTGCTGGTAGAACAGCAATGCACCGGGAAAACAATATGCATATTTTCGGATAGTCAAGCTGCGCTGAAAGCACTTGAGGCAACGAAAAGCACGTCTATGAGGATTCTTCATTGTAAGAAACTACTCAATATACTGGGAGATAGGAACAAAGTGTCGCTAATATGGATACCGGGACATGTCGGCCTAGAGGGAAATGAACGTGCTGATTCCCTCGCCAAAATTGGTGCAGGCTCGCCATTCGTGGGCCCAGAACCGACACTTAGCGTTCCTAAAAATCTCGCAAGAGACAGGCTCTGTGAATGGGTTAAGGGTGAGACGTTCCGAGACTGGAATGACAGTCCCGGAATGGAACATGCCAAGAAAATCCTAGAAGGGCCATCCAAACATAGAACAGGAGAACTCCTAAAGGCCGGTAGGAATGGAACGCGTGTGCTCACTGCAGTGTACACGGGCCACTGCCGGCTGAGATCTCACCTACAGAGGACGGGACTGGTGGAAGACGCCGAATGCCGACTCTGTATGGAAGATGATGAAACAATGAAGCACGTTATGTGTACCTGCCCCGCTGGGAGCAGGACCAGGTTTGAGATGTTTGGCAAACCCATGCTAGACCTATCAGACCTAGGAGACATATCGCCCTCAGACATAACGGCCTATATTAAGAGGCTGGATCTTAAGGATGAACTTTGACGCTCTTGTAAATTAGAGCTTGTAGAAACTGAGCCACAATAGGCCCTCGTGGCCTCAGTGGAGGGTCCCCTATGGGACCCACACTTAGTCAAATACAATACAAGTAGTAGTAAGTTAGTTGGTGATTTAGTAGGTAAATTTTTTATGGGAAGATTTCTGCAAAATAATTACGTTGCCTTGCAGAAGTTTTAGCGGCACTATAACCTTTAAAGTTTGTTTAAAAACACAAATAAGCAATCAGAACTTAATACTTTTTAATCAAACTACACTATAAATACCCTCGTTCACATACACTAGATATATTTAAAGATTCTACAAATAAAGAAACAGTTTATAAGTTTTTTGACGATTTAGAAACTCGCCGACTGCGGCAACGAAAAATTAATGGGACTGTTACGACTAAGAAATTAACACATAGGAACACTAATATCGATTTACAAACGCCGATTTACAGTACCGGTACCGCTGCTTACCGGCATAACAAACGAAATTTCCAAAACAGAAAACGACACACAACTCGGCGCGGACTTTGTTTCCTTTGAATTTTGACATAACACAATAGGTTGACAGGTGACACTATTGCAGAGCACTATTGGCATAAACTAGCGATATTAGCGATTAGAGATTGGTTCATTTAGCATACAATTTATCAACTACAATTTGTTAAACCCATCTTTTCAATATCGCTGTATTATTATATTATTATATATCGATCTAGTTATTAGTTTATCTCAGCGTTTTATTTTCGTAATTTCTTAAAAATTAACATCAATTTTCACATTCTGAATGGTTACTCAATTTTGTACTCAGTATTTCTCTAAAACTGAGTGGTGCCCAAAAGAAAAAAAAGAAAAACGTAAGTTATTTGTTATTCTTAATAATATATGATCACATATATTTCTAAAAGAAAATTCTTAAAAATATTCCAACATTTTAGTAACTGCTTGTGATGTACTGAAACTAAGTATCGATAAGTCCCGGACAGAATTGCAGTATTAATCTATTAATTTAAGATCATGAAACATAATATTTATTTACCATAAAACAAAACAAAACTATTTTTTTTAAATTGGCACTTTAAACAGAAAATTTGTATTTAGAGTAGCAATATAATTTCTAAATAATACTCTCTAAGCTTATTTAGTTAAGCCTTATTTGAATTTACTGCTTGTTTGAATTTTACACCGTTACTGAATCATTTTAAAGCTCTTTGTGAATAATTTTATTTTTAATCGGTGTGTATAATCGGTTTGTATATATAAGCGTGTTTGTTAACAATAACAACTGTATTTGTCAACAAATATTTGTTTTTATGAACAAATTATTTTCACTTAATTTTTTGTTTTGATTTTGATTAAAATTGACACAAAGAAAAATGACAAATAAAATTAAACATGTTACTCTGGACTGTCTGCAAATTTGTCATTTAAAAAAAATAATTGCTAAAAGTGAGTTTTATTAATCACATTTTGATAAATGTTATTTATAAAAGTTCGTAAATTGGAATATGATTGGAACCTTGGTAAAAAAATGGTAAATATTTTTGTGTGAAACTTCTTTACGCGCGTTGGGTGTTAAAATTCAAGGCTAACGTCAAGAAAAGTGGTAACAGCAGTGTTGCCGCATTCGGGGTAGATCTACCCCTTTGTAAAGCAATTTAATTCGCTCTGGGTAACGATCTGTGCCATACGCGGCTAAAAAAATCGGTATAATAAACTTGGTACCTGTGTACCAATATATTATAGTTGTGTGCTAGGAAATACATTTTCATGCATATTTTCATCGATATGTTTGTGGCTTCTGAATAACGGTTTTGGTAAAGCATCTAGTATTTTTTAGAATTTAGAATGAGCGGGAGGGAGTTAATCACCGCGATCTTACAGATCTATTGTGACCCCTTTTCTTGAGTTATAACTCATCATACAGTCCCAGGGCTTTGACAAAGACTTTTACAGAGGGTTTTTCTCCATCTCCACTATTGGAAATGGAACGGATAAAGCTGAAGTTCTGAAAAATGAAATTAATAAGGGCTGAAGTTTATATAACTAGACTATCAAATAAAAAGGTCTTATATATTAAAGAACTTGATGAAGTTACCACCGAATAGGATATAAGGGAAGCTGTGGCCAAAGCTGTGTTTGTTAAGCCTGATAGTTTTGATGTGAGGGCAGTCAGACCAGCTAGAGGAAGCAGACAGAATGTAATTCTGATAATTGGTGATGATCACGCAGCAAAACTAATAGCATTAGAGAAAATGAAGGTCGAGTGGACAAACTGCAAAGTTGAGGAAAGAAAAGATGATCAGAAATGTTATAGGTGCTGGGAGTATGGCCACATTAGGGCACAATGTTCTGGCCCTGATCGGGAGAATTTATGCTATAAGTGTACTAAAGAAAGACACAAAACATCAAACTGTACCAATATACCTTTCTGCATACATTGTGAAAAGAAAGGGCACCAATCAAATAATAGTTCAGTCATTGGGGATTTTTGCTTGGAAAAAAGTCCGGAAGTTTTGCAACTTTGCAGGTTTATAGGTTTTGGGGTCACTAACTAAAATCCATAAAATGCACATTTCCAGACTTGCCGCCGGCGCCGCCATCTGGCCAAGATGGCGCCCAAAATCGGTATTTTGTGAATATCTCGAAAACTATGCATTTTTAGCGAAAATTTGAGGAGAGCAAAATTAAAGAAAATAAAATTTCCTATAAAAGAGGTTTTATGAGAATTTTCGCTAAAGTCAACAAAATTTTCATAAAACTTTATTTATAGGAAATTTTATTCTCTTTAATTTTGCTCTCCTCAAATTTTCGCTAAAAATGCATAGTTTTCGAGATATTCACAAAATACCTATTTTGGGCGCCATCTTGGCAAGATGGCGGCGCCGGCGGCAAGTCTGGAAATGTGCAAGTTAGGGACCCCAAAACCTATAAACCTGCAAAGTTGCAAAACTTCCGGACTTTTTTCCAAGCAGGCTTCTTTTTTGATCCCCAATGACTGAACATGTCGAAAATACGAGACACATGTCACATGTCGAAAATAGAAGAAAAAACTGGAAACTAGTGACAATATATATAATAGTGAAGTTTTTGCAAATTAATTTAAATAGAAGCCGACATGCACAAGACTTGGCACTTGCATATGCAAACGATCTTGGCATAGATATAGTAATAGCTAGGTAATAGGTTAACCCAATAAACCTATGATAAACGGTAGACTTGACTGGGTTTATGACAATCGCTTGGATACGGAAATTTTATTAATTCTAAACAGAACTATTTCCCTCAAAGAACATAGGACCAGGCTTCTCATACGTGGTTACATCCAAATTTACAATATACAGCTGTTATTTTTCTGCCAACAAAGATATAGAAGACCTAGATAATACCCTGTTCGAAATAGGAAGGCGAATTAGGTTCAACAAGGGGCATGCAATAGTTGCTTGCGATTTCAACGCTAAATCGCCGCAATGGGGCATGTCTTTCTCTGATGCTCGTGGACTTGCTGTAGTGGAATGGGTTGCCGCCAACGACCTCATCATAGAAATCCAAGGAAATAAGCCAACATTCCAAAGGCAAAATGCAAGCTCTATATTAGACTTGACGTTCTCTACTTCATACGAAACAACTCTTATTTTTTAATGGGAAGTTAGTGATAACTGGAAGTTAGTGATTACTGAGTGACCATATTTACATTACCTTTGAGATAACACCAACAGCGCGTCCCGTGCGAGCACAGATGCACCAGGGATAATTATTGAAAAAGCTCAAAGCAGCTATCCTTGAAACTACCATTAACAACATTTGCGATAATAGATTGCCTCAGACTGCAGAAGAACTTAGAAGTATATTGACAAAAGTATGTGACAACACCATGCCGAAAAAGAAGTTTTTCACTACTAAGAGACCTGACTACGGAAAGAATGTGTCCGAAAGCGAAGATTCTACCTTAGAAACAGGAGAGTCACATCTGCTGAAGTTGTGCACCTTTGGGAGGAATACAAAGATGCAAAGAGAGCGTTAACTCACGCTATTAAAGTCTCTAAGAGACATAGTTGGAGAAATATGTGTGATAATATTGACTGTGACATCTGGGGGGATGGATATAAGATAGTTATGCGTAAGATGCTAGGTTTCCCTTCTAAACCTCAACTTGGACTTTACAAACAATGGACTTAATAATGGACTTTTTTTAATATCTATTCCCCACTCACCCGCCTGTGATATATGACTGTGATATTTACAATTTAGGTAATAAAGTTTTGAATTTTACAATTAAGGATTTGTGTGTGGCGTCTAACGAACTGAAAAATAATAAAGCTCCTGGTGCTAGTAATATACCATCAGAATTACTAAAGGCTACTGCTCTAAACAAACCCGAACACGTTTTGTCGGTGTATAATTCATAAGCCGGGAAAAGCCAATTCCCACCGAAATGGAAAATAGGCAAACTAGTACTACCGAAAAAGGAAAACCAATTATTGAATGAACCAGTATCTTTCAGAGCACTCAGTCTCCTGGACGTGGAAAGAAAACTGTAGAAAACTGTAACATCTCATACGAATTAAGCTGGAAGAAGAAATTGCTCGCAAAGGGGGATTCTCAGAAACGCAATAGGGCTTTCGTAAAGGGAGGCAGACTGTCGATGCTATACTTAAAGTAACGCACATAGCGGAAGAAGCTGCTGCCTATAGTAAGTATCGTAGATTCTATGCAATGATCACAATAGATGTCAAAAATCCCTTTAACAACGCCTCCTGACAACTTATATTGAATAACCTACGAAAGAGAAAAATAAATCGATGTCTGATAGATATAATAGCAACGTACCATTGCGATAACAAAAATTAGTACAACAAAATATGATTTAATCTATAGAATAAAAAAAAATATCTATAATAAAATATTTTTAAAACTTGAAAAATTGCCCATTTTTAAAATGTAGGTAAATTTTTTATACTTTTATTTCGCCACGTATACCTATCAATTATTACCAAATTCATGGTAACGTCTAAAAAGTTAGGTGGCATAATTGTATTGTTTTCATAGTGAGGACGATATCCACTTCTCGATATCCTTATAGACCAGGAGTTCTATCTGGGCCTAATAATTCTTGTACTACTTTTTTTTTATCACAATGGTACATAGGTACCAGTGAGAAAAATTATAATTGAGGCCGAGGGGTTACAAAAGACTGCGATGGCAAATAGCGGTGTACCACAGGGATCAGTCTTGGTACCTAGGGTCTGGGACGTACTTTATGATGATCTACTAAGGATAGAAATGCCAGATAAAACAACTCTAGTCGCTTTCGCAGATGACCTTGCCATTGTTGCATGTGCAAGCGATGAAGCTGTACTGATGAACCCCGTCAACTTGACAATCCAGTGAGTTGTAAATTGGATGGAGGATAATAGACTCACATAGAAGCAGTATTATTGACCACAAAAAAATCCCAGGTGCATTTTTATATACAAGGAGCTGTAATTCATCAAAGTAATTCTTTGAAATATTTAGGAGTGTGGCTGGATACCAAATTGAATTTTTCGGACCATATTAATAAAACGATCACCAAGGCTGAGAAAACTGCTTCAAGTCACCGCTTTAGCCTTACTAATGCCAAACGTGGGAGGAGTTAGAGCATACAAAAGGAGAGTGCTTGCTAGTGTGGTACACTCGCAGCTGTTGTATGCTGCACCGGTACGGCATAAAGTCATTAACAATCGATAACTTACACAAAGACTACGCAGGATACAACGTATCATGGCTATTAGAGTATGCAGCACATACAAAACGGTATCTGGAGAGGCTATAGGGGTTATATCTGAAATAACACCTATTGAACTGCTTATACAGGAACGGTGTGATAGATACCATGGGATGGATCAGAATCTAGCGAGGACAAAACTTCTCCAACAGTGGCAGGACAAATGGAATACCGGAACATATGGCAGATGGACATACAAGTTAATACCCAACGTTGAATTATGGTTGAACAGATCATACGGAGAAGTGGTTTGGTAGCATACATTGTTTGCGTGCGAACGATGGCAGGGCTTTAGGGAACAATTAAGGCCGGTAAGGACTTCGACTTACCCACATTTATGATATACTTAGTTGAAGGGGAAGAACAATGGAAGCTATTATATCGGATAGTCCGAAATATCATAAACTGTAAGGAGGGCGAAGAGAGACAAAAGAGCATGATAAGATAAATCTAGACACCCTTTGCACTGAAGCAATGCCAAGAGCGGATTCCAGTGTTCAAGTTCTCCATCTCCAATATCAGTCGTACCAATGATGGTACGACTGGTTGTCGTCTCGGCGCACTCAGTGATGAGTTGTTCTGGTGTTTCCCCATTTTCCCCACAGAATCTGCATTCGCCGTTTTATCTTAATTTCAATCTACTGAGGTGTTTATTGAGGTGACAGTGTCCTGTTAAAAACCCTGTGACAATCCGAAGATAGTTCTTACTTATCTTCAGGAAGATCTTTGATTTTTCTTGGTCGTAAGCCCTCAGAAACGTCTTCGAGTGCCTTAGAGCGTTCAAGATTCCCATTCCAGGTTGCGAATGGAGTCCTCCAAGTTCTTGAGTTCTGCTTTTACTTGGTTACCACTTGGGAAGCAGAACGGTTCTGATCCAGTTAGTGGAGTATTCGCTCCTCTTCTGGCTAGATAATTTGCTTTTTCATTGCCTTGTATCCCTTGGTGAGACGTTCACCAACCCAGTGTGAGTACATATCAATATAAAACCTTTGACGAGGGGCAGGGGACTCAAAAAACTCGCAGTCTTTTATGATGTTTATTTCAAAATATAATTTGATTTATAAATGGGGCGACATGTTTCGGGATTCAGTATGGGAATTAAATGAATCCCGAAACATGTCGCCCCATTTATAAATCAAATTAAATTTTGAAATAAACATCATAAAAGACTGCGAGTTTTTTGAGTCCCCTGCCCCTCGTCAAAGGTTTTACATTGATATGTACTCACACTGGGTTGGAGAACGTTCATTTATTGATAAAATTAATAACTTTTAAGGAAAACTTAATAGAATGTAAAAAAAGCAATGCAATTTAATGAGGTGCCATCATATAAATATAATATTTGTTTATAAATAAACGCAAATTCGTGTTAAGATTTGTTTAAACATAATTTGACCTTAAACTTTAACGATAAAATTAGAGAAACAAATAATTAAGTGCCTACAGTCATTTAAAATCTACCTTCTTCTTAGATATTAACTTAAAAAAACTTAAGACTTACCAAATTCTAAGTGATACAAAAACAAAATAAATTAGCAACAGAAACTAAACCATTCTAGTTTGCATATAGAGGAAAATTTAACGTTAACGTTCGAACAACATAAGCACTATGTTAGAGACTCGCTTTAGTATTATAGCTAAATATCTCAAAATTCATTCGGTAGAAGAGGACGGAGATCAGTACATCGCCGTCGCATTAATAATTAAAAGATTCTACAAATATCATTCGGCATTAATATTAATTTCATATCTTAGCATCCGTTCCTCTCCATATTAAAATTCTCTTTTGACTCCGGGAAACAATAAGGGCGTTTTCGCAAAGGCTTGGCTTCATCTGGTTTTGTTCTATTCATAATTCACTTTGAATAATAATTATGAGGTACATTTCGCGAAACCAAGAACACAAAAGCGTAGCCGCAGAGCATGTGGGAAATCGGCATCTGGCTAAAATCAATTTTACGGGCCATCGTCTACGATGCATAATCAAATTATACGCGAATTTTCATAATTGGAGTATTTAATGTAATTTGAATTACTACATAACGACGTAATTTACGTTTGAAATGGAATTTTGGAGAGATTGAAATGAAGGACACCTAGGAAAAACACCGTGATTGCATAAAAGTTGATTCTGAAAAAAATGCAAATTAAAGTTTATCAATTAAAATTAGAAGTATTTATAAGTAATTTTTAACAATGTTATTAACCAAACTTTATTACGTGGTGGGACACCAAATTGCTTCTCGCGGATGTTTCAGTGTCTATTTACTCCTCTTCAGGGCTTTGTTGGAAGAAAAAAATATTGCGCATTTTTATCTAATGAAAGAGATGATGTGAACTTACTTACTGCCATTACTCGCTGACGAGTATTTGACACGCATCAAAAGAGGGTTACGCAAGGCGTTTTCTTTCATGAGCTTTTCTGTGACTGAAAAGCCCGATACGTGATGTTATCTCCCTTCCGCACTCCAGAGATTCAAAAATCTCATTAGTTTGTTACCTCTTTACTTTTTGGGTGTCGTTGTTAACTGAGTTTACAATTCTCCTCCATTGCGTTCTATTGTGCCCTGCTTCCTCCCACTGATCCTGCTTACTTATCCCCTTTAAGTTTTCATGGAAAATATTTTTGTATCTTTTGAGTTGTGTTAATTGTCCATCCGGTTTCCTCTTACCCTCTACAAGCTCACCGTAAAGAAAAGATTTCGGTAGGCGGTTTCCTTGCATCCTGCATACGTGGCCAGTCCATCTTAAGCGAGATTTAGTAATCATGATTTCAGCGCTCTCGGAACTTGCTTTTTCAAGGACTTATACGTTTCAGACATGGTGGTACCATTTGATTCTTAACAGTTGTCTAAGGTGTCTCTGTTGCAACTTGTTTAGCTTTTAGGTTTGGCTTCCATATATGAACATGATCCATGATGTTGAAATTGAGAGATGTTGAAAACAGAGATTGAAATGTTTTTAGGGAAGGCAAGGAATTTACATTATTTTTTTTTTTTGGCCCTTGACCACTGTAACATTGTGACTAAAAGCTGAACCCTCAGAAATATAAAAAAACGATAAAGTAAAAAAATATGACGAAAGGAAATATAAAAAAAATTCATCAAAGCGACAGCTATGCGTCGTAAGTAGTGTTGCACAAGACAAGAATTCTTGTCTTGAAATTCAAGATAAGAAATTTTCAATGTCTTGTCTTGCAGATTTCTTGAATGGCTATTGCAATAATTTTCAAAGTCTTGTCTTGTCTTGTCTTGCAAGACTCTTGAAATTTCTTGTCTTGAAAAAATTTACATTTTAACAAAAAGGTAATAATATTTCTATATTTTATTTCATAAAAAGTGTAGTATACAAAATGTAATACGGAAAAATCAACAAAAACGATGCTAATTTTAGCAAAAAAAATTTTAACGGACCGCAAACGAACTACGTCAACTCGTCCGTTTGACGAAACAAGAGCTATTACCAAATAAAAGCTGAATAAGAATAAGTAAGGTAATAATGTTCGATTTATGGTTTATGGGTTTTGGGTTATTATTTCGTACCTAACTTTGTGCGTTAAGCGGTCCATACATTATCAAACAAATTGCGCAACACAGGCTGTTGCGCAACAAGTTGCCAATGTATGGTAACGTTTGATGCGTTGCGCAATTGTTTGATAAGTTTCAAGAATGTTTGAATTATTTTGTGCAACAGGCGTTTGCACAGCGCGTTGTGTAGGTAGTGTATGTGTGTGTTGTGCTTCGTTGTGCAATATTTTAGTTCTTTCATCCAAATTCTTTGTTTTCTTTTTTGTTTTTTGGTATTATTGACATCATCTTGGGTATATACGATAATAATTGACGCAAAAGCAATTGAGGACATGATTGTTTCTCAAACAATGCACAACTTTTAATAAAAAGTTTGATCAAAATTTTACTAAGTGCATGGGAGGTGCATTTGTGCAACGAAACGTTGCGCATTGCTTTGTTGCGCAACTTGTTTGATAATGTATGGACCGCTGAATCAGTTGTGCAACACAACGTTGCGCCTCGCTTTCTTGCGCAATTTGTTTGACAATGTATGGGCCGCTTTAAGATATTTAAGTATTACTCACTACCAAAAAAAGTTAATATGAAATAAGAGCAGTATAAATAATATAAGTGTCGATAGTGAAACCAAAACAACTCAAAACACTGGCTATCATAGAAAAAAAATGAACACTTGTCAATATTAATGCCGGGTTTATACAACATTTGCATAAGTCGTAATCATAATCACAGTCTTAATCATCGTCATAATCACAACGCAATTTTAATGTGCGTTTATACAACATTTTCATAATCATAATTTTTATATCTGTGAAGTTAGGTAACATAATTAAGCGGATAGTTTAACTTTTATGATTATGACTATGATTGTGATTACGACTATATAAATGGTGTATAAACCCGGTATAACTTGCGCAAAGACCTAATTATCACTTAAAAAATGTATAATTTCTAACTTTCAAGGAATCTTGAATTCAAGAAATCTTGCAAGACTCTTGAAATTTCTTGCATATTAAAGTCTTGTCTTGTCTTGAATTTCTTGCAAGAGTCTTGCAAGACTTTTTCTAGACTCTTGTGCAACACTATTTGTAAGTCTCTGTATGTATATGTAATATTGTCAGTTTCTGTATTTTGCAGCGATTATAGTGAGTTTTCTTCTGTAGGAATTCTGGTTTTCTGGTAGGATTTCTAATGCCGTTCATATTCTCTTGAACGCGGATCTTTCTGTAAAGTTGTTAGAACCCTAATAGAACACTGATATCTTACCAAATCGTATATCATCAGAAATGAACCCCCTCCGAAATGCACCGTATGCTATAACCTAATATTAATGAGACACATTCTTTTTGAATGCTTACTTGTTGCCTCCCATAGATGTAAGTTACCTATGAGAATGTTTTCACGCCTTTTAACATTTCGAAGATGAAAACTATAATTTCTAATAATTTAAAATAACTTCACATTACCTAAAGCTTTATTATTGAGCGCTAAAAAACCCTCGCTGTTGACGCGCTCTATAAACCAATACCCCCCTCTCTCTCCCCAATGCCAATGATAAAATATTGATGTTTTTCTTGGACCATTTCAATGGTTGTTTTGAAGAATAGTGCGCCCCAAAGTATTATAGCTATTAGTCTTTCAGAGGCGCGCGGACGAAAATGGGATTTTTCCATGATATTGTCATTACTTAGTTTGGCTGTTGAAAACAATGATGGGGTTTTCCCCCCAAAAAAGTAATATTTGGATTATATACATAAAACCGGGTTCATAGCTTCCTACGCCTTCCAGTACCCAGTTGCCAGCCTTTCCTATTTTCCCAATCCCCTCGATGAAGATTCCTCTCCGATATAACTTTATGTATTCCTCCGATCCATGTTGCTTTGGTTTTCCCTTTTTTTCTCCTTTCTGATGGTATCCATTTTAATACTTTCTTCGGTATTTGGTCCTCACTCATTCTTTCTACATGCCCATACCACACCAGTTGTCTTCTCTCTATTCCATCTCTTATGGTGTACTGGACATGCATACTTTCCCTTATCTTTTTGTTCGGTACTCTTTACATTTTGATATTCCCGCAGATCTTTGCCAGAAGTCCATCTCGAGTGCTAATAGTCTTTCTTCCATTCTATTAGTGAGCTGCCATGTTTCATATCCATACAAAACTATACTTTTAAAGATGGAATTATAAATAGTATGTTTTTTTCTCATATGAGATGTGTTTGGACCACAATAACTGAGTTTAGGCACCCGAAGACTTTTTTAACTTTCAGTATTCTTTCCTCGATCTCGCTCTCTATTCGCTCGGTATAATATATCTGAGTTCCAAGGTAGGTGTATATACTGCATGTCCCTATCTCTATATTTCTATCCAGATGTAGAGTTTCTGCTGCTTGGCCTATACATAAGTACTTAGCCTTCGACGTATTTACCGGCAACCCCCACTTTTCATACTCGTTTAAAAGTCTTGTTGTCATAAATTGTAGGTCTTCCTTATCTTGAGCCACTACCACTTGATCATCTGCAAATGAAGGTTGTATAGGGTTGTTTCGTCGTTAAGTGGGATTCCCCATTCCTCTGCACGATCTTCTCCATTTTTCTAGGGCTTCATTCATCATTCTTTTCAGGGCTTCATTCAAGATTTGGATTCTACACATTCAAATGTTGGCTTGTGTAGTTTATTTTCGTCAAAAAAATGCAAGATGTTTTCGTCCTGTATCCTTCAGATCTCAGGTGTTTTTGTTGGTTTGGCAAATCTTAAATCTAACTTTCTGCTTAAGTTTTTTTAACCTGAGGTACTGAAATTCTTATAGATGAAATATGGGTGCATGAAAGGTGCCACTGGAAAACTTCTCTTCTTAGTGCAATTTCACATTAAACGTATCATTCGTCCTGACCAGCAGGACGGTCGTAGAAGTGCGATGAATATTAATTGTTTGTTTAGGTTAGGTTAGGTTGTATTTTCACATTATTTGATTTTGTCCGACAGCCATCCATCCAAACCGTACGTCATCGGATCATGAAATCGCATGTGTTCTATATGATTAAACGCACTGTTTCTCAACACATCTATGAAAATTTTTCGCGAAAAAAAAATTGAAAATTTAGTGTTTTTCGAAAAAAAAATATTAGATTTTTTTAAATTTTTAGTTAATAAATATAATATATTCAGTTACAAAAAATAAAACCCATTGAAAAATCCATTGGGTCTCAAAAATATCAGCAAAAATATGTATTTTTATTTTTTCAAATCAAATTTCTGGGTTATTTTGGACTTATTTGAAAAGCGGTAAAGAAAAAATATGCTTCTTTTATTAAGATCTATCAACCTTGAAAATATTTGCACTTATTTAAGACTCATCCTGTATATATCGGTAAATAACCTTAACGACAATACAAGGTATTTCTGGAAAGTGGCTCACCATTTTTTTTTATTTTTTTTACATAATAAAACGAAATTTGGTATTGTGACATAAATCTGGATTGATTGACATGTTCAGGTATTTTCGGTCGCTTCCTGTTTCACCCGAAATGACTACAACTTTTAATTTTTAAATGGCACCCTAAGTATGATTTGATATATTAATAAATTTTTAAAAAAATATTTGATAATTAAACATAAGATTTCTAATAATAATAGATAAGAATTTCTCGTTTTAACCATATTAGCTGAATTTATAAAATCAACATATTAAACTTCATATTAAACTATTAAAAAAGTCATAACTCATACGTGACTTATTGCGTGCACTGTCCTGGAGAAAGCAGCGTTATTATCAGCATTACGTTTTTATTCTAGTTTCCTAAATAAATATGTGTATGTCGTCGGTGTTTGTTTACGACAGCTCATGTTTTACGTCTGCATTTTTACAGGCCATAAGACCGAAAGCAGAAATGTTATTGAGAATTTAAAATCGACCAATATTTTCAAATTTTTACTAGGTAATGACATAATCAAATAGCGAGTCTATTTGGAAATCTCATGCACGTGACGGTTTCCCACTCGATTTTAGCATTGTTAATTTGGATAATGTGTGATAGCTTTAGAGTAACAAAAACACTGAACAAATGTGAAATTGTCAAAAATAGCTGCCTAAATATTCCTGAACATCGAACATAAAACCTTTAGATTGCTAAACGAGAGCCGTATCTCTAAATTATTAAAGCATTCATTAAATATTTTTATAGTAGGTTTATCGAAAAATTGTAAGAGACTTTTTTTGTGGAGAGTTCAGTTCTGTACAAGAATATGTGACTGTCATGGCTGCGAGAGAACAAGATCGAGAGAAAAAAAAATATTTGCAAAAAGTAGCAAATTCCCAGGTAATTTAAATGGGAAATGAATCGTCTTTGGGGCAAGATTTATTGCAAATAATAAGGGTTTACAATGGTCTGTTATTTTTTTTAGACAATAAACTAAAAATTCGGAGCGCGTCGTGAGAGAAATAATCAACTTTGTAAAAAAACGGACACCCTAAGCCTTTGTATTCCTTTCTCTATGGGTATTATGTCTATTATTACTCTGAGTTTGTGAAAGAAATAGAATCAAAATTTCGAATTGGCTTCAACTGCATTTTAATGACAAGGTTATCGATGCTAAAAACAATAAAGTGCTTTTAATCACTTCGGCAGCACATTAATACATTTTCGGCTTAATTGAAATTATACGGTTTGGCATGACTGATAAAAATACGTTCAATTCTGAATAGATCTACGATTTTGTTCTTTTATGACTTCGATTCGAAGTGTGTACGTAGATTTTACTATGGCTAGTGGGTATTTTAATTACCGCTATATGAGTTATTTTGTATAATAATAATCTTCTTGGCCCGATAACTTCGTTTGTCTTTTTTATTACGGTCCCCACAATAACATCCTTTGTTTATTGTTTTCTCCGGGTCAAGGTGATTGCAGCGAGGTATGTTGGGGTACTTCCGTAACGAGTTTACGGTGGTAATGCTCACGAATTTGTGAACTACTGCTTTACCAGGTTGCAAATGGTGCCTCGTGCCTCATTTTCTTTTTGTTTTTTTCAGGGTCACTAGTTCATCGTTGCTGTTTCCTCCCGTATTGATGAAGCCGGTAAGCAGAAACACTAAGTATCTACGGGTAGTCATATTTCAGTCATGCTTTCATAGCTTATCTTACTGTGGACTTTGCCCGATAATTTCTTTTTTACAGTCCCCGCGATAACATCCTTTTTTATTGTTTTATCCGGGCCAAGGTGATTGCAGCGAGGTATGTTTGTAGATACTTTTCGGTGGTAAACCGTCTTTTCGGTGGTAATGCTCACGAATTGGGAGCTACTGCTTTACCAGGTTGCAAATGGTGCCACCTGTCTCATTTTCTTCCCTTTTTCTTTATTCAGGATTCAGGATCACTAGTTCATCGTTCAGTATTGATAAAGCTGAAATGCAGAAACACTAGTGTGAATGGGTAGTTATATTTTAATCATGTTTTCATGGCAAATCTTACTGTAGGTTGTAGCATTAGAAGTTATAAAAAAAATGATGGAATGTTTTTTTTATAAGAATTTTCTTTTAGAAAAAATATTAAAACAACTAATACTATGCGACGGAGCTGTTCGCCGGTGAGCAATGGGTCGTAAGCTAGTGAAAATTAAATTGTGATAATTACGTCTTTATAATATACTGGGCGCCACTCAGTTTTCCATTTACTTTCAAAAACTTCTAAGTTGAGAACTGAGAAATCAACTCAGAATATAGGTATTACTTATTTTAGGAATTACACAAATGAAACGCTGAGATAAACTAACAACTAAGTATAATTAATAATTAAATGTTAATTAGAATAAAATAAGACTATGAATAATTTGATGTTTGAAAATGTTGGTTGGTAAATAGTATGTATTAAAATAGATCACTCAAGATGGTAGTTAAATCTGCACGCTTCTGAATATTAATATTTTATTAATTGTACCGCAAAAAGTCTCGCGATCTTGGTACCAAAATATAGGGACTCTTTATATTAAAAAAAACCGTACTATGTATATATCAGAAATATGCATAACATGAATAAAATATTTCAAAGTGACTCTAAAGTAATAAAATATCTAATATGCCTGAAGGGCTTGAAGCATTAAAGTGAACTTAAATTATATAAAAAGAAATGATCTGGCCTTTTATATCCGTTCTTGGTCACAAGCTGGTTGTGGTGAACTGCTGGAACTGAATCGTGATTAAACGTCTCCACCCAGACAGGATCGGAAAATGCTGTATATTCAGAAGATTCCTCCGTTATTCAACGTGTATATTGTAGGGACAAACGTGGCCCAAATGTCAGATACAATAAACAAAATGGCACCAGAAATGCGTACCATAAAATAAAACCCTGTACAAATAGAAAAAAGGTATTAGGAAACGTTATGTAAAAAAATAAAAGTCTTACCTCCGCTCAGAGGGTTTTCCCACACAAATTTCAAAAATGCCAAAAAAAACGCCGATAATTCTATCGGGTTCAGCTTCAACCACCAATATAGCGATAAAGGTAGGCACGAGGTATATACCTATACCGTCAGAAATAAAGTGACGAACAACTTCGACCGGACTGAAATAACTATCCAGAAATAAACTTGTAAAAAAAATAAAAGATAATAACAATACTTAGAATGCCATCTCGGTGCGAGGACTCAAACTTGAATTGTTTAAATAAAATAATTCTGTACATTTATTTAAATTGTGTGAATTTTAAATAAAAATGCTACATTACCTCTCTCAAAAGAAAAAATTAAAGGCTGTACGGACTTTAATTTTTTTATGAGAACTAAAATGTTCACCTAGATCATTATTCAAACAATCCACCAAGAAACATCATCAAAAATAAATGGTGAGAAAATAAAAACAAACCAAGAAAGAGCTTTTAGATAACTACTGTACTAAAGACTATAGGAACTACTGATTAAAGAAAAATCCTAAATTACGAAAGAAACCATTATCCAATGATAATAGCTTAAAGAAAGAAAATAAAAACAATATTCAGTAGTCATTCAGTTATTTTAGCTTCGATAGCTACGCGTATCACTCGTCCACCAAGGAGTCAAAATAGATAGGTCAAAATCGGGTTAAGTTAAAATCGGGTTAAGTCAAAATCGGTAAGTCTACTAAAAAACTGGATAACACAAAACTAAAACTATGAGTTATAAAGTAAGCCTGAAGGCTAGAGGTAATATAAGAAACCGCTATTCCAAGAGAATAGTGAAAACTTATGTAAAAAACAAATTACCGCTTTGGTAATACCATAGAAACAAAAATGTTTGACAAAAAATACGAACACAAACAAAAGATACTTGGACAGAACACTTCCCCAGCAAGGATAAACCGAAGAGCACTCGAAGAAAACCAACCAATGTCAAAGATCTAAGCGGTCTGGATTTCGAGTAATTTAAATAAATCTACTCTGGAGATGATAAGTGAAATCCAAGCTAGTACTGCGCGACATTCATCTGTAGAAAGTCCCCTGATTACTAACCCGAGTAGATCTTCCACAAAGGCAGGCACTTCCCCGAACACAATTCCGCAACCCAAACCAAAAAAAATGCCATGTCCAAGGTGGAAAACAAAAAAACCAAAAAAAAAAAGGAAGAGAAAGAGAGAGAGAAAGGTAACCGAAATGTTCCACAATCAAGAGGGAGTGAAATATAGTTTCCACCAAACTGAAAACCATAGAAATGGCACTAGGAAATCAATTAAACTTAGTAGGTACTGTATGGCCAAGTTGTCAGCAGTACCCTCGGACTTGCCCACTAGGGAACTGAGATTGCGCACAGTAGTGTCACCCAACTATTCCTCAGTACATCGAAAATGTCTGTAGCCAAATAAACACCCCCCCAATACGAATCCTTCCCGCTAGCAGTTTGTGACTACAAGTCCGGAAGCTACTGACACCATCGTCATCCGGTCTAATTCACAAGAGAAAAACAAAAACGTCCTAGGTACGTTATATAATGAGTATTACCACCCATAAAACACTCAAACGAAGGTATAAAAACAAAGGTAAGATAGCTAGATCTAAATCAACTGACTTAATGAAATTTGCTTGTAAAACAAAAAAATATTGCTCTGGTGACAAGAAATCCTATAACAACTATTAACTCCCCTTATTCAACGTGTATGCCATTCTATAGTCACATCCTGCAATAATATTCCTTACAAATTTGCACCACCAAGCTCAGTTTGAAATAGTCTAAGGTAAGGTAAGATAAAAAATAAGTAAGGTAAGGTAAAGGTAAGATAAAAATACTAAAGGTAAGATAATCACTGTACTTTCAAGTGAAAAGGTAAGTTAAAGGTAAGATAAAATAATATAACAGCTCATACACATAAAAATCGCTTGTTACTGAATAACTAACTACACTTTGTAGGAGTCAAATCAGCAAAATAATAAAAGAAAATTTCTTTTATAAGGTAAGATACAAAAAAATAAAGAAAAAGATAAGATAAATTTTACTTTCAGATAATTAAAAAAACTTTTAAGTTTTCAAATGGAAAAGAGAATTCACTCTTTTAGCAACACTAGAAGTAAAATACAGATAACTCATAATACAGATAGTAAAGATAAAGTTACAGATAAAAATGTAAATATCCTAGAGATATTTTGCTAGAAGTAAGAGGTAAATTTTTTCGAAGGTAAGGTAAGTATAAAACAGTTAATTAAGTGTAACAAAAAACATGCTAAAGAGAAATTAGAAAATTTAGGTAATTAAAATATAGGTAAAGCTTAAGAAAAGATAAATTGAAATAAGAAAATGAAAATATTAATCTTGTTCATCTGACGAATCGTCAAGATCGTGATAAGGTAATAAGTCTTTGACATGCCATTTCCCGGCTTTAGAACCATCTGTATTTTTTAACTCGTAAACTAAATGAGAGAGCTTTTTGCAAACTATTGACAAAATATACTTAGGACTGAGCTTAGCTGCAAACTTGTCGGCGGCATTAGATAAAACCTTATTAACACGCCACACTTTATCACCTACGTTGAAAGAAACATCCCGTTTCCGGAGATTGTAAGATTTTAAATTTCTTTCATATGCAGAATGCAACTTGTTACGTATCTCAACGAATAACTTTCTAAACTCTGTCAAATTCTCAGCATAAGTATTTCTATCACCAGGCAATATTTCTACAGATTGGTCGTTAATACTAAAATCGTAATATTCGCCAGATATAGGAACATGTCTACCGAACATCAAATAAGTTGGCGGAAAACCTGTCACTTCATGAACTGCAGTATTAATAGCTTGTCTAATCTGAGGTATGTGTAAATCCCAATCTTCATGTTTATCAATATAACATCTGATAGCAGTAGTTATGGTTTTATTATTCCTTTCGACAAAATTACATTGTGGTGAATAATAGGGAGTAAACCACTGTTTAACTTTATATTTTTCACAAAGACCTTTAAGATTATTACTAGCAAAATTTGGAGCGTTATCAGTTATTAATATTTGAGGAACACCAAATATCAGAAATATGTTGTTTTCAATAGTATCTACAATATTATTTGATTTAGAATGCTTCAAAGGAAATATGTAAGTGTATTTAGAAAACCAATCAGCTGCTACTAGCAACCATTTATTACCTTTTTTAGAACGCGGAAACGGACCGACAAAATCTAAAGAAAGAATCTGACCAGGTAAATCAACAATTTTTTCTTTACCCATGGTACCGATTTTAGGCAAATTTGAACATTTTTGCGCACCGCAAACTAAACATTTTCTAATAAATTTCAAAATATCTGATCTCATATTTGGCCAATAATACGTTTCTTGTACTCGATACAAAGTTTTACGGAAACCAAAATGTGCACTAGTTGGAGGTATATGACAAGAATCAATAACTTTGTTACGTTGACATTTAGGCACTAAAATTTTCCATTCTCTTTTGTTAAAAATATGAGATTTATTTGATGAAATGAATTTATATACTTTTTCGTTTTTTACGCGCCATTGTGGATATTTATCCGGCTCGTTCTGAATTTTATCACGTAATGAAATGTACCATGGATCAAGAGAACTGTTATCTGTAGATAATAAAATAATTTAGCCTCAGGTAGATTGATATCGGGAGAAGAATAAGGAATAACGACTTTAACGCATCTGGAACTAAATGCATAGAACCTTTTCTATGTTGCAAATCAAAAAGTATGCTGACGCAACCCTAAAAGTAACCATCGACTGAGCTTACCGGAAGGGAGTTTTTTAAGTTATTAAGTCAAAGCAGACTATAATGATCGGTAATGACTGTGAAAGGAGTACCCTCAATCCAAGGTCTAAACTTTTCTATGCAGAATATAACTGCCAAACACTCACGTTCAGTTACCGAATAATTTCTTTCTGCTTTAGAAAGCGAACGGCTTGCATAAGCAATCACCCTCTCTTCACCATCTATAAATTGTGTAAGCATACCACCGATTCCGACATCAGAAGCATCAGATTGAACAAAAAGCTTTTGAGAGAAATCTGGTTGAGATAAGACTGAGCACTAACAAGCTTTTTGTTTTATAGCCAGAAAAGCAGCCTCAGCATCGTCATTCCATGATATTGTTTGCTTTTTTTCTTTTTACCTTTAAGGAGAGCATTAAGTGGATTAACAAGAGAAGAAAAATCTTTAATAAAACGTCTATACCAAGAACACATACCGATAAATCTCTTGACTTCAGTAGAAGTCTGAGGACGAGGATAATTCGTCATCGATTCAACTTTTGCGGGATCGGTAGCTAAAGAGTTATTACCCACTATAAAACCTAAATATTTTAATGTGGTTTTTGAAGAAATTACATTTTTTCAAGATTAATAGTTAATCCAGCTTCCTTAAGCAATTTTTGTACTGTTTTTAAAAGTTCTATATGATGTTCAAAAAGTAGGTGAGCAAATTAAAATATCATCAAGGTAAAGAAAAATATGAGGTTCATATTTAGGACCAAATATGGAGTCTACAAGACGTTGCTGAGTCTGAGCGGCATTACACAAACCGAAAGGTACGACATTAAACTGATAATGACCACGACCAATAATAGAAAGCAGTTTTTCTTTAGATGCCTCGTCTAGAGGAATCTGCTTAAAATGCTTTTTTACGAAGATCAATAGATGAGATAAATTTAGCATTACGTAAGTTACATAGAATACGATCTACGTGCGGTAAAGGAAAACTGTCATGTTTAGTAATAGCGTTTCGAAATCGTCCATCATCAAAACAAAATCTATACTCTCCATTAGATTTTTTAACTAATAAGGTAGGAGAAGACCAAGGACTATTAGACTCTTCGACTACACCTAACTCAAGCATAGAATCTAATTCTTTATTTAAAATGTCCTGCCATGTACGGAGAAAGTAGAAAGTAAGGTTTTTTTAAAAAGGTTGATTATCTCCTGTATCTATAGTTAACTTAATTTTATTTGTGCGGCCTAATTTTTTTATCACTATCAATCTGCTTAAATAATTCTAATACTTTAAAAGCTTCATTTTTTTCAAAAGGAGATAAGTCATCTAGAGAAAACAAGTTAGAACTAAAAGAACTGTTAGAAAATGGCTCCAATTATATCTAGTTTAATAGAATCATTCTGAATAAGATAACTATTGTTTTTAAAATTCATAATCAAGTTAAAAAATGATTTAACAAAATCCATACCAAAATAAAAGAATGAGTTACAGAAGGAACTACAAGAGCTTTAATCAGTCTAAAACAACAAGTACCAATAGAAATAGGTAAGTCAACTAACCCTATTACTTTTTGTTCCTTGCCATCTGCGGTATAAAGATTAGAATGTTGGATAGGATGAACTTTCATTTTAACTTATTTAAAAACTTTAAACCCTCATTTCCAATGATAGAGGTAGTGGCACCGGAGTCAAGTAATACAGTTATATCCCTGTCTCAAAAGACGTACTGATATATAAGGTCTATTATCATTAACTTTTTTAGAAAACAATGGTAGAATTTCGTTATTTATGAAATGGTGTTTTATAAAAATTTGAAACATTTTTTAAGCTTCATTTTCTCCACTCTAAAAATATTAAAAGTAACTTTTAGTGGTGGAACCATCACCAAGCAATCGACCACTTGCAATGACTGGTGATTTAACTAGTTTTTTGAACATTTACTACAATTTGAAACTTTAACATTAGGCTCGCCACAACGAAAACAAAATAACTTACGTTTTTCTCTACAAGAATTGTACGTATGATTAGGTAAATTACAATTGAAACAAATTATCTTAGATTTAGAGTCCTTAGAATTTTCAGTAGATTTCTGAACGTTATTTTTAAAAGAATTTTTGTTAGAGGTAGATACGTTTTTCGATCATGAAACTGCTTTTTATATACAGAGGTAGAAGTACTAGGCTGTGAGTCATCCAAATAAGATAAATGCGAATTTTTCTTAGAAACAGATTGAGAAGTTAACTGTACGACTTCTTCCAATCTTTTTTACACAAAATAGACAAGTCATTAACACTATCTGCAGTATGCAAAGCTAACTGATTAATATATTCAGGTAATAAATTTTACGAATATACTTAACCTGGGTAATTTCGGCTGGAGGTAAAGATAAACGAGAAAATAAGTTCTCTAAATGAGCAATAAAATAGTTATAGATTCATTTCTTTTCTGCTTTCTCTGTCTTATCTGTTCCCAGATGTCGTCATCTGCACACGGAGGTAAAAAATCGTTCTTTAATCTTTTAACTAAACTTTTGCCAATCAGTAACAATGGATCTTACACTACGATACTCAAACAAAAGCATCGCCTATAAAAAATTCAACAGCTGAGTTAAATAATTCTATTTCGGAAAAATTACGGCTTTGAGCTAAATCAGATACTCTTTCTAAAAATAATAAACCTTTTGAATCGCCATTAAATTTTATACCCCAAGATGAAATTGGTTGTTTATTAGCGGAACAAAGAAACTACCGGACTAACATTGACTATAGGAGCAACAGAATTATGTTCAAAACTATCATTCAGATTTTGAGTATTAGAGATTGAAACTGTTTTTTCATCTAAATCGGATTCTAACTTTAAACAAGTAGCATACGATTCATTTTAAATTTAATAATTTCCTCCTCATTAGGCTTTGAAATTACTATCCATCTTACAACGACCAGATAAATGAGCTAATCTAGATTTTACTCTTAAAAAATGTACTATCTGCAGAACTACCCCTCAAATCAGAAATTAAACTTGTAATAGAAGATAAACTTTTATTAATTTCAGTTTGTTCCGTCATAAAATCAACTTCTATAACTGTCCATATTAATTTGAGAACCTGGATTGTTTAGTTCTTTCTTTAAAAGTTTCTGAAAGCATCTTCTTTTTATCATCAACGCCCCTTTCAGTATAAAACAAATCGAATATTTAACTCATACTCCAACTCATAATCCAACAAATGATTAACTCTAAACTTTTCTAAATCCATAATTACTGAATAAATTTTACAAATAAATTCTAAATAAGTATTAGTTAAAATTAAAAATAAATAAATCAATTACAAAAAACAAAATGACTTGAAATAATTTTTTTATTTGACCACCCTGTATACTGTCTCAAAAAAATATTCAGGAAAAGAATCTAAATAGAATCGATAAACTACGAATGTTAAAATACGTCGGAGAAAAAGAATTTCTATGTCAATATAAAAAAAAACTATTTGGTATGAAAAATAAAAAACTGGTAAAACAACACGCGATAAAAAATATCTATAAATTTAGTTAAAATTTTAGATAAAACAATTTGTGAATTGATAATTTTATGCAGATTTTATATAGAGAAAAATAGACAGAATATAGACAGAAAAACTAGAAATAGAAATAGAGAAAAGAAAAACCACAGCAATTTCACCGTCAGAATAACTTAGATCACAGCTATACCATACCAAAAAATATAGAAAAATAGTACCAGATACCGAGGAAAAAATACAATATACCTGTTTTTGCAAAAGGAAAATATGAAATTAAAGTCCAGAACTGAATAGATAAAAATAGATACGTTTTAGGCAAAGTTAATATTAAATAGTCTAGTTTATCTCAGCAAAAATAATAAACCAAATTAT
Organism: Sitophilus oryzae; assembly: GCF_002938485.1. NCBI lineage: Eukaryota > Metazoa > Arthropoda > Insecta > Coleoptera > Curculionidae > Sitophilus > Sitophilus oryzae. Next base: position 389,043 of record NW_022146952.1, on the reverse strand, counting down.
AAAGACGTAAAAAAAATCAAGATGTAAAACAATTTTATTTTTTTAATTTAAATTCTCAAGGCCCCACATCGTTGGACGCTATTTTCAAAGAATATTATAGTTTTAAGAAATCTCGTGTGGAAGCTTTTTTTTGTCACACGGTGGCGCTTTTGAACATAATCGAAGCCTGAAAATGCTAATATTTTAAATTTTGAGGACTACGCGCGGCGATATTTCGTACGGTGTTGCCAAAACATATTTTATTTCTCGATATTTAAAGAAATATGTATTGATTATATATTTCGTATTCGTTAGTACATGAGGCATCCTAAGGCTATAAAAACGTAGCTATGAAAATAAAATTTTAGATTTTTAATTTTTTTGTACCTTCTAATAAAAAATACTTCTATTCCAATAAAAAATTAACTAGTATGATTATGTGTTATCTGTTCTAGTATTAGGAAACTGGAGCAAATACGGAGAATATTAATTCGTTCTCTAAGATGAGCACTACTAAGTAATTTTTTAAAATTCGATGTTCGGTGTAATTAGATAAAGGGGTGTAATTATACAAAAAAAATCTGTACCTACTAGGAGTATGAACTTTTGCACAGATGTGGCGCATTTGAACATTGATAAGCGATTTTTGGGAATGTATAGCCTAAAGGGTAGTGAAACTGGGGTGAAATTTTTGTACAAAAATGTTTAGTTCTAGGAGTATGAAATTTTGTACAGAGTTTCCTTAAGTGACGAAAGTGAGTATCCAGAAGCTAATTTTTGACATTCATCCCCTAGAAATAAGGGATAAAAATTTGTACAAAAGTTTGTTACAATCGGTTTTAGAAGTATGAAATTCTGCACAAACGTTCCTTATGTAACGTAATTTAGCACTAAGTAGCACTTTTTGGAAATTCGCCCTCTCAGGGTGTGAAATGAGGGGTGAACGTTCTGAAACAATTCTGTTGAAGGAATATGAAAATTTGCACAGAGGTTCCTTATGTAGCGTAATTGAATAATTAGAGTGATTTTTGGAATTCATTCCTTAAGGGGTAAACTAGGGGTGAAAATTTGTGGAATTTTTATGTAAAATCCGTTCTAGAACTAGGAGTATGAAATTCTGTTCAGAGGCTGTCCCTAAAATGATAAAAAGTGAGTACCTAGAAGCGAATTTTAGGCATGCATCCCCTAAAAATAGGGATGAAAATTTGTACAAAATTTGTTAAAATCGGTTTTTAGAAGTATGAATTTTGCAGACGTTCCTTATGTAACGTAATTTAGCACTAAGAAGCAATTTTTGGAAATTCGCCCTCTAAGGGGTGTGAAATGAGGGTGAACGTTCTGAAACAATTCTGTTGAAGGAATATGAAAATTTGCACAGAGGTTCCTTATGTAGCGTAATTGAATAATTAGAGTGATTTTTGGAATTCATTCCTTAAGGGGGTAAAACTAGGGGTGAAATTTTGTATAATTTTTATGTAAAATCCGTTCTAGGATTAGGAGTATGAAATTCTGTTCAGAGGTCCCTTAAATGATGAAAGTGAGTACCTAGAAGCGAATTTTAGGCATGCATCCCCTAAAAATAAGGGATGAAAATTTGTACAAAAAATTTGTTAAAATCGGTTTTAGAAGTATGAATTTTGCAGACGTTCCTTATGTAACGTAATTTAGCACTAAGAAGCAATTTTTGGAAATTCGCCCTCTAAGGGTGTGAAATGAGGGGTGAACGTTCTGAAACAATTCTCTTGAAGGAATATGAAATTTGCACAGAGGTTCCTTATGTAGCGTAATTGAATAATTAGAGTGATTTTTGGAATTCATTCCTTAAGGGGGTAAAACTAGGGGTGAAAATTTGTATAATTTTTTATGTAAAATCCGTTCTAGGACTATGAGTATGAAATTCTGTTCAGAGGTCCCTTAAATGATGAAAGTGAGTACCTAGAAGCGAATTTTAGGCACGCATCCCCTAAAAAATAAGGGATGAAAATTTGTAGAAAAATTTGTTAAAATCGGTTTTAGAAGTATGAATTTTGCAGACGTTCCTTATGTAATGTAATTTAGCACTAAGAAGCAATTTTTGGAAATTCGCCCTCTAAGGGTGTGAAATGAGGGGTGAACGTTCTGAAACAATTCTGTTGAAGGAATATGAAAATTTGCACAGAGGTTCCTTATGTAGCGTAATTGAATAATTAGAGTGATTTTGGAATTCATTCCTTAAGGGGTAAAACTAGGGGGTGAAAATTTGTATAATTTTTTATGTAAAATCCGTTCTAGGACTATGAGTATGAAATTCTTTTCAGAGGTCCCTTAAATGATGAAAGTGAGTACCTAGAAGCGAATTTTAGGCATGCATCCCCTAAAAAATAAGGGATGAAAATTTGTAGAAAAATTTGTTAAAATCGGTTTTAGAAGTATGAATTTTGCAGACGTTCCTTATGTAATGTAATTTAGCACTAAGAAGCAATTTTTGGAAATTCGCCCTCTCGGTGTGAAATGAGGGGTTGAACGTTCTGGAACAATAAATTCTGTTCAAGGAATATGAGAATTTGCGCAGAGGTTTATTATGTAGCGTAATTGAATACTTAGAGCGATTTTTGGAATTCATTCCTTAAGGGGATAAAACTAAGGGTAAAATTTGTATAATTTTATGTAAAATCCATTCTAGGACTAGGAATATGCAATTTTGTACAGAGGTCCCTTAAGTGATGAAAGTGAGTACCCAAGAAGAAAATTTTTGGACATACACCCCTAAAAAAAATAAGCACTCCCTAAAAAACAATTAAAAAAAAAAATTTGTCTAAAAAATAAAAAAAGTTGGGGTGGACCACTCTTATCATTTAGGGGTATAAAAAATAGATAACCTGGGAATAGGTTGTGACCAAACCAAACCAAACCAGACCTACTGAATATACATATAAAATTTTATCAAAATCGGTCTAGCCGTTTCGGAGATGGTAACAAAAAATTAAAAAAAAACAACCCCTATTAAAAAATTGGGGATGATGATGGAACGGTGAAAATTTAGGGTTATTTGTATTTTTTAATGCCAACTAAAAAATAAAAACAATTTTTTCTTTTCAAAAATAAAAATGAGGGTGGGCTACCCCTCTCGGCTACCCTAACCACATAAGGGTATAAAAATAGATAACAACCTATTCTTAGACGTACTGAATATTGTATATATATTATAAAATTTCATCAAAATCGGTCAAGCTGTTTCGGAGATGGTAACAAAAACTTAAAGCAACCCCTATTAAAAAATAGGGGGATGATGGTAGAACGGTGAAAATTTAGGGTTGTTTGTATTTTTAATGCCAAATAAAAAAATTAAAATATTTTTTTCTTCAAAAATAAAAAAAAAATGGAATTGGGCTACCCTTATCACTTAAGGGTATAAAATAGATAACAAACTATTTTTCAGACATACTCAATATACATAATAGAAACGTCATCAAAATCCCGGCCAAGCCGTTTCGAGATGGTAACAAAAAACAACCCCTATTAGGAAATAGGGGGATGATGGTAGAACGGTGAAAATTTAGAGTTGTTTGTATTTTTAAGGCCAAATAAAAAATATCTTTTTTTCAAAAATAAAAAAAATGAGGGTGGGCTACCCCCTCGGCTACCGTTATCACTTAAGGGTATAAGAATAGATAACAACCTATTCTTAGACGTACTGAATACATATAAAATTTTATCCAAAATCGGTCAAGCTGTTTCGGAGATGGTAACAAAAACTTAAAAACAACCCCTACTAAAAATAGGGGATGATGGGAGAACGGTGAAAATTTAGAGTTGTTTGTATTTTTTTAATGCCAAATAAAAAAAAAAAATTAATTTTTTTTTTCAAAAATAAAAAATGGGGGGTGAGCTACCCTTATCACTTAAGGGTATAAAAAATAGATAACAAACTATTTTCAGACCCTACCTCAATATACATAAAAACGTCATCAAAATCGGCTAAGCCGTTTCGGAGATGGTAAACAAGAAAACAACCCCTATTAGAAAATAGGGGATGATGGTAGAACGGTGAAAATTTAGAGTTGTTGTGTTTTTTAAGGCCAAATAAAAAATATTTTTTTTTTTCAAAATAAAGAAATGAGGGTGGGCTACCCTCTCGGCTACCCTTATCACTTAAGGGTATAAGAATATATAACAACCTATTCTTAGACGTACTGAATATACATATAAAATTTTATCAAAATCGGTTAAGCCGTTTCGGAGATGGTAACAAAAACTTAAAAAAACAACCCCTATTAAAAAATAGGGGATGATGGTAGAACGGTGAAAATTTACGTTCACTGCACAAACGTTCCTTATGTAACGTAATTTAGCACTAAGTAGCACTTTTTGGAAATTCGCCCTCTCAGGGTGTGAAATGAGGGGTGAACGTTCTGAAACAATTCTGTTGAAGGAATATGAAAATTTGCACAGAGGTTCCTTATGTAGCGTAATTGAATAATTAGAGTGATTTTTGGAATTCATTCCTTAAGGGGGTAAAACTAGGGGTGAAAATTTGTGGAATTTTTTATGTAAAATCCGTTCTAGAACTAGGAGTATGAAATTCTGTTCAGAGGTCCCTAAAATGATAAAAGTGAGTACCTAGAAGCGAATTTTAGGCATGCATCCCCTAAAAAATAAGGGATGAAAATTTGTACAAAAATTTGTTAAAATCGGTTTTAGAAGTATGAATTTTGCAGACGTTCCCCTATGTAACGTAATTTAGCACTAAGAAGCAATTTTTGGAAATTCGCCCTCTAAGGGTGTGAAATGAGGGTGAACGTTCTGAAACGTCTCTGGTCTAGTTGAAGGAATATGAAAATTTGCACAGAGGTTCCTTATGTAGCGTAATTGAATAATTAGAGTGATTTTTGGAATTCATTCCTTAAGGGGTAAAACTAGGGGTGAAATTTTGTATAATTTTTTATGTAAAATCCGTTCTAGGATTAGGAGTATGAAATTCTGTTCAGAGGTCCCTTAAATGATGAAAGTGAGTACCTAGAAGCGAATTTTTAGGCATGCATCCCTAAAAATAAGGGATGAAAATTTGTACAAAATTTGTTAAAATCGGTTTTAGAAGTATGAATTTTGCAGACGTTCCTTATGTAACGTAATTTAGCACTAAGAAGCAATTTTTGGAAATTCGCCCCTCTAAGGGTGTGAAATGAGGGAGTGAACGTTCTGAAACAATTCTCTTGAAGGAATATGAAAATTTGCACAGAGGTTCCTTATGTAGCGTAATTGAATAATTAGAGTGATTTTGGAATTCATTCCTTAAGGGGTAAAACTAGGGGTGAAAAATTTGTATAATTTTTTTATGTAAAATCCGTTCTAGGACTATGAGTATGAAATTCTGTTCAGAGGTCCCTTAAATGATGAAAGTGAGTACCTAGAAGCGAATTTAGGCACGCATCCCCTAAAAATAAGTGATGAAAATTTGTAGAAAAATTTGTTAAAATCGGTTTTAGAAGTATGAATTTTGCAGACGTTCCTTATGTAATGTAATTTAGCACTAAGAAGCAATTTTGGAAATTCGCCCTCTAAGGGGGTGTGAAATGAGGGGTGAACGTTCTGAAACAATTCTGTTGAAGGAATATGAAAATTTGCACAGAGGTTCCTTATGTAGCGTAATTGAATAATTAGAGTGATTTTTGGAATTCATTCCTTAAGGGGGGTAAAACTAGGGGTGAAAATTTGTATAATTTTTTTATGTAAAATCCAAGTTCTAGGACTATGAGTATGAAATTCTTTTCAGAGGTCCCTTAAATGATGAAAGTGAGTACCTAGAAGCGAATTTTAGGCATGCATCCCCTAAAAATAAGGGATGAAAATTTGTAGAAAAAATTTGTTAAAATCGGTTTTAGAAGTATGAATTTTGCAGACGTTCCTTATGTAATGTAATTTAGCACTAAGAAGCAATTTTTGGAAATTCGCCCTCTCGGTGTGAAATGAGGGGTTGAACGTTCTGGAACAATAAATTCTGTTCAAGGAATATGAGAATTTGCGCAGAGGTTTATTATGTAGCGTAATTGAATAATTAGAGCGATTTTTGGAATTCATTCCTTAAGGGGATAAAACTAAGGGTAAAAATTTGTATAATTTTTATGTAAAATCCATTCTAGGACTAGGAATATGCAATTTTGTACAGGAGTCCCTTTAAGTGATGAAAGTGAGTACCCAGAAGAAAATTTTGGACATGCACCCCCTAAAAAATAAGCACTAAAAAAACAATTAAAAAAAAAATTTGTCTAAAAAATAAAAAGTTGGGGTGGACCACTCTTATCATTTAGGGGTATAAAAAATAGATAACCTGGGAATAGGTTGTGACCAAACCAAACCAAACCAGACCTACTGAATATACATATAAAAATTTTATCACTTAATCGGTCTAGCTGTTTCGGAGATGGTAACAAAAATTAAAAACACACCCCTATTAAAAATTGGGGATGATGATGGAACGGTGAAAAATTTAGGTTATTTGTATTTTTTAATGCCAACTAAAAATAAAAAAACAATTCTTTTTTCTTTTCAAAAAATAAAAATGAGGGTGGGCTACCTCTCGGCTACCCCTAACCACATAAGGGTATAAAAATAGATAACAACCTATTCTTAGACGTACTGAATATACATATAAAATTTCATCAAAATCGGTCAAGCCGTTTCGGAGATGGTAACAAAAAACTTAAAAAAGCAACCCCTATTAAAAAATAGGGGATGATGGTAGAACGGTGAAAAATTTAGGGTTGTTTGTATTTTTTAATGCCAAATAAAAAAAAAATTAAAATATTTTTCTTCAAAAATAAAAAATGGGGTGGGCTACCCCCTTATCACTTAAGGGTATAAAAAATAGATAACAAACTATTTTCAGACATACTCAATATACATAATAAAACGTCATCAAAATCGGCAAAGCCGTTTCGGAGATGGTAACAAAAAACAACCCCTATTAGGAAATAGGGATGATGAGTAGAACGGTGAAAATTTAGAGTTGTTTGTATTTTTAAGGCCAAATAAAAAATATCTTTTTTTCAAAAAAAATAAAAAAATGAGGGTGGGCTACCCCTCGGCTACCGTTATCACTTAAGGGTATAAGAATAGATAACAACCTATTCTTAGACGTACTGAATATACATATAAAATTTTATCAAAATCGGTCAAGCTGTTTCAAAGGAGATGGTAACAAAAACTTAAAAACAACCCCTACTAAAAATAGGGGATGGTGGGAGAACAGTGAAAATTTAGAGTTGTTTGTATTTTTAATGCCAAATAAAAATTAATTTTTTTTTCAAAATAAAAAATGGGGGTGAGCTACCCTTATCACTTCTTAAGGGTATAAAATAGATAACAAACTATTTTCAGACCTACTCAATATACATAAAACGTCATCAAAATCGGCTAAGCCGTTTCGGAGATGGTAACAAGAAAACAACCCCTATTAGAAAATAGGGGATGATGGTAGAACGGTGAAAATTTAGAGTTGTTTGTATTTTTTAAGGCCAAATAAAAAAATATTTTTTTTTTCAAAAATAAAGAAATGAGGGTGGGCTACCCTCTCGGCTACCCTTATCACTTAAGGGTATAAGAATATATAACAACCTATTCTTAGACGTACTGAATATACATATAAAATTTTATCAAAATCGGTTAAGCCGTTTCGGAGATGGTAACAAAAACTTAAAAACAACCCCTATTAAAAAAATAGGGATGATGGTAGAACGGTGAAAATTTAGGGTTGTTTTTATTTTTTAATGCCAAATAAAAAAAATTAAAATATTTTTTTTTTCAAAAAATAAAGAAAATGGGGGTGGGCTACCCTTATCACTTAAGGGTATAAAAATAGATAACAACGTATTCTCAGACCTACTGAATATACATATAAAATTTCATCAAAATCGATCAAGCCGTGTCGGACATGGTAACAAAACATTAAAAAAAACATCCCCTATTAAAAAATAGGGGATGATGGTAGAACGGTGAAAATTTAGGGTTGTTTGTATTTTTTTAATGCCAAATAAAAAATTAAATTATTTTTTTTTTTCAAAAAATAAAAAATGGGGTGGGCTGCCCTTATCACTTAAGGGGTATAAAAAAATATATAACAACCTATTTTCAGACCTACTCAATATACATATAAAATTTCATCAAAATCGGCCAAGCCGTTTCGAGATGGCAACAAAAAAATAAAAAACAACCCCTATTAAAAATAGGGGATGATAGCAGAACGGTGAAAATTTAGGTTGTTTGTATTTAATGCCAAATAAAAAAATAAAACATTTTTTTTTCTTTTCAAAATCTAAAAAATGAGGGTGGGCTACCCTCTCGGCTACCCTTATCAGTTAAGGGTATAAAAATAGATAACAACCTATTCTTTAGACGTACTGAATATACATATAAAATTTTATCAAAATCGGTTAAGCGTGTTTCGGAGTTAGTAACAAAAATTTAAAAACACCCCTATTAAAAAATATAGGGATGAAGGTAGAACAAGTGAAAATTTAGTGTTGTTTGTATTTTTTAATGTCAAATAAAAAATATTTTTTTTTCACAAAATAAAAAAATTGGGGTGGACTACCCTTATCACTTAAGGGTATAAAAAATATACGTATAACTACCTATTCTCAGACCTACTGAATATACATATAAAATTTCATCAAAATCGGTTAAGCCGTTTCGGAGGAGTACGGTAACCAAAACCATCCAAAACTGTAACACGGGAATTATATACCGACCTGGCCATTTGATTACTGTGTATAGGAATTTAACGTATAAGACAGAGAATAATATAAATGACCGGTTGACAGACAGAGAGACAGCATCAAAAGGGGCCGGCGAGAAGCCGGTGCGACCGATACAGTGTTGCCGGTTTTTACGGGTGTGGGCAAGGTAAAGCATAAGCATGGTGGGAGAACGCATTGAGAGGGGCGGTGCTTTATGTTAAGGTTCGTATTCACTATCCGAAAGAACAAAGGAATGAAATTCGGTATATTTGGATAGCAAACCGAATGCATGCGGCCGTTCGCCATTCGGTTCGCTCCATCATCCGTTTCCAGTCGGTATATCAGAGACGTTCGCAAACGAATAAAAATTATAGAACCACGCGAACAAGACTGGACGTTCGCTCGTTGGATAGTAGCATTCGTTCGTTCGGATAGTGAATACGCACCTTTATGTAGATGAAAGGGTGGGGAAAGGAAATAGATCACCTGAGATCCAAACTATTTTTTGCATCATTCTTTTCGCCTAGCTGTTTCGGTATGTACGTTAAGTGTTTCAAAAATGGCTATTTATACGACCGAAGAGAAGGTGCATATCGTTAAATGGTTTTACATTTCGTCTAGTGTGGAAGAGATCATTGGGCGTTTTGTGTTCACCTTTCAAGATCGCCCTGTGCCTTGTGCCACAACTGTACGCAACATTGTCCATAAATTTGAGCAAACAGGCTGCATTGCGGCGTGCAGAAATTGTGACAATAAAGGAAGGCGCAGAGAAGGTGATTCCCGACAAGGAAATTAATATTTGTGCCGCGGTCGAAACAAGCGAACCTTGTTCAGAAGCCGAAATATAGCCGGACAAGTTGGTTGCAATGCTCGAACGGTTCGCAGGGTTTTAAAAAGCATGGATATAAGTCCTACAAAATCAGTACCACGCAAAAGAAATTTTTTCCCGCAGATTGTAACAGACGTCTGGAGTTTTGCGAGGCTGTAAGAGAAAAGAGCCGATCGGAATAATTTATTTTGGAAAATATATTATTCTCAGATGAAAGCTCGTTTCCCTTACATGGCTACCACAATCCTTCGATAGTACGTTATTGGTCTCGAGAAAATAAGCACCTTAGTATGGCACTGCGGACACAATAATATCCACAAAAACTAAATGTTTGGGCTGGCATGCTGCAAAATCATATCATTGGGCCTTTCTTTATTGATGGTATGTTAACAGCTGCCAAATGTTGGATATGCTTACAAAACCAATTGTACCAGCAGTTCGAAATTTGCCAATCAATTTTTGAGGAAGTGTGGTTTCAGCAGGATGGCTGTCCTGCGCATAACGCGGAACGTAAATCTGTTCCTTCAAACCACATTTCCCAATCGGCTAATTTCCCACAAGGCACAATTAATTGGCCACCACGTTCTCCTGATTTGTCGCCCAATGACTTCTTCCTGTGGGGATATGTAAAAACTCATTTATGGCCATAACCATGAACGACCCATGAATATTGACGAGCTGCGATTAAAAATCGTTCAGTCGTTAGAAAATATCCCCGCTGTTATGTTAGCTAAAGTTAGGTCAGAGTTTTATAACCGTATTGGCTATTGCGAAGCACAACAGGGAGGAATTTTTGAACCTTTGATTTAATTTTTTATAATTATTTTGCTAAATGTCCTTTTTTAAAGTGGATTTTTAGTCATTTTTTTTGATGCTTGTTTTAACTTATGCTGAAACAGCAACAAAAACATGAGCAGTATAGATACAACCGGACGTTTAATTATTTTTATTGTTAAAAGATTAAACGTCTCGAGATGTATGGATAACCTTCAAAATCGTAAATATATTGTAGAATGATGTACACCCAACCTTTCAAAATCCGACTGATTTGATAAATGTGTCAAAGTATGTCTACCGTTCTAGGACTTCGATACTGTCAGTGTTGCCAGATGAAGTTTTGAAAATTTCCTGAAGCCTGGTTGGCACGGTCAATCAACCAACAAAAATATTATTCTTTAAAATATTTATCTGATGATACTTTTAGAAATGCCAAGTTTGAGAAAACAAATTAAATACGCACACTAAATTGTGTCCAAAAAATATGCTTTCTAAAAGGTATTTTCCTGGATAGAAACCTTAATGTTAGGGAATATTTCCTAGACCTGGCATCTACGGCCATATTCTCTCCCACCACTTTGATTTGTCTTAGCTGATTGGTCTCACCCCGCCTCTCGAAATGTGGAAGCCATGCATATCTCTTCGCACGTGTCGCCACCAAACCAAACCAAACTCTTGAGTCATAGGCGTGATACTAATATTTTATTTTCATTTAGATTTAGTATTACAGCCAATTTTAGTTTAAAAGTTTTGCTTATGAATTCTGTAAAATTTAATTTATTAGAATTTTAATAATAATCTTTTTATGACAGCTGACAATGTTTAAGATGCAAACAGTGGAACAACGCCTTCACCACGCTGCTTCTTAAGCCCCATACATACTCAATATAAAAACTCATTGACATGATCAAAAAGTTTTATGATCAAGCGGGTTTTGTATCATAAATAAAAACAGATAAACAATTTTTATGTAAAACGACCTTTAAAATTAACATTATAAACATTATGTAATTGTTAAGTGGCATCGTTTTTATGATTCTAATTGTGCTACACTTTAAGGGGTGTGAAATAAATTACTTATTTATAATAATACTGAATTTATGCGGGGTGGTATAACTAGTGTTATAACGGTTGTAGCTATAGTATTACGGGCAACCAACGGTCCAGCTACGTCGAAACACCGGTTCCCATTAGAACACCGAAGTTAAGCGACATAAGGCGATACTAGTGGATAGACGGGTGACCAGTTCGAAACTCTGTATCGTGCTGTTGTCCAATAAAGGCAAAAGTGTATAATATATTGACACACACTGCTCATTCACGCCGGTTCGAGGCCGGATGAGATCGGATATCTCGTGAGTAAGAGTCGATTTAGACATTTGCTCGGTCATTGACCGAGGACCGCTGTTCGGATTCCGCGTAAACAAAGTAGGCCCCGTCCAAATTAGCCCTGGCAGCAAAAGGAGACGTTAACTTCAAATCTTTTACTTTACTTTATAGTATTACATTATAACATTATCATGTCATAATATTATGAAATAATATTTCCTACTACCAATTTTTTTTAATAATGGTACAGCAAACTTATCAGTATAAAGTTTTACTTATCTTTATCCTTTTTATTGCTATTTATAATTCTGAATACGAGGATAAGAAATTTTAGTTTTCAGTACGCCTATGACCGAAAGCGAACGTCTACCTCCCGCTTCATCTGCGGCCATAATTGGATGGAATCAGGGATGAGTAAATATAAAGGACCATAAAATTAATAAATTTTGCTCGTCTGCTGCAACACGTAAGAAATATTTATTGATGGATCAGTATGACAGAGAAGTAATAAAAAGGCCGTTTTTGTGAATAACAAAATGGTATTTGAACATCATATTATAATCATATTGAATTGCCAATAGATTAATTTATCAGCTATCCGCAAGAAAATTGACAATAATAATAAAAACATGACACATGGCAATTAATATAATTCCAAATTAAAAATCGATAAGAGGTTTCATTCATAATAGTAATATAGATATATTTCAAAGAACTTTACTTAAAATTAAGTTTTTTAATTTTGTAATTAGTTTATAGCACTTGGTGGTATAACTTAACAAAATAATATCAATCATTAAATAAAGCATAAACGAACCAATAAATAAACAAAAAGGTTAATTTATTTAATAAAACGTACAACGTACGGCTTTGTATGCCGATTGTCGTGTGTATGAAGAATAAAGTCAACGTTTGTTCAGTACAATACGATATACTGAAAGAGAAAAGACTATAAAAATACGGGAGAAAATGAGAAGTTTATTACCTATCCACTTAATCCGGATCGGTCGACAATAGAATTTGTGATATTTACAACATTATGTAATTAATTGATTATCGGTCCTATTATGTAACTGAGGATGTACGTAACTAAGTAATAGAGCATATTTTTGGTTAGTTTTTATTTAATGAAGCGTACACACGGCTTTGGTTGCTGATTCTCGTGTGTCAACGTGTTCAGTACAATACGATATATTGAGAGAGATGCTGATGCTCTATTACGTAGACACATTACATCCTTAGTTGCATAATAAGTTGAATGAAATCTAATTAATTCCAAAACGTACTAAAAGCGCAAATTCTGTTGTTGAACAATGTAATCAAAGTATGATTACAGATTAAATAATTATGGAGGTGCATATGAAACATTAAACGATTCATCATTGTGTTAAGTTATACCACGTAATTTAACAAAAAGATCAATCATTTAATGTCTCACTTCACACTGGCTCACTCTATTATTATTTAATACTGATTAGAATGGTCGACAATAGAATTTGCACTATTTACTACGTAATACAGCATATTTTTTGGTTAGTTTATTTAATGATACTAACCGATAATGTACACACGGCTTTGGGTGCCGATTGTCGTGCACAGAGTCTATAGACTCTGTGATTGTATAAATGAACAAGAGAAAAGAGCAAGAATTTTCCCAAGCGTATGAAGTTGAGCTCCGGATTAAGTGGATAGGTAATCATTTTTTCTCTCCCCGACTTACAAGATTGCCATGTGATTCAACTTCTAGACATGTAGGGTAAATGATGACTAAAATAAACGACCCAAGATTTTCTTTGCCGACCAGTATATTATCGTAGTCTTAAAAGAAATTAGAATAAAACAAACTATGTTAAAATTTATGATTATGATTAAGTGGATAGGGTAATAATTTTCTCTCCCCGACTTACAAGATTGCCATAGCGATTTACTTCTAGACATGTAGGTAAATGATGACTAAAATAAACGACCCAAGATTTTCTCTTGCCGACCAGTATATTATCGTAGTCTTAAAGAAATTAGAATAAAATAAACTATGTTAAAAATGTTCATGTATACTACTGAAATGAAGATAATATATTTAAGCTAAATGTAATCTATTACAGTTGTAGTAAAATGAGTAACTAATTGTCGAAAATCCAGATCCAACCCTAGATGCCACATTTTTTTGAAACGTCTACTTCTGCGGTTTGAAATTTTGATGCAAAATCTGGCAATACCGCTCAGAAGAAATGTTCCCACCCATACCCACCCAACTTTTTTCTCTTTTTAATACATTTGATTTGCCATTAAGCTGCCTACATCACTGTCTTACACGTTAAAATCCTATACACAGAGTTGACCTGTCCCGATGTGTAGATAATATTATATGAAAACTGCGGAGTGCGGAGAGCGGAAAGACTGATTATAGCAATAGATGAAATTTAAAACTATAATTTAAAACTATTCAAGAAAGTACACACAAAACAAGGCAACGCCGCGCGTCTGTTCAATTCCGAGCAAAATAGCGAGGCCCCACGAAGTTGGGACCGTTGGGGACCCCACGGAGTTGGGGCCTCGCTCGCCAAAGCGAGGCCCCATCGACAGGTCAGATTTTGATGCGAGACGAGACTTCTAGGGTCTATTTTGTAGCATTAGAAGTTATAAAAAAAATGATGGAATGTTTTTTTTATAAGAATTTTCTTTTAGAAAAAATATTAAAACAACTAATACTATGCGACGGAGCTGTTCGCCGGTGAGCAATGGGTCGTAAGCTAGTGAAAATTAAATTGTGATAATTACGTCTTTATAATATACTGGGCGCCACTCAGTTTTCCATTTACTTTCAAAAACTTCTAAGTTGAGAACTGAGAAATCAACTCAGAATATAGGTATTACTTATTTTAGGAATTACACAAATGAAAAAACAGATCTACATTTTCCTGAAAAACCTGTGTTTTCAGTATAATTGTTTTAACTCAATTTTCATTGTCTTACATACACTTATAGGAACTCTCTTACCTATTTTTTTTCTGCAGTATATGCTGCCGAAATTTTCGGAATATAGTTCGGACCAACCTGTACATAATTCTATTTTTGACGCTCCCAACGCTCCCAAAGTGAATGAGATTTCATGATTCTTCTCCTCACTTTTGTTTGCATGCTGGTGATTAAACGTCTTCGATTTTCGGTTCGTGATCATTGAATTTTAACTGCAGACAATACTAAGCCTCTGAACATTAATTAAATAGAACTAGTTGAAGTCTAAAATCAATTTCTTTAAATTTTCTTTTGAATTAAAGTCCTATCAAAGATTCTTCTCCTCACTTTTGTTTGCATGCTGGTGATTAAACGTCTTCGATTTTCGGTTCGTGATCATTGTATTTTAACTGCAGATAATACTAAGCCTCTGAACATTAATTAAATAGAACTAGTTGAAGCCGAAAATCAATTTCTTTAAATTCTCTTTTGAATTAAAGTCCTATCAAACATTTCATTGATTAGTGGATTTCCAACAAGTAAACGAGACGCTTTTCAATAATTTGATAAAGTGGTCGTGGCCGAGCCCATCGCTAAAAGAACGATAAAAAATAATTAAAGCGATTCTTCCCGTCCCCTATGCCGCTGATTCCTGGTTCTCGCGAACTTTTCATTTAAACTAGGAATCTGTTGTGCACCTCTTAACAAACCCGCTGTTAAATTTCGCGGAAGGAATGAGATTAATGGCGTGACGAACTTATAAAAACGTTCTTCCACGCAAATTCGGTTATTTAGTGGTGAACGTAAAATATAACTGTTGAATCTCACAAGACGGCATTAAGAGATGGCCGTAGGGGACGCCCGCTCTAAATTGAATTATTTGCAATCCGCAAGTCTGATCTTGAATTATACATTGGAGCATTGGTGGGGAAGCGATGATTTCAATACCCTGAAGGGAGAGAATACAGCATTTTTCGTTTATAATTAATTTAATTTCACTGAAAATATATAGCGCCTTTGTCAGTTAAAGTTAGAATATTCTTCACAGTTTTGTGTTTACATATATCGAACCAATAATAAAATGGTATTACGATTCAAACACAGATGCAAAAAAAATACAACGGAGAAATTTTTGGTTAAATTTAAACTGTTATATTTTTGTTATTTTTAGACCTATTTTCATGATTTATTATCAACTTGTATATAAATAAATGAACTTTAAAACGTAAACTGTGGAATTTGCAACAATAATGACAATAAGAAGCAAATATAAGAGGATAAGACGAATTTTGCTGCAGTAAGTTAATTTGTAGTGAATTTTATATAGAAGCAGGTAATTTTTGCTGCAGTTTGAGACTATGTTCATGTAGATTTCAGGGTTCACATTAATATATGTCATTAGGAAATTTTTCTCAAGAATGGATAAGGCGGGTTTTGCAACTTGACACATGGTGTCCTCAAAGAAAGTTATATATCAATGTTGCGTTTTTTGTAATAGAACACCCTATACAGGGTGGTCCGAACTGTATTCCGAAAACTTCGGCAGCATATTCTGTAGATAAATATAAGTGAAAAAGTTCTTATAAATGTATGTCCTAAAATGGCACCCTGTGTGATATTATCCAAAGAGGACTTCGCATCGCTGAGAGATGGTGCAGGACTGTCGGGCTGAGTATTAACTCAGATAAAATCGCAGTAGTACCATTCACCAGAAAGCGAAGTTTGAAAAACTTGAAAAGAATCCATCTAGATGGAAAGGAAATACTGCCATCACAGGAAGTGAAATATCTGGAAATAACCCTGGATAGCAAACTTCTCTGGAACAGGCATATCAAGAACATTACCAGCAAAGCCATAAAGGCTCTCATGATATGCAGAAGACTGGCGGGAAATAGGCGGGGCTGCGCGCCTAACATTTTGCGCTGCATGTATACCATGATAGTAAGACCCATGATTACTTATGGAGCAGTTGCTTGGTATACAAAACTAGAGCAACGTACAGCTAGGCAAAACCTCTGCAAGGTACAGAGACTGGCATGTATCTGCATCACAGGTCCATGAGAACATGTCCAACAGCAGCAATGGAGGTCATTTTAGACCTAACACCACTGCACCTTGTCGTCGGTAGTTATGCCAATGCGACAATGATTAGTATGGTCACTGAAGGAAACAGTACTGGGAGAATTTTCAGGTCAGGGGCTTGGAACACCCTCAAAAAGAAAATTCCACTTCTCCAACTCCCAGTGGATGACATACCAAGAATTTACAACTTTGAGAAACACCTCACTGTAGTATTGAGTAATAAAAAGGATTGGAAGAAAGAAACGCTTACTCAGCATATAAAAGACCATACCATCACGTGGTATACTGATGCTTCCAAAACCAAAGCAGGGACAGGAATAGGAGTATTTGGGCCGAAAACTGAATACTCCGAACCAATGGGCACCTACCCCAGTATCCTTCAGGCAGAAATTTGCGCTATCGAAAGATGCGTACAGTTTATATTAGATAGGAACTATCGAAAACAGGAAATTGCCATCCTATCCGATAGTCAAGCAGCACTTAACGCGATGAATTTAGTAACCATCAATTCGAAGTTCAAAAAGTCAAAGAAAGTCAAAGAATGCCTAGAGAAGCTTAACAAATTAGGCAAAGAAAATAAAGTCCTTCTACTCTGAGTGCCCGCTCACCAAGGGATAGAAGGTAATGAAAAAGCAAATGATCTAGCTAGAAAAGGAGCGAACACTCCACTAACTGGACCAGAACCGTTCTGTTTTCCAAACCGGAACCAACTGAAAGCCGAACTGAAGAATCTGGAAGACCCCATCCGTAACTTGGAATGGGTGTCCTCCAACGGTCTAAGACACTCGAAAAAGTTCCTCAGAACTTATGACCTAGAAAAATCAAAGGTTTTCCTTGATTTAAGTAAAAACAATCTTCGGATTGTCACGGGGTTTCTAATAGGACACTGTCTCCTAAACGAACACCTCAGTAGGCTGAAACTGAGAAACAACGGCGAATGCAGATTTTGTGGGGAAAATGGGGAAACACCAGAACACCTTATCACTGAGTGCGCCGAGACGACGACCATTCGTACCATGAACCTTGGTACGTCTGATGTCGAGGATGGAGAGCTGGCCTCTGTGGAGCCGTCTCAGATACTGGCTTTTGTTAAAGCCCTGAGACTGTATGATGAGTTATAACCCGTTATAACTAAAGAAAGAGGAACACACAATAGATATATAAGGTCGCGGTGATTAACTCCCCTCCTAAACATTCTACATTCTTCTACATGTCGAGTTTTTGTTAGTAGCAAGTAAAATTGTTTTGGTGTATTGTGGTGAATTAGTGTTTTATTATTCTGTGATATTATTATTACAAAATATACCTATTATGAATTTTTATTCAAACAAATAAGAATATTGCAGTATATTTAGTTTGATTAAACTAATGACAAATCTTGATTGATTGATTTCTATGTTATTTTTTATAAACCTATGATTCCTAAATATCAGTTTGTAGCAAAATTGCCCAAAAAATATAATGAAGGATATTCTGTATAATCATAGAATCAGGAGTATTAATTCTATGCGTATGATAGTCACGTTGTGTATGTGTTGGAAGCAGATGCCGTAGTCGGCCTATGTCCGAAATAATTAGACCATATGGCGATTATAATTTATTAAATATACCTACCTATATCCACAAAGTTACGCGGAAGAGTTTTGATTGCATTGGTTTCAACTTCTATGCGGAGGGTGTTAATCTTTTGTTGTTATATTATACAAAAAAAAAAGATTTACCCCCTCCGCAAAGACTATTTATAACCACGAAGTTGCACGCATCTGGCAAGTTTAGTATGGACAAATCGCCATATGTCTAGGGTAAAGTACGGTTAGATGACGCGGGGGAAGAGATGCCACAGATCACGTGACGCGGACTTGATAACAACCGTAGGCGTCGGCAGGATCAAAGCGCTATTTAGCCATTATTGTTTTTCTTGTGGTTGGTGTTTGATTAAGCACCTGTTTAGACAGAAATTGTGAAAATAAAGTTGGTAAGATGATAATTTATTGCTTAAAATTTATTTGTATGTTTTTAATATTATTGGGAAAGTATGTTTAAAATAAAAATATGGAATTTTTCACTTTTATAGCATTATATTGGGCATATTTAAGATTATATTTTGTATTCTCGGCTACAGACTCATTAGGTACAGGCGTGGGCCTAGGAGGCATCTATCCGTACCAAAAAGGAGAGACGCCGACTTTCTTGTACGGAGAGATGCCAAATTTTTTTTAATAATAATATAGCATGATTTTACATTTTAATGACTTGTGTAGGGCATTTTAATCCTCTTGTTTTATATTTATTGCTACTGATCCACACGGGGCATGCGTAGGCCGTTATGCATTTATCACTACCCAAAAGGAGAGATTCCACTTTTTTTGTAAAGTTAATTACTTTGCTAGGTATGCCGAGAAAATACTTTCGGAAGCCTTCAGATAAATCAAGAGGGTCGTATACAAATGAGCAACTAGCTACTGCTATAGAATATGTCCAATCTGGAGAAATTTCTAAGCTTGAGGCAGAAAGAAGATATGGCGTTCCTGTGCGAACAATTGACAGAAGAATTAAATTTGGAAAGAGAGGAAAAGGATCGCTGGGCCCGGAAGGTATTTTAACTATTGCGGAATTACAAAATTCCTAGGTAAACCTTATTATAGGGGTTCATACCTTTAAATTTTATATCAAAATTATTTATTATATCAAAAATTTGTGTGCATCTGGATTTGCTCCTGATCGGAACTCAGTGAGGTCTATGGCTTTCCATTTTGCAGAATAGCTTAAAATCAAGCATACATTTTCTAAAGAAGATCAAAAAGCTGGCAAGCAATGGTTAAGATCCTTTTTAGAGAGAAATCCAGATCTTTCTATACGACAGGCAGAAGGGCTTTCTTTAGCAAGGGCCAAAGGAATGAATCGAGACGAAGTAGGAAAGTTTTTTGAACTATTGAGAGACATTCTAACTGAAAATAATTGGATGGATCGACCAGCCAATATATTTAATATGGATGAAGCTGGAATTCAAGTTATAAATAAACCTTCTCAGGTTTTGGCTCCCAAATTTGCAAAAGATGTGCATGTCTTAACGTCTCGTGAACGCGGTGAAAATGTAACCGTAATAGGATGTTGCAGTGCCGAGGGAATGTTCCTTCCGCCGGTACTAATTTTAAAGAGAGTTAATAAAAAGCAAGAGTTTGCTGATGGTTTGCCTGCTGGATCTTCTGTCCAAATGAATAAAAAATCATCATTTATAAACTTTCTGGATTTAAAGGTACCGGCATCTATCCACTTGATGAACATGCTATTCCCGATCATTTCTTTGCGATCGCCGATGAAGCAACAGCAAATGCTGACCAAAATAATGTTCCTCATGAGGAAACCGTCGAGAACCCAGGTGAAATATCTTTTCCTATAAGGAAAACAACTCCAGATCGCCATTCATTGGACCATGAATTTCCAATTCAGAATGAAAATAATACCCCGCCGCAGAAAAAGATTGATTTCGTAGAGCCTCAGCCAGGTACATCAAAATGTTTAGACGACATAACTCCCAGTAAGTTTTTGAAACAAATACAGCCTATTCCAAAAATTCCGTTATCATTTAACAAACGCAAACAGTCGGCTACAGAGTTGACTTCTCCTAGGAATATTTCAGAAAAGAAATATAAAACAGAGAAAATTATTAAATCAACAGCAAAAAATAAAAATAATAATAAAGTAAATAGTAGCAATACAAAAAACAAAAAAGTAAAGAAAAGAAAGACAAATGATACATCCGAAAGCGAAGATGAGATGCCCTTATCGGATTTAAAGAAAATCCAAAAACATGAATTACCCAAGCAAGATACGGATAAAAAATATTTTTGTGTGGAATGTTTTGAGGATTACAGTAAAACCACCAAATCAGTTGACTGGATTTGCTGCATAAAATGCAACAAGTGGTTGCATGAATCATGTACTATCCACATAAACACTTGCAACTCATGCAAACGTGCGGAATTAAAAGAAAAATTTTCGGCATCTTTCCCTTATGGGATTTAACATGGGGCATCTTCTCCGCACATCTGTAGGCAACTCACCGTATCTATAGCGAGAGTTCTTAGTTATTTTCTTAAAACTAATATAGTACTTTTTATGTTGTTTAAAAGCCAGTATTTCAATAAAAAATAGATTATAGAATGTTTATAAGCTTTTGAAATAAAGTTTTTTTTAACCGAGTTTTACATTTTTTTAAAAAAACTGCGGCATCTATCCGTACTTTACCCTAATTATTTCGGACATAGACCGAATTCGGCATCTGCCTCCAATATATGTAAAAAACAAGCAACCGTTTTTGGCTAAGAGTAATAAATTATTGCATTTGATTTATATTTCATTTGATCAACATGAGGCTTTTAAAAAATGAAATAAAAAACTCAGGCCCGTATAAAAAAATTAAGTTGATCATGAGACGGTTGCTAAGAAACGAAACTTCAGATTAAATATCGAATATTATCCATTTAATGGGCAGGAAAATTAGCAATGGGAATATGATATTTGTATTATCAAATCTTTTCAAGTAAAATAAAACAAAATCGGAAAATTGGGTTGTTTCCAAATAATTTTATGACTAAACGGATATTCTTTTAAAATTTCGAAACGGAGCATTTTAGGGTGTAGCAAGGTGGCACTTCTTGTTAATTAAATTACCTTTGTATCTCTTCTGGTTTGCAAGATCCCTGTAGTATGCTATTTAATATAAAATAGTGTATATTAAAAATATTAGAGAAATATTTCAGTTATTCAACTTCTTACATATTTCTGATTATCCTTTTAATAACTGAGTTTTATTGACTTAAAAAACGTAAATTACAGCATGAAGTTGTGCATCTAATTTCTTTCCTCCGCGTTATTTTTCAACAGTTTATATTTAATACATAAATTCGCAATTATACCTTATAAAAAAGAGCGTTACTAAAAAGCAAATTTAAAACCCGATGAATGACATGAAAAACATACCCTCAATACGATTCTAAATAGGTTGGCCTTAACAATATTTTATCGATATAATATTGGCTGTCCATTTTTCATTGAAAATATTTTTCGAATTTTTATTTTCGCGCTCGCTAATCGCTTAGATTTTCAAGGAATTTATTAAACCGACCATCGTTCTTATGACTATCATCGATCAAATCATGGGTATTTTTTATATGCAGTCCTATAGCTATTTTTTTTGTGTTTATATTAATTTTTTGATATTATTTAAGAAATCAAGAGACCATCTAGAATGAATTGTCAGTTCTACGACATTATAGCTTCATTTTATGATGTATCAGTTGAATTGTTTATTTTCGATTTGAATTCCACCGTTTGGCAACTGCTTTTTTACATCGCCAAAAATGTCATTTTAACTTTAAGGCTGATCAAAAATAAGTTGCAAATTGATGCACATTTTTTATAGTATATAAGATAGATTTTTTTATTTTATAAAAATATTTTATACTTAGATATAAGACATGTTAAATGGTCAAATTAAAAATATTTCCCACATATTTCCGAATATTGTTTCTGGATCATGCATTTTAGATTTTCACGTAATATGTTGTTTTCATTTTTCCTGTTTAGAAAGTATATTCGGAATCAATAAATGTCCCTTTTTACGGTATTGACGAGCACTGCAGTCCGGAAAAACCATTAGGTTTATAGGCCGGAATAACAAAAACAGAACAATGATTTATAGAGTCCAGTGCTCGCTGGCAGGGTTAATAAATCTGTTGAATATGTAAAGCAATTAGTAGGTATGAAAATAGCCACTTTAAAACACATTATTCACTGAAAATCTGTACAAAAGAGATGGACGATGGTTTAAATGTAAAAAACAAATGGAGACGGCAGAAAACAACACGAGAGATGGAGATGGTTTAAATGTAAAAAACATAATAGTATATAACTAAAAGTAAATAGGAGGAATTCAGAGTTGGGATTTTAATGACACAAATCTAATCTCTTCAATAAAAATTAAAATACATTTTGGAGAGAGACATTTTAGGGTGTTTATGACTTGTTCAAATGATGATTACTAGCAAATATACAACACTAATTAGACGATTCACCAGAACAGAATAATCAATTATTTGTTTAATAAGCCTATAGACGAATAGTCAATTTGTTTCATTAAGCAACAAGAGATTGCGGCTGTATTTTTATAAATTAAATATTTTCAAAGCAAACCTTTTGAGAACGTTTAGTTTTTAATTAAATATTTGTTCGTGCTGGAAAATTAGACGACAGTAAATTTTAATCAAATAACCGCCTGATTTTAATTGGGGCGTTAAAAATTGTAACAGACTATTGTAATACACATGCGTAGTCTATTCGTTTGGAAGGCGAAGTAATAAATAATCTAAAATTATGCAAATTAACCTTACCTGATAGTACGAGTCTCGGTATCGCACAGTACTATTTAGGCAAAGTTACTGGATAAGTACAGGTAATATCAGCGCACGGGTGAAAAAAAATAAAAAGGAGGAAATATAATAGAATTTTGACATTTTTGCCTCGAAAAGCTCCAAAATGGCGGAACAGTGGCGTATCGATTGGTTGGCTTCTTAATAGTTATCCATATAATAAAATAATTTAATATTTTTGAAATGTAATTGCCAGTTTTGTTTATACATATTTAAAAATTCTATTACAAAAAATTTTAAGGATAAAACTATTTTTGATTTTAAGTTATTTTTCGAAAGCCTGACTTAGCACTGAAAAAGACTTAAAATTTAAGTAATTTTCAAAATAATTTGTAATTTAAATCTTTATTCCGAAATAGAAAAAGAATTAAGTCATTAAAAATGCTTAAATCTTTTAAAAGATTTAGGTCTTTTTATAAAGGATTTAAATCATTAAAAAGGTTTAAATCTTTTTATAAAAGACTTAAATCAGATTTTCATATATTTTTATGATAAATTTTTAACAGTAGCATTCCTTTTCAAACAGTCAACAAATAAAAAGTTATTTTTTCGGAACCAGTTTAGATTATTTGTCGTGTTGCGAGTGCGTAATGAGTCTGTTCTCTTTCAAGTGAATCAAGTGAATCCCCCACCCCGTTATGTAGCCCGAAAGACAAACCAAACAAAATGATCTCCAATATATTCAAGAATACATTAAAATATTTCAGCCTCTATTAACTTATGCTATCAACATACTACACAGTGGTCAAAATATATCACTACTTTCTAATGAGAATGTTTTTCTATTATCCGGAATATAGTTTGGACCACCCTGTATTTAGACTATATACATACAGAAAAAAACTATTACATCTATATCTCTGACTACTACTAACTGCTACTAACTAACAATTTGTTTTTTGCGGTCTGTTTTTGTTTAAATGTTTTGTTCATTATTCGTGTTGGGATTTATTTTTAAATTAATGCTAATCGTTAGGCAACCAGTACACTAATAGAATATGTACTTCTTTTGTACAATCAAAATTGTCACTCTAAATTTTACATAACCAAATTGTCACTCTAAATTGCTGTCTTTTTTATACAGATGTCACTTGTCATTATTCAATTTATTATTCGAATTCTCAGAATGTCGTTAACAAAAGTTCATCTTAAAATAAAATTTTAATCAATCACAATTATTGTTTATCTCCTTCATTTACCGGACTAATAATATAGAAATTACAGTTCAATTACAACAATTCAATCGACTTTAAATTATAATTCTGAGCTGGCAAATGAGGTAGATGCTTTACCTAGACCGTTATTCAGAAGCTAAAGAAACCTATCGATGACAATATGCATGAAAATTAATTCCTAGCACACAACCAGACCATTAGTACACAACAATGTTGGTTCAGTATCAAGTTTATTGTAGTGATTTTAGCTGGCTTTTAGCCGCGTATGGCACAGATCGTTACCCAGTGTTACCACAAGCTTATTTTTCATCGGGGTAGATTATCACGAGATAGCGGGGTTAAATTTTTTTACAAAGGAGGAGATCTTCCCCGAATGGCGCAGTTTTGGCAACACAGCCGTTATCACTTTTTCTCTCGCTAGTCACGGCCCCCATTCAAAGCCGTGTGTACAGGGTGGACCAAATTGGACGCTTTTAAAGGGAAACACCCTTTTCTATAGGAGATAGACGAAAACTAATATCGGTGTCTGGAGCTCAATTTTTATCAAAAACATGATGGCGGAAACCGCACATCGATATCTGTTACCGTTTAAAAATAATTTTTTAACCTAATAAAATAATTGTAAAATTTGTTTGTTGACTTTGTTATAACTTTAAAATACGGATTCGATTAGTTCAAACTATTTGCCTTCAATTTTCTTGAAAACGAATAACTCATTTAGGATCAAAATTGTATAGAGCAGTCCTAAAAAATATTTATATTTTATCCTACTCGGAGTCCTAAAAAATATTTTATCCTACTCGGATAACAAAGTTAGAAAAAATAAAAAAGTAAAGTATCCCCTTAAGTTAGTAACAATTCTTTACAATCAAATGTTAATAATTGTATATTAAACAGGGACGTGATGCTGCTCATAACATTAGATGTCAAAAATGCTTGCAAAAAAACACAGCATGTGCATTTTTAAAATATCGCTATAACTTTTTTGCTATGGAAAATTTTGTATTTTTGTGAAAACATTTCCAAAGCACCTTTTTACGTAGAATTTACTGGTTTAAGTATATTTTTTTAAAATTAATAATTTAAGAATTATCAACAAAAAATTTGATTTTTATATGGAACACCCTGTATATTTTTAATTAGTTGAAAAGAATTTAAAATTATCTTTCCAAAAATATAGCATACTTCATATTTTGCTCGATTCCTCTTCGAGATATAGAGTTTTTAAAAATTCGCCCACTTTGAATAAGTAGGCTTTGAACGACACTGTCTGTAATGCAAAAAAAATTAGCTGTGAGCATCAATTAAAACGAAAATAATATTTACAATGAGAGATGCCGAACTTTATAATAATTTAAACTATATTTAACAACATCAACATATTTAAACTATATCTAATAACAATAAAAATTAATAGCCAACCAAGACATGAGATTTTCCTACAGGTATTCGACAAGTCGACCGTCTTCTGTTATGGACAGACGGGACCGTTTTTGAACATTTCTCGCGGAATTCATTAACTCAGTGAGGGTGAAAGATACCCTCGCCTTACCGCTAAGTACTTCTGGTTTAGATTATACGGGAAATTTTAAAATAAGAACCTATATTCTTCCGCAAAGATAAAAAATCAACTAAGGATAACAGGCACACAAGTCCGGCGGCCTCGACGGGCAACGGCTGGGATCTTAGTTAGCTATTCAATTATTCTCTAAATTGGCTGCAAAAATTTGCTGATAACTTCAGCGTTCTGAGGCGGTGCCTCGTCTTGCTGGAAAAATATGTTTTCGAGTTCCATTTGGGGCACATCATCAATAAGGGGTTCAAAGCCTACTAGTTAAAAGTGGCGAACTTATAAAAATTCTGTATTTTGAAGGAGACTATAACAAAATATCAAATGTGATATATTTTTGGAAAGGTAATTTTAAGTTCTTTTTGCTTAATTAAAAATATACAGGGTGTCATCTATAAAAAATCAATTTTTCTGTTAATAACTGTTAAATTATTATCTTTAAAAATTATACTTAAACCATTAAATTCTACGTAAAAAAGTGCTTTGGAAATGTTGTCACAAAAATACAACATTTTCCATAGAAAAAAGTTACAGCGATTTATTAAAAATGCATACTTTTAAAAAACACCCCGCAACTCATAAACGGTAATAGATATCGATGTGCGGTTTTCACCATCATGTTTTAGATAAAAATTGAGCTCCAGACACCGATTATAGTATTCGTCTATCTCCTATAGAAAAGGGTCTTTCTCTTTAAAAGCGTCGAATTTGACCCACCCTGTACATAAGAATCAGCAAGAATGGCATCAGGGACAATTTTCTTGCAGACAAGTTATTATTCATTAGGAAAGTAATTTAAGAGAAATAAGTTTGACTAAAACATCCAAACGTTAGTCCTATTTAGACAATAAATACTAAAGCCATACAAACAGAAAACAACGACGTATCTAATTCGAGTAAACTTTTATAAATACTCAAGCTCGTCCACGAGGGAAGGGAGTGATGCGGTATATCTGTTTATAACGTAATTTGCCTAATTTATGTACTATTGGCGTCGGACGGCACACGACGCAACTTGATTACCATGAGCCGATGTTATGGATATTGAATTTGATTTACACGCATTCCCTAGTTTCGATCATCATAAATTTCAGCCGGTTATTAAAACATATGGAGTTTAGAGCGGCGGCGCGGCATTTCCATTAAAACGATATTGTCAATTTTGACGGCGAGGAGCTCCTCCGTCATGCGAATAATCTTGTTTATCGAAACGTAACAGTTTGTAAACAACGGTGACGAATTACCAAATTGAAGCTCGGATCGGATAAATAAGGCCTGTGTTTAGCAACATCTTCTTCTGCGACCTAGCGGGGATTTGTTGCGTTCATCTCTCACTATCGTTCTGTTGTCCATTCTGTTGATATGCTCGTTCCATTCTTCCTTTCTGCTGAGTACCCACTCATTTACATTTTCCACCTTGCATGCTCTTCTTATGCTTTCATTTCTCTCCCTGTCCAGTAGCGTCTTTCCAGCTATTCTGCATAGTATTCTCATTTCGGTTGTCTCTAGTAATTGTTTAGTTTTCGCTGTATCAGGTCGAGTTTCTGTAGTGTATGTCATTATTGGTCGTACCATTGCCTTGTAAATTCTTGCATTAGTTTCCACCTCAATATTTTTATTTCACCATATTGTGTCATTCATGCATCCTGCTATTCTGGTTGCCTTCGTTGTCCGTTCTCGCACCTCCGCTTCTACATCACCATATCCTGAGATTTCTACTCCTAGATACTTAAACTTCATTTCTTGCTGGATAACATTGCTTTCGACTTCCAGTTAGCATCTTAGTGGCACTTTTGATGTCGTCATAGATTTAGTTTTCTGGGTCCATATTATCATATTAATTGATTTGACAGTGCAGTTAAATTGATGTAATAAACGCTGTAGATCGTCCTCATTTCCTATTATTTCATCCATGAAGATGTTGAAAAGAAGAGGGCTCAGTGAGTTACCTTGTCGGATACCACGGTCTGTATTTATTGGTCGGTCAGGACCCCGTTAATTTTGGCTTAAATTTGGTTCGCTTCATATATGTTTTCTATGGTTTTAACGAGGTTGTGTGGGATTTGCCTATCGTAAAGAAGGTGAATAACGTCTCTTAGCTGCACACGCTCGAACGCTTTTTCTAAATCAATAAAACACATATATGCTGGTTTATTATATTCGATTGATTTTTCCGTTATCTGTCTTATGACAAATACCGCGTCTGTGCATGATCTGTCCGATCTGAAACCTTGCTGTTCATCTGCTAAGCATGTTAAGTCGTTAATTTTGGTTGTTATCACTTTTGTTGTAAGTTTTAGTGTGGTGCTTAGAAGATTTATGCCTCTATAGTTTGAGGGCAGGTTCTTATCTCCTCTTTTAAACATCAAGATAGTGGTGCTGCTTCGCCATTCATCGCGTATCCTGTGTTGGTAAAGGATTTTTAGAATCAGGGATAGCTGCTCTATGAGGCATTGGCCGCCATATTTAAGTAATTCGTTTGGGATATCATCTTGCCCTGGGCTCTTCCTATCCTTTAGCTTTCGAAGGGATGTAATTATATCAGCTGCCTCAATCTGTACGTTGTCGTTCGTCATTATTTCGATTTCTTCTGATTTGTACAATTTTGACAAATTTGACAAAAAACAACCCAGGATTCCCTTGCTATGTAATTTGTTTCAACTAACTCTTTTCTAAAAAAGTTCCTACAAAGCGCCAAATTTGTTTTTGAAGTCTGTAGAAGTCACTCTCCATTCGTTTAGAGAAAATTTTCCAATGTTGGTTTTTTGTTTGTCTTACTAGTGCTGTTGTCTCGTTTCGGATTCGTCTATATGTTTCGAATGATTCTCGTGTTCGTAATGTTCTGTAGTTGAGGTATGCTATTTTTTTCTCTCTACATTTTTCTTTAATTTCTGGGCGGAACCACGGAGTTTTATTTATTTTGGTGCTATTATTTCTTTTTATAGTCCGGGTGCCCAAAGCTCCACATGCGGCCTCTTTCATGTTGTTCTTTAGTTTCTCCCAGGGAGGTATTTATGCTATCCTCTGCTTTTATTGGGTTTACTTGGATTTTCTCTGTCAGTCTTTTCTCATATAGTTGTTTAATCGACAAGTTCCATAGCGATTCGATGTTTATTTTTACTTATTGAGTTGCTTGTCCTAGTTTCTTTTGAGGCTTAAATTTTAATTTGATTTTTTCAAGTAACAGACTGTGATCGCTTCCTACATCGGCGGAGTTCAGCGTCCTGATATCTAATATTTCAACTGGATGTATGTATCTGTTTGTCACAATATAGTCAATTGTAGATCTGTGGCCTCTAGTATTGCTAAATGTGAATTTGTATTGCTCTTTAGAAAGAGTAAGAAGAAGAAGAAGAAGCAGAAAATTAGGTTTCAAGCCGCATCAGCATCAAAGGCTATTTAGCAGCGTATCACCTGCTATTTTAGTACGGTACCATATTTTACATTTTACTAAACAACACGATTATAGACAGATTGTATATGTTAAGAGTACAGACATTGATTTCGTACAAATAAAATGTAGATGGTACAGACAACATAGAATAAATCAATAAAACGTAAAAATATATATAGTTGAATTAGTAATAGGTTGCTTTAAACCAAAATGTAATTTTTTAGATACCTATATTTTAGATATATATCCCGATCTTTCCAGAAAATCAAAAAGTTTTGGTTGCTCACTTGTAGAAAAAATAACTGACATTTCTGACGAAAGATTGCAGGCCTCTCTTAGGTTAATTAGCTACTATATTCCTTAAGGATATGTTTGACAGTTAAAGGATTACTGCATTTATCACATAGAGGCGGTGGTTGGCCCTTAAGCAAAAATTGATGAGAAAACCTATAATGTCCTAACATGAGTCTGTTAATTACTGCAGCTTTGCGATGATCATAACTCGATGTGGAGAAACCACAGAAGAATGTCTTTTTGACATTCCAGAGTTTGTTAGGTTTCTCCAGAAGATCCCACTCTAGTCGAACCAGGGATTTGCACAGTCGGGCGACTTTTTTGAGCAGACAACCCGTAGAATAAACTGACCTGTACTGGTTAGACATGCATTTTTAGCGTAATGATCAGCACTTTCATTACCGGCAATGCCCACATAGGGATCCACAATATAGATATATTGGAGCCTAGGCTAGTTGCCCTATGTCGCAAATCCAAAGTCGTGCTTCCAAAGGGTGTTGGGGTAAAGATTTTCTATACATAGTAGAGCATATAATGAATCCGAGCATATCAGCCAAGAAGCCCGAGGACAAGAAACAATATATATTAGAGCCTCCTTAATGGCTAGAAGTTCTGCCTTTAATATTGTAGGGATGTAATCGGAATTGACTATGTATTTCTCTGTGGACAAAAGCACAACCAGTGTGAACACTTGTTACTGAACCATCACTATAAATTATGTTTTCAGGATTGTATTTGGATGTTATTTCAGCTAATTTTATTCTCATAAATGAGCCAGGTACAGAGCGGGAAAGAGTAAGAGCAAGATTTTAGCAGCATAAAGTTATTATTTCAAAAATATCTCCTAATCAAAAAGACAGAACCTTGAAGTATTGATATAGTTGATTGAGATAATAATTAATTAATAATAAAGTTTACAGTTGAGGGTTGGAACCTTTGGTGTTACACAGCAAAATAAAAACACTAAATCACCACAATACACCAAAACACTTTTACTTTTACACTGGACGCGCGTTTCGCTAACCATGTTAGCATCATCAGCAGATGATTATAAACTGTCAGTTTACCACTTAATTTAAGACCTATGATGGTTCGAATAATAAGTAGTACTTTATTATTGCAAAATAAAAACACTAAATCACCACAATACACCAAAACACTTTTACTTTTACACTGGACGCGCGTTTCGCTAACCATGTTAGCATCATCAGCAGATGATTATAAACTGACAGTTTATAATCATCTGCTGATGATGCTAACATGGTTAGCGAACTGACAGTTTATAATCATCTGCTGATGATGCTAACATGGTTAGCGAAACGCGCGTCCAGTGTAAAAGTAAAAGTGTTTTGGTGTATTGTGGTGATTTAGTGCTTTTATTTTGCAATAATAAAGTACTACTTATTATTCGAACCATCATAGGTCTACATATGGAACTTATATATATCGAAAAAATAGCTTATTGCCAAATATTCCTAATGCCGCGACCGCACATACGACAATCAGCGATTTCTGAGGGCTCGTCACCGGACTCCTTTCCGTCCACACATGCGGGCATCGCCGAGCTCTGATAGGAAGGGTTCATCAACAATATAGACACGAGCGCTCGTTCTCGTCGCCGATCGAGTCGCCGAACTCCAACTTCCCCGTCCACAAATGCCGCAAGTGCGGTCACGGCATAAGGCAGAGAGTTGGTAAAACCGTATTTTAAACATATAAAAATAAGTTATTTGTTTTTTATGCTGCGATAATTTTGGTAATTTGGCAAAACTACCTTCATTTTATGGTGTGTTATGCAGGAATACTTTTTAGGTAATTTCCAATACCACAGAGTTGTAACACATTTTTCATCATGGTGCGTCGCCACATTTACCAAAAAGGGCGAAAAATTATATAAATGAAGTTTTTGGGAGGCGTTGGATAGGACCTAACAGTTCACAGATTTTTACTTGTTTATTATCTTAAAATATGTGTGTTTGTCTCTTGTTTAATCAAGAGATTGTGGTTACACCCAACTGAATTAACAAATTGATTAAGCACGACAGAATTTTCTTAAAATTGTGCCGATAATCCTGTAATTGTGCAAAAAATAATGTTTTTCTTAGATTTTTTGGTGGTCCAATATTTTACTTTCAGATTTTTATATTCATTATTTTTTAACATTTTCCATTGGATGAGTTGATAAAATCTTTATATTAACCTGTCTACAAATAGATTTCCATCGAATTTTCTAAGACAGGTAGGGTAGGTAAGCAGAGTCCTTTTATAAAACCGATATTTAAAGGGCAGTTAAAATCTGTTCATGTCTATATTCATTTATTCATTGACTGAAGATAATGTATGATGTGATATTGTATAATGTGATGCTTTATGTGACATTAATTGTCATAACTGAACCGACTGTAAATAGAACAGCGATTTTGTTTAAACTCACATAAATATTTCTGTTTCCGAAGCAAAATATTTAAGAGTTTTCAAGATATTTAAATTTGGTTATTTTAAGTTAGTTTCGCTAATTGTTTTTTTGCATAACATACTATAAAATACTTAGTTGCACGGGTCTCTAATGCGTGTTTTTATATTGTATTGGGGCTTATAAGATTATTATTAACTAATTTTGTATTTTGGATTCTTTATGTTCCATATACACTCATATTTTTATAAATATTAGTAAACTTCACAGAATTTTCGGTTTTTATCCCGGAATCCCCTTTTTAGTTTATGCTGTATGTTTAAAAAATTGCCGAAAATTACAAAATCGGTTTTTATTTTTTTCTCACCCTGTATCACCCTGATCGAGGCAGATTATTATAATAATAGAAATCCCCCCTCATAATAAAAGAAATGTTAAAAAATTATTTATATAATGCAAACTCAGGGATAGGAAGAGGTGGACCAATTGCATGGGCCTCCTCGGTCACATGATCTATCAGTTTTAGTTTTTTTATGCGGTTTGGTTAGCAACAAGTTTAAAAAAAAATTATGAATCAATAGAAGTATTCGAAGAAGCGGTACGGGAGACGTTAATTAATGTCAAACGGCGCGACGTTCTATCTTTTTATAATATTTTTATGTGTAAGTATATCTAACTATGGGAAAATATCCAAAGGAGAAAGGAATTTTCTATAACTTGCGGCGACTTTTTAAAAGGTTGTAGGTTAGGTGTGTTGTTAGGTGTAGGTTCATTTAATTGTTTTTGCATTTTGTTGGGCACCACTTAATTTAAGCCAAGTTCATGTGATATTTAAAAAATTAAGAAAATTACCACAGGCTAAAGATGTTCTGTAATGATATATCTCAAATTAAAACACCAAAATTTAATAAAAAACTATGTACATTTATTAATAATTAAATAGGTTGAATCTCCAGTTTCAGCAAAATTGAATAAGAAAACAGGTAGTCATTAAAAAAATATAAAATAAATTAATTTTATTTTAATATTTAAACGTAAATTAAACATTATCAACTAAAAATTACCAAACGTAATCGTTATGTTCAAGTTTTATTAAAATGTTTCAATAAAAAGGTAGAAAGTTAAGAAAAAAAGAGCAAAACAAATCTTGGGTCCATATACATGACGTAGTTGCTCCAAGCCATCAGAAAACTTCGAAAATTATTTGCGGAAAGGGGAAACTCGCCAGTTGACACCACCCTCCAACAGGTAACCTTCACGGAACCATTAAAAAAATTAAAAAAACCGCTCAAAAAACTTCTTCCTCTGTTCTGCAAAAAAATACTCAAAAAACGTCCCCCAAAGTACTGCTGCTTACAAAAAAAACTACTACTGCTGTTCTCAAAATCTTCTCAAAAAAAAACTTCTCCCAAAATGTCAGTTCTTCCCCTTCAAGATGGTAAGGGACACAATCTATAATAAATTATTTTTTCTCTAATTATGGGAAAGAAAGTAAAAGAAGAAAAATTATAACTTACATGCAGAGCTATTCTCCGCCACATACTATGTAAAAACCTTTTTCTAGATAAATGAAAATAAACCACCCTGGAACTTCTCACCGTGATTGAAATGGAAGTGTCGAAAAATTCGAGTAAATCTTTAAAGACAATCCAAGTAGCATCTATCTAACTTTGAACTAAATCTGACCTGAAGCGACGTCAGACTTTGTGCAAATTTAGGTCGGGTGCTGGTGATACGACCGGTGACGTCGCTTTCCTATTAAAAGCGATGTCGTTGGATCCGAGTCTGTAAATCCAAAGATCTGTCGACGTACAAAATAACAACGTACCATTTTTATTAATTTCCCAACGTCGTTCCCACGTTGGCTTGCATGACGTACATATACCCCGACGTCTACCCTTTGTCCGAAAAGGATACGTCTCACTGGATAATCCCTAAAGTAACCAATAGTCCAATTATATTTTGTTGTATTTTATGTTCATATTTATAACCTAATTTACGTATCTCTATTTACGTCCGTAAATACAACCCATTAAGTAGCATTTGCGGCCTAATGAACATCATGAACATAACCTAATAAAAAGTTTTTGTAAACAAACTTAATTTTTTTTTATTATGGCTAAAAAACACTAAAAAGGCATTTAGACATTCATCTACATTTTACAGAAAGAGGTCGAGGCTTTTGCAAAATAATAATAGTAGTAGTGATTAGTGATGAGAATACCGGTTCCACATCAGTCGCGTTACATTAGCGACCGTTTCAGAAAAATACCGCGACAAAATACCGCGATTTTGTCACCGAAGTTCCGACCCAAAGTGTTGCGGTTCTCGCTAAAAATATATCTAACTTATCTATATTTGTGTCTTATCTAATTAATGTAAATTTTATCCGCCACTCATTTTCCAAATATCGCGTTTATAATTGTGTATAGCCAATCTATCTCATTTTTAGAAAAACGATGACATTCCTTGTAATCTATCTAAGTGGACTGTATAATACAAATTGATTTGAGTCCGTTTGTTAATGGAATATTATATTTATACTATTTTCACAAATCAAAATAAAATCTTGACAGATCAAAAACTAAAAACCATTTTTTTTAAATAAACATGTTTCGATGACAACGGTGATTTTTAACATCTTGATATAAATTATAAAAATTCTTATCATCTAACATCCCGCCGGCCTTGAAATATTTATTTCAATAAAAAGTCTTCTGTGGGAAGAACACATAATTTTGTAACCGGACGTTTATATAAAGAACCATCACTACATTTGAATGTTACAACACACGTAATTTTATCGACACCTTCATGAAGTTCAATAACTCAACCAAGTTTCCATTTGAATAGAGGTAGATTATCTTCTTTAATTAATACCAACGTATCCAACTTAAGAGTATTTGGAAAGTCTAAAGACACGAACTAAATGGTTTAAAAACCATTTAGTTCGTGTTTGAAGATTAGAAATGTATTCACGATTCCAAAACTGTTGTACCATTTTTTGTTGGCGTTGGTAATTTGACAAACGATTTTCCAGTATGTTAGAAACGTCATCTTCCGGAACTGCAGTCAATGGTCTTCCAATCAGGAAATGTGCCTGTGTCAATGGAGTCAAATCTTGTGGATCCGATGACAATGGAGATAGTGGACGAGAGTTTAACACCCCTTCTATTTGTACTAAAACCGTTGAGAGATCCTCGTAAGTGACGCTAGTGTCACGAATTATACGTTTAAGATGGTACTTTACACTTTTAACACCAGCCTCCCAGAAACCCCCAAAATTTGGTGCCTTGGGTGGCATAAAATGCCACTGAATGCCTTCAGTTGCTAAACAAGTACTTACATAATTAGAATGTTTATTAATAAATTGTAGCATTGCTGAATTAGCACCTATAAAGGTGGTACCATTATCCGAATATAAGTGTAAAGGTTTTCCTCGCCTGGATACAAATCTTTTTAAAACTGATAAAAAAGCTTGACTAGTCAAATCGGTTACTATATCTAAATGAATACATTTTGTACTCATGCAAACAAAAATACATATATAACCTTTAACTGTTTTTGAATTTCTGGTATTCGGATCCCGAATAAAAATAGGTCCTGCATAATCAATACCAGTATGAGAAAACACTGGCTGGAAAGAAGATACACGACATTCAGGTAAATCACCAATAATATAATTAAATGTAACAGGAGTGGCTCTAAAACAAGTTACACAATTTCTAACGACTGATCGAGCTAATATTCTGCCGCAAAGAGGCCAATAATGTAATCGAATATTATACAGTAATTGTTGAGGACCACATTGCAACAATTTACTATGCTCGTACATCATAATTATTTTAGTCAAAGCGCATTTGTTGCTTAACACTATTGGATATTTTTGTTCATCAGATATTTGAGCATTTCTTATTCTACCCCCAACTCTTATAAACCCTGTTTCGTCTATAAAAGGTTTTAAGCAAAGTAATTTGCTAGTTTTGGTAGAGTTTGGTGGTTTTTAAAGCTACATATTCTTTTGAAAATGATTGATATTGGCTCATGCGAAGCAAATGATTTTTACTTTCAATAATCTCAGAAACACTGAGTGGATCTGAAAGTACCTTTTTTTGTTATAAACATTGAATGAAACGTATACAATATGCAAACACTCTTTGAATTTTCATAAATGACGAAAAACGACAAAAATCAAAATTTGGTACGACTTCAGTAATTGTAGAATTGGCAAAAATTCGCTGTTCAGGTAAATTAGCAGTCGACATTGAGAAAGTGCAAATATTATCAGACAAATTAGAAAATATGTTAATAGGACCATTCCACCATAACGAATAATTCAAGAGTTTTTCAGATGAAATTCCTCTTGATAAACAGGATTTTCTTCTGATTTTATGTGAAACCATTCAATTTGATCAGAAAGATTTTGAATTTTTGTAACTCTATTTGCCACAAAAGTCTTCCATCTACTGGGACATCCTTTGATCCAACTTAGGGTAATTAAAGAATCAGTCCAATAAAAGTTTTTTCAATTTTAAATCTGCTTAAAGACTCTTTGGCTTTTCTAAGTAATTTTGTTACGAGTTCCGCAGCACAAAGTTCTAAACGAGGCAAACTAATTTTTTTAATAGGAGCAATTCGCGATTTGGAAACAAACAAAGTAGAAGGAACATATTCGCCGTTGGCGAAACAAACAAGATACATACATCCGCCATAAGCTTTCTCTAATGCATCAGCAAACGCATGAAGATGTGTTACTTTAAAAAAATTATCCGATAACACAAATCTAAAAATGGAGAATTCATTTAGAACTTGAATATTATTACAAAATTCCATCCAATATTCTAATAAATATGAAGGAATAGATTCATCCCAATCTAATTGTTCTTGCCAAAGTTGTAAAATAATTTTACCATTGACAACGACTGGACATAAAAGTCCTAATGGATCAAATATTTGGCTGATAGTAGATAAAATCATTCTTTTAGTAATAGAACCTTCATATTTAAATTTCTTAATTAAATAATGGATTGTATCGCTAGATGAATTCCAAAATATTCCTAAGGTCTTATTCTGCTCATCTTTACCTAACTGCAATATATTTGATGATAATGTACTATCAACTTGAAAACTTTTCAACAATTCTGATTTTTTACATAGCCATTTTCTCAACTGACATCCGCCGGAAGATAAAATAAATGATATTTCCTTCTGTAGTTTCAGCAATTCAGAAATGGAAAAAGCACCAGCTAATAAATCGTCTAAATAAAAGCAATTTAAAATAACATGACATGTTTCTGGATAAATAGGTTGAAATTCTAAAGCTAATTGTTTTAAGCATCTGACTGCCAGAAAAGGCGATGAAACACAGCCATAAGTAACAGTATTTAATTCAAAGCATTCAACCATTGCTTTGGGATCATCTAAATCTTTCCATAAAATTCTCTGAAAACATCTTTGCCCAGGATCTATCAAAACTTGGCGATACATTTTCGAAATATCTGCATTCATACCATACGAATACATTCTAAAATTTAAAAGAATCGTTAATAAATCGTTCTGTATTGTAGGACCAGCAAACTGCACATCATTTAATGACAAATTAGTGTCAGTCCTAGCTGAAGCATCAAAAACAACTCTCAACCTTGTTGTTAAACTAGATTCCTTAATTACTGCATGATGGGGAAGATAATAGCATTGTCTAAAATCAGTATTATCCATAGAAAAATCTTTAACTTTAGTCATGTGACCCAATTTTTGATAATCATTAAGAAATGAACACACTCACCTTTCAAATCTTTGTCTTTATTGAGACTGAATTACTATTATTCTGAAGAAAACATAAACGTTTATAAGCCATATTTCGAGTCAAACCCAAATCATTTAAATTTTCTTTAAAAGGAAACTTTACTATAAATCGACCATCAGAAGCACGTTTATAATTTTCAGCAAAATGAGTTTCACAAAATTGTTCTGACTTCGAATATATTTTATTACACGTATAATCTTCTTCGATTTCCCAAAATTTAGCAAGATTTTCATTAATAGACAACTCTAATGAATGACACGATATAACCGTATTATTATCAAAATAACAAGAACTAATATACCCACCAACAATCCAACCAAACCTAGTCTTTTGAATAACGCCGATAAACCGATAACACACCGATAAAATGTATCAACGCCTAACAGCATATCAATTGGACCTGAAATATTGAAAGATTCATCTGCTAATTTTATATTTTTGGGAATAGTTATTTTATGAGAATCAAATGACATTACAGGTAAATTATGAGTTATTTTAGAAATAACTAAACAACATATATTTTCTTTATAGTTATTAATATTGGACATAATCGTGAGATTCACTTTAGAATTTGACTTAGTAGATAGTATCTCTCCAACTCCCGTAATATTAAATTCCACAGGACATTGTGGAAGTTGCAACCTTTCAGCCAATTCTCGAGAAATGAAATTACTTTGTGAACCAGGATCAAGAAGAGCACGAACTAACCAAGATCTTCCATTAGCATCAAAAACTTTAACTAACTTTTGCTGTTGGAAGAATCGATAACGTAGCAGCATTTTTACTATTCATAATATGTCCAGAAGTAACCATCGGTAAAGAATTTTTGGCTGTAGAAATTTCACACTCATCTTTAGTTCTACTATTAGTATTACTACTACTACTAGGAGTATTAAGTAAATTATTTTGATTAGGTTGTTCTACAGAATTAACATGCAATAAAGAATTATGTTTTTTACCACAATGTCGACAAGAAAGGGAACTGGGACAATTTTCTGTATGATTATTACTAAAACAATTTTTGCAAATATTTAATCTTTTAACAGCCTTCATTCTATTAGAAATGTCCAATTTTTTAAAATCAAAACATTTGTATATCGAATGATTTTTATTACAGTAATAACAAGAAAGTTTATTTTTAGATACAGATGCATGAGCTCTTATTTTATTATCTGATTTATTGAGTATTTTATTTTCCTTTATAGAATTATCTAATTTCTCTAACAATTCACATTTTAGTTTTAGAAACAAATTTACATCAGAGAAAGTCGGTAAATTGCCAGTTATAGGATGTGACTCCCATGCTTTTCGAGTAATCCCATCAAATTTATTAACAAGCATATAAACAATTAAAGTATCCCAATTTTCTGTCACTTGGCCCAAACTTTTTAAAGACCTTAAATTTTTGTTAAATAAATCGTATAAATTTCTTAAATTGGCATGAAATTCTTTAATTAAATTCGGACAATCAAACAATGCTTTGATGTAATTATATATAATTAATTGTTTATTTTCAAATCTTTCTATAAGCAAATTCCAAGCAATCAAATAATTATCATTAGTAACTGGTAAATTTGCTATAACTTGTAATGGCTCATCTTGTAAAAAAGATTTTAAATAATAAAACTTCTCAACATTACTTAACTGAGAATTATCATGCACAATTGCTTGAAATGCATCACGAAATTCTAACCACTTTTCAAATGAACCTTTAAAAGATGAAATTTTATTTCTGGTAACTTTAATCTGGATTGTCTAGGAGACTGAACAAACGCAGGCGGAGAAAAACCTTTCACTATTAGAATCATTACTAATATCGTTTGAATTAACATTCCGGGAAAGCAATAATTTTAACTGACTTATAATTTGAAAATATTCGTTTTCAAATTCGACATACTCTTTATTTTCTATATCTAAAATATTTTTTATACTTTCCTGATCAGAAGTTGATTCGTCCTGATACTGCAATGCTTCAATTTCTTTGATATTCATCAAATTGACACAAAAAGAGGTTCTGCCTTATAAAAACTACTTTGCAACTGATTTAGCACCAAATCCGTGAGGTTTTCGGAATCAACTGATGCTAAATAGCTCTTGAGACGGGTTAATTGCCCTCTAATAAAACCGCGCTGGCGTTTTAATTTACAAATTTCTGACATTTTCTCCTAAAAACTGAAAGAAAACACTAGACAAACCCAAAAAATCTCACAAAGCAATAGTACAAATATATATCCCCTATCTGCTTAACGGAACGAACTCACTTGACTAAATATTCAGCCTTCAACAACCACCAAAACCATATTATCAACAATCCATCGTTGCATTAAAGACTTCAAACAGCAATGTAGATGTACAACTTCTAAATACGGCAGGTCGGCAATAGAACGTTTTTCTTCGACAATGAAAACTTCCAAGAAAAAAAGGCTGGTATCACATCAAATTCGGCGCGAATGGACCAAATGTAATCTATCTAAGTGGACTGTATAATACAAATTGATTTGAGTCCGTTTGTTAATGGAATATTATATTTGTTACCTTCCCGTTTGGGAGGTGGGTTCAAAATTGTACCTATATAAAACACCAAATTTTAGTTCAATGTAATTACACAATAAAACACAAATTAACAAGACAGACGTTTATTCAAATGTAGGGTAGCTCATCATTTGAAACAATATAATTTAAAATGGTTTAAATAATTATTACAATATAGAGAAATTAAAATGACTATATTATAAATTAAATATTTGCAATAATTGGTAATACTGGTTACCAGTTCGTGTAACCTAGACTAAAAGATTACCTAGTCTACTAAAATTTAATACAAATGAAAAACGGGGTACCTACTATATAAATGATGCTTATAATTACTAAATAAATGATCTTTAACTAAAACTATAAATCAGAAGCAACAAAAAATATAGGTACAATGTTTATTAAGTACGCAGGAACGAGAGGGAGCTAATAAAGAGTTTGGTACTTAGCTTTTATACGTAAGGGTCCCAAAAATCCCCTACGCCCGGATCTGCCGCACAAACAAAAGGTCCAACCACGTGGCTTCTCCTTAGCTTATCTGTTGGTTTGGAACGTCTAAGGTTTGAACAGGAACCTCGCTAGCCAGTCGTGAAAACCCTCGTGGAACCAAATCGGTGTGTAAAAGGAAACCCAAACCAAGGTGCCTAATTTAAAATTAACCCAATAAAAATTTGTCCCACGTGATAATTAATAACCCAAAATTTATTTTAACTTACCCAAACTGTGGGCGATTTCCTTGGAAATAATACAAAAGATGCAACGCTATTAGTTTCGTCTCAATCCAACCGTAGTTGTATGATATAACTAATATCAATTAACCGTAGAGAATTATTAACCTTTCCCAAAATCAAATGAAAGGATTTTTCAACTCAAAATGTGACTTCACTGCCAGCGTGCCGAAAAGAAAAGAAGGAGGAAATCACCAGACAGGTGGGCGCTTGGAATTTTAATCTCGATACCCCCTCCTGATATAAATTTAGCTATAAAATCCCTAGGTACATCCGCAACCAGTTAAGTACCAATGTTGCCAGGAGTAATCCGATAATAAAAGAAAATTAATAATAAATCAAACAATAATAATAAGTTAAATGCAATTACAACTAGATACAATTGATAAGAGTTTAAGATCATTAATAAATAAATGTATTAAAATAAGTTAAACACTAAAATTAATTATTTAGAGACTAAATATGAATGAGGTGAAATATGATTTAAGAAAACTTCAAGAAGCTGGCAACACCGTTAGACCCGTTGATGATTTGACGTTTCTGCCCTAAACACAAATTAATTAATCTAAACAAAAATCACAATCAGATTATTTATTAATAATAATTATTGAAGGTATTATTGTTATTAAAAAGGTATGTACATCGTTTCGTATAATATAATTAATATAATATGGTTTCCCTTTGTAGCAACCAAACAACTAACAAAATGCAATGAATATTTCCACTTGCACAGAAGTAAACAAATACCAAAAGTAAGTATATAAAGTGGTTATTATTAATATTACTTTAATTAACGTTATTTTAGATAAATAAGAAGTCTTTACACGATGCATTTACCCTTCCATAACCTGAAGAATAATACCTCAAGATCGAGTCAAAGATATTATTTACAAAAT
The DNA here is from genome assembly GCF_002938485.1 of Sitophilus oryzae. Taxonomy (NCBI): domain Eukaryota; kingdom Metazoa; phylum Arthropoda; class Insecta; order Coleoptera; family Curculionidae; genus Sitophilus; species Sitophilus oryzae. The sequence continues at coordinate 347,139 of NW_022146952.1, read as the reverse complement.
ATTACATTTGGCTAAAAATACAACAATATGAAGTTAAATTATGATTTAAAGTTAATGCACATTTACTTTACTTGTAAATAGAAAATAAATAAATAATTAATATGTATTAAGAAATGTATTGTTATATTTTATTAACGTGCCATCTTCAAGGTTATAAACAAAATAATAAATCACCACATTCACCATTTTGTCAAGATATATCAATTAAAATAAATATAAGAAAATTAATTCCCCTTTAAAATATATAACCGTAACATACCCCCCTTACCTACGGAAAAAAAAATAGAATATTTTTTTTTTAGAATATCTTTAACAAGAATAGAATATTTTTAATAAGAATACCGACACTCCATAAGACACAAAAACTACCTTTCAAAGTAATAAGCAAATTAGCGAAAAGAGAAAACAACAAAAATGCTACTGTGGCTCGGCCTCCCCCTTATACGGTTTCAGATCCTTTACATGCCAGTTACCCTTCGATGTGCCATGTTCATCCATTAGCTCATATACGTTTATACCTAATTTGTTTTTGATTTTATAAGGACCTGTGTATTTTTTGCCTAATTTAGCAGTGTAACCTCTAGCCGCATCCGAAAGATTGTATTCTTTTTTCCACACAAAATCACCAACATTAAATGTTACTGGTCTATGTCTAAGATTATATTGATGTTTAGTTTTCTCATGGACACTTTGTAATTTTTCTGTTACCAATTTACGCAACCTCTCTAACACTACTGACCTTCCCTCTGTCTTCACATTCTCACTATCACTTTTACACTCATCCCTTTCACGCTCTCTTTTATAATCTTTGCCATCCACCATCATTTCACAACCAAAATTCACGAAATAAGGCGTATTACCCGTAACTTCACTTTTTGCTGTTCGATATGCACAAGATAATTCAAGCAAATATTGGTCCCATTTTTTATGATTTTCCTTAACATAGCAAGAGATCATTGTTTTTATTACCCTATTAACCCTTTCTGTAAAATTTGGTTCTGGATGATAAAGAGGATTGGCTAAAAATTTTACACTGTATTTATTTAATAATGCACTAAATTCTTTACTTTTATATTGTACTCCGTTATCAGCTTTTAAAAATTCTGGCACACCAAATAAGAGAAATGATTGTTCTATAAGTTCAGATACTTTGGAAGCAGTAGCTTTACGTAATGGAAAAAATAATGAGAATTTACTAAAATAATCTGAGTAAACTAAAATATATTGGTGACCTTTACTACTACGAGGTAATGGACCTACTAAATCTGTTGCCACGTATTGCCAACACCGCTTAACTACAGGTTTTTCACCCATCATTCCAGCTTTCATTCTTTGTTCAGGCTTTTGCTCACCACACACTTTACACTTATTTACATATTTACAAACTTCAGACTTCATACCAGGCCAAAAATAATGTTCACTAATTTTATGATAAGTTTTAAAAATACCTAAATGTCCACCATTTAAAGGATTATCATGATACTTAGCTAATAAAAGTTTTCTTTCAGATTTTGGTACTACTTTTTTCCAGGATGCGTCATTGACATGATCCCTATGTTTACCTACATGTTTATACAAGTCGCCATTTCCCGAAATACGCCAATTTGGATATTGTAACGGATTATTATTAATATTTTTTTTCATTTTTTCAATCCAATTGTCTGTTTTACCCGTGTCTAGTTTTATATTTAACATATCGAGTTTTAATTGTCGACTTAAGCAATCTGGTACTTTGTGTTCTTTACCAGGTCTATGAATGATATTAAAATCGTAAGCTTGTAAGCGCAATGCCCACCTACCTAATCTACCTTGAGGGTTCTTTAAATTATGGAGCCATAACAAGCTATGATGGTCAGTTACAACTGTGAAATGAGTCCCTTCTAAATAACATCTGGCTCGTTCTACGGCCCAAATAACACTTAAACATTCTAATTCTGTGACTGTGTACTTACGTTCACATCTGGTTAATGTACGAGACATATAGCAAATTACGTGTTCTTGACCATCATACCTTTGCAAAACGACTGCCCCTAACCCATATGAACTAGCATCACATTCAACAATAAATTCCTCATTAAAGTTTGGACAAGATAAAATTGGAGCACTGACTAGACAATTTTTAATTTGTTGAAAAGCTTCTTCACACTGGGCAGACCAAACAAATTTTGCGTTTTTTCTGGTTAAATCAGTTAAAGGCGATACTAAACTTGAGAAATGTGGTACAAACCGTCTATACCAAGATATCATACCTAAAATTCTACGAACTTCTTTAGTTGACTTTGGTTTTGGCATGTCTACAACTGCACTAACTTTACTTGGATCTACCTGCAATCCCTGTCTATTGATTATGTAACCTAAAAATTTTAATTCACTCCGACAAAACTGACATTTATCTTTATTTAAAGTTAACCCTGACTCTTTAAGACGCTTAAATACTTCTTCTAATACCGAAAAATGAGTTTCAATATCAGGCGTTACAATTACTATATCATCCAAATATTTAAAACAATATGGCTCTAATTCCGGACCGAAAAGTTTATCAACCAATGCCTGAAAAGTAGCGGGCGCATTAGTTAAGCCAAATGGCATTCTATTAAAATGAAAAAGACCTCTTCCTGGTATTGCAAAGCTAGTATACTTTTTACTATTTTCACTCATTTTTATTTGCCAATATGCGCTTTGAATATCTAATGTTGTTAAATACTTTGCATTTCCTAAACGATCTAAAATAGTACTTAAATTTGGTAATGGGTATGCCCACTTTTCAGAAATTGAATTAATTTTCCTAAAATCAACGCAGAACCTATATGTGTTGTCTTTTTTCGGAATCATTACTATTGGAGAACTATAAGAACTTGTGCTTTTCTCAATTACGCCTAGCTCTAACATTTTTGTTATTTCTAAGTCAATTTTGTTTTGGATTGCCTGACTTACTCTGTAATTTTTCTGTTTAATTGGAGAATTTTGAGTTACAATAATTTCATGTTCCACTAACGATGTACACCCTAACTTAATATGTTTTATTGAATCAAAATACTTTTCTACAATAATATTTAACTTTTCTCGTTGTGCTAAAGATAAATCATCTGACGTTGAAATAGAATTTGTGACTAAGATATCTTTATGATCTTGTTCCCCAAAATGCCATTCACCCCTTCTCAAATCTGGTACAATCCCCATTTTAATCCAAAATTCGGTTCCTAGCACTAACCTATGCCTAAGATTGTTTAAAATATATACTTGGAAAACGACTATTTTGTTTTTAAGCTTAATTGGCACTGACATAAATCCTAGACACTCGAGTTCAGAGCCATTTGCGACAGTACAAGTCATGTCAGAAACATTTTGTAGTTTTACCCCTAAACTTAACATCACATTCATAGTGTGCTCATTGACAAATATTCTATTCGCCCCAGAATCAAGCAACCCTTTTACTTCCCAATCATATAACCTAACTGAAACATATGGACATTCACCATCTCCGGCCTGAGTTAACATGTAGTCTAAAATTGGTTTACTATATGTGTTAAAGTTAAACAGTTCATCCTTAGAACAAAAATTATCAATACTAGAATCTAAGCCAAAATTATCAACCGATAAAACCGTCGAAGTTGAAGCTCGGTTTACACTTAACTCCTCGAACCGTTTCCCTGTTTATTACATTTTGGACAACTAACTTTTGTATAACCTAATAACCCACAAGAAAAACACTTTCTGACCTGCGCTTTACAATGTCTTGCTAAATGATTATCCCCATTACATCTATAACACTTAACGACGTTCCCTCTAGTGTTATTATCCAAATCCCTATTATAACTATCATACCTACTATTTCTATGTTCCCTATAACTACCTAAATCAGATCTATCCCTACAGGACGACCTGCCCCTATTAAAACTATTTTCCCTAGGCTGATTCCCAGCAAAATAATCATTATTTCTACTTAACCTATTTTTATTATAATACCTTTCTGGGGTATTATGACGTTCCCTACTTCTGTCTTGATAAAATCTGTCCCCATTATAACTTTCAACACTACTCGAACGATCGTTACTCCTATTCCTATAAAATCTAGCTCTATCATATGACCCATCTCTCCATTTATTTACTGTCCCAGTTCGTCTGTCTTGTTCCCTAACGCTACCCCGATTTAACCTATCGTTACTAATTTCTCTATTTCTACCTAAGTGAGCATTTCTATCTGTACTTTCTCTATCTGAACTATAGTTTCTACTTTTATTATTTGAAATTTGTTTATTACTTGGTTGTAAATTAAAACTGACTTGTTTCTCTGCTTCCAAACTATCTAACCTTTTCCTACTTTGTTTTTCAATCGCATTAGCCTTATATAGCAAATCTGGTTCAACTGAGTGCTTATCTACTGTTGGCGGTACAAAATTCAAAACATTCACTCTACTATCCTCAATTCGTTTACAAAGCTTAATAAGTTCATCCACTGTAGATATGTCCACTAACCCTAGCTGCGTTTGATAAAATGGTAAAATATTTTTTCTCAAAATTTTTAGTTTCATAGCTTCGTTTATTGATGCAGAGCATCTGTTAAATAAATTAGTCATGTATGCTACATAAATTGTAATGGATTCTTTTTCCCCTTGAGTTCTTGATTTGATTTGCTCCCATAACCTTTCAGTATAATCCCTAGGCAAAAATTCTTCCCTGAAATGTTCACATAAAGTTTTCCAATCATTAACTTTCCCTTTTAATGCCCTGTAGAAAATAAGAGCCTTTCCCTCAAAAATTTCAATAGCACCCCTGAATAAATCATCATGTGACACATTATGAGCTTCACACAGTTCTTCAATTCTTTCTAAAAATGCATTTAATCCCATTGTATCTGAATCCCCACTAAAAGTTAAACCCCACGAAGAAAAATTAACCCTTTTGTTAAGACTTAAATTATTCATTAATACTGGCAGCCCAGTTGCACTTTGATTTTCAGTTGCATTTGAACTAGACCTATTGGGAGTTGAAGTTATTAAACTTTGCTGAAATTGGATATCTAAAGGTTCTGACGATCCCTTATGTTCCTCACACAACTTTCGAAAAAGTGATACATACTTAAAAATATCAGTTAAGAGTTTTGCTTTTATTTCTATTATTTCTTTATCATTGGAAGTAATTCTCTCACAACGACCTACTAAATGCCCTAATTTTGATTTTAATTTTCTAATAATGGCCTCCGATAGTGGAGCTTTAATCAGAGATTCAAGATCTATTAATTTTTCCTGGCAAATTTTAATTTCACTCTCAGCATCAAACTCAACTTTCATACTAAATGAATGACCCTCGTTCTCTAAAGTTAGCAAATCACGAAGTGTCCTTGTTAACTCTTTGACATTTCCAGTTGGTAAAATTCCTCTAATCTTAATTTCATACTTAAGCTCTTCCTTTACGAGCCTATCAGGTTCAATTTTCATCATTTTGATAAGTATTATGATACGAAATAGAAATAGAAATAGAAAATAGGACTTATGTAAAGATTAAAAAAAATCAAATAAATTCAGAATAAATTATCAATTAATTAACTATTAAAAATTTCAAACTTTAAATTTAAAGAGAAAGCTAAATAAACCAATTGAGCAATCTAACCAGCAAATATAATATATATTTTTTTAAATACCCTCTTATAATCTCAGAAAAACAGAGTGCAAAGTACCAAAAAAATGCGGGAAAAAATACACAGTTTACAATAAATATATCTACCAATTTTATCCGATTACTCTCGAGTTAGGTTGGACTTGGCACATCCAGCGTAGACTGTTGACTTAAATTGATGAGTAGGGACTTCTTGGTGATCCTGACGATGATGGAAACTGATGAAATGCTTTGCTCTCTTCTGCGGACTCTTACAACTGTTCGGGCGCCATTTGCTACCTTCCCGTTTGGGAGGTGGGTTCAAAATTGTACCTATATAAAACACCAAATTTTAGTTCAATGTAATTACACAATAAAACACAAATTAACAAGACAGACGTTTATTCAGATGTAGGGTAGCTCATCATTTGAAACAATACAATTTAAAATGGTTTAAATAATTATTACAATATAGAGAAATTAAAATGACTATATTATAAATTAAATATTTGCAATAATTGGTAATACTGGTTACCAGTTCATGTAACCTAGACTAAAAAGATTACCTAGTCTACTAAAATGTAATACAAATGAAAACAGGGGTACCCACTATATAAATGATGCTTATAATTACTAAATAAATGATCTTTAACTAAAACTATAAATCAGAAGCAACAAAAAATATAGGTACAATGTTTATTAAGTACGCAGGAACGAGAGGGAGCTAATAAGAGTTTGGTACTTAGCTTTTTATACGTAAGGGTCCCAAAATCTCCCTACGCCCGGATCTGCCGCACAAACAAAAGGCCCAACCATTGGCTTCCCCTTAGCTTATCTGTTGGTTTGGAACGTCTAAGGTTTGAACAGGGAACCTCGCTAGCCAGTCGTGAAAACCCTCGTGGAACCAAATCGGTGTGTAAAAGGAAACTCAAACCAAGGTGCCTAATTTAAAATTAACCCAATAAAAATTTGTCCCACGTGATAATTAATAACCCAAAATTTATATTAACTTACCCAAACTGTGGGCGATCTCCTTGGAAATAATACAAAAGATGCAACGCTATTAGTTTCGTCTCAATCCAACCGTAGTTGTATGATATAACTAATATCAATTAACCGTAGAGAATTATTAACCTTTCCCACAATCAAATGAAAGGATTTTTCAACTTAAAACGTGACTTCACTGCCAGCGTGCCGAAAAGAAAAGAAGGAAATCACCAGACAGGTGGGCGCTTGGAATTTTAATCTCGATACCCCCTCCTGATATAAATTTAGCTATAAAATCCCTAGGTACATCTGCAACCAGTTAAGTACCAATGTTGCCAAGAGTAATCCGATAATAAAAGAAAATTAATAATAAATCAAACAATAATAATAAGTTAAATGCAATTACAACTAGATACAATTGATAAGAGTTTAAGATCATTAATAAATAAAAGTATTAAAATAAGTTAAACACTAAAATTAATTATTTAGAGACTAAATATGAATGAGGTGAAATATGATTTAAGAAAACTTCAAGAAGCTGGCAACACCGTTAGACCCGTTGATGATTTAACGTTTCTGCCCGAACCACAAATTAATTAATCTAAACAAAAATCACAATCAGATTATTTATTAATAATAATTATTGAAGGTATTATTGTTATTAAAAAGGTATGTACATCGTTTCGTATAATATAATTAATATAATATGGTTTCCCTTTGTAGCAAACAAAATGCAATGAATATTTCCACTTGAACAGAAGTAAAAAAATACCAAAAGTAAGTATATAAAGTGGTTATTATTAATATTACTTTAATTAACTTTATTTTAGATAAATAAGAAGTCTTTACACGATGCATTTACCCTTCCATAACCTGAAGAATAATACCTCAGGATCGAATCAAAGATATTATTTACAAAATATTACATTTGGCTAAAAATACAACAATATGAAGTTAAATTGTGATTTAAAGTTACGCACATTTACTTTACTTGTAAATAGAAAATAAATAAATAATTAATATGTATTAAGAAATGTATTGTTATATTTTATTAACGTGCCATCTTCAAGGTTATAAATAAAATAATAAATCACCACATTCACCATTTTGTCAAGATATATCAATTAAAATAAATATAAGAAAATTAACTCCCCTTTAAAATATATAACCGTAACATATTTATACTATTTTTACAAATCAAAATAAAATCTTGACAGATCAAAAACTAAAAACTATTTTTTTAAATAAACATGTTTCGATGACAACGGTGATTTTTAACATCTTGATATAAATTATAAAAATTCTTATCATTCAACATTCCTTGTTATTTTTTTTTTTTTATCAATTTTCGTTTAAATAAAATGAACGGCTCATATTTATGTGTATTGCAATATAATATATTTAATGTTGAAATCAAGAACAAAGTCCAAACCACTGTCAAAAAAATTGTTTATTGTTCTAACCTAACATTAAAAATAGATATAAACAATAAAACTTATATAAATGTATAAAAGCAAATAAAATAATGTTATTTTATTTTATTTGTTTATGCGTTTCATCTTTCAAACAACACTATTTTATACCATGCCTAGTACATACAAAAAATCGCTATTTCGAAAGTAACATAGCGACGGGAGCACCAACGCCAATAGTAACCGACCAAATCGCGACAGGCAAAACCGAAACCCTAGAAGCGCTCCAGCGACTGCTGGAAGTACGTGGCCTCCGAGGTCGAGCGTCGATAATCAGTTACAGAAGTTACTTCTGTTCGCCACAGGGAACTAAAACTCTAGGAGCGCGACGGCTGGAGCGAAGTAGGTCGCCGCCGAGATCGCGCGGCGCTACAGACATACCAGTTTCAGATACTACTGTTGGCGACCGACGAAATCGCGACGGCTGGAGCTAAACACGTCGCTATGTGGTTACTACGGTTCGAGCTAACTTCAAGTGCGATTAGAAATAATTTATTTGCAAATTATAAATAATTTATAATTTTGTCGTCATTATGATCGTCGTTCTTCAGTAACAGGTTCCTGATTCGTTGTGGAGCACGACACGACGTTACAAAGAAATACCGCTCCAAAATCGTGTTACTCAAATACCGACACATCACTAGTAGTGATGTCTTTCCTCCACCCACAAATGCAGAGGAGAATGCACATCAACCAGAACAGGTAGGTATACAATACTTATGTTTGTGGTATTAATAAAGTATTCTCCTCTTCAATAAGTAGTGGTAAAAACTTAATGGGTTATAATCCGAAAGAGATGCTACATTACACTGGTGCATTCTAATTTATTTTTTAGCTTAGGAAACCAGCAGACCCCATCCTCTTCCCACATGTGAGGCACTGGTTCCAATTCTTTTAAATTTTGTATATATACTATCTTAAAAAAGTGCCTTCCCATTTTTTTAAGGAGAAAACAAAAACGAAAATATAATTGCACAAATCCACAAATCACCGATATGCAAAGTGAGGTTACGCCTACGAAACCGTTGAACCGTCAACCGTCAGACATTCTTTGACAACAAACAATTGACTTATCATTGATCAATAACAGACAACGTCGGGAATCGTTTACCAGGAATACGAAAAATTATATGCTCTGTGGCCGACGACGGATGCTCGTACGTATACCGGCCGATCGGCGTACGTTGGAATTACGTCATAATACGATTGCCGGTCTTCCGGTTTGATAACTTCGGTCGTGTGAGACAGCTAATGTTGGAGACCCGGTCGGAATAGGTATATTGGTAGTTCATATGAAGTCGGGCACAGAAATCCGCCATTCTTAACAAGTATCCGATTGTCAGCCATTTTAAAATCATTTTTTGTTTTTAAAATTTATATTCACATTCCTATTTCTATTAAAAAGTAGAAAAAAGACTCAAAGTCTCGGTCTCAACGTTTATACAATGTTAAACTGTTACACGTGTTTCGCTCATATACGAGTATCATCAGACCTAACAAGAACCTAAATAAATAACAAATAATAAAAAGGTCGTCATAACTTACAAATACAATTAAAATTAATCCAAATACACGTTCACATTTTACAACTAAAACAACACTGAGACGAGGCTGAAATGACCGGCAAATATTTGTCAATAAAAACCAACAAAAACCAAACAGGAACAAAAAATCAAACAAAATCAAAAATAAAATAAAAAATAAAAAATAGAATAACCCAGCAGGATTTGAACTCTAGGCTCCCGGGTGCATATTCGTAATTCGCCGACACAGCCGCTCGGATTAGGTCGGGTACAGCGATGGACGGTTGCTAAAGTACCGACGTATTAGACTAGTCCCAACCCTTATACGTCGGTGATTTACGAAAACGAAATACTGTTGTCTGCATATTGCATTACAGTATAGGTTATGGTAAATCGAGAACTGTTAGAAAATTATACGAAACAGACTTGAACAGAAATTTTCTTTAATACTAAAATTAAACTTTACGGTGTAAGCAATATGATTTTCAAAAAAAATTTATGAAGCAATTTTTTAATTTGTCATTTTTAATATAAAATTCTAACTAAAATTTTGTTAACTTCTTAAAAAATACTTTCTGTTAGATAAATATTAATAGCGAAATGATGGTGGATTACTCTGTTTATAGAAATTACTAAACAACTTAAGTTTAAGAAAAACATATTAGCAAAAAAATATATAATAGAAAAAAATTAAGACATATTTTTATTTTTTGGATTTATTACCTTCTAATCCCATATTTTTTTAATTTTGTGTCTGGAAGAAATTGTTTGATAGTTACTAATGATTTTACTGGACAGTCTATATTTCGTGAAGTTCTTTTGCGGCTCGCTTTTCTATTTTTCTTTTGTTTGTCATCAAAATGGTAGTGATAAAACCTCCTAAATGCTTATTAGACGTAGTCTCAGAAAATGTTTTTGAAAAAATTTCTCTTCTAACATTTACCAAGACAGTTATCCGTTCTATAATTAAATAAAAATAAACTAAAATTTACTCGCTAAACAGTTTTAAGCTTCCATGCCGATAATAGAATGATTGGAGCCTTAATAAAGAGTAAGTTAAGTTTTAAGACTTATCGCAAGTACCGTATGTTCGAAAAAAACAGCGGCTAGTTGGTTTGGTAACGACGATCATTGACATTCCTTATATAATTTTACATACAAAATAACAGCTATCTTTATTTCCATGCCAGCTCTGACGCAATTTTTTTCAATCGTATGGTTTGGAAATGAAAGCGCATAAGACTTTTGCGTAGTATAAACAAAAGCTGTGCTAATACTATTTATTTTATATTAATGATACATTAATAACATTACTGTTATTATTTAATATCTCTGCAAAAAGCAGCATCTACTATCTAAAATCTGTTTTTATCAGTAATCTGCAACCTCAGTTTATTGGAGACTATTTATTTATCAGGTACAGCTGGTAATATCTTAAAATCCATGTTTTTAAATTATCAATCTGCTCGAAATGTGCTAATCACTGAAAAACAATGAAAACCAATACAGACGATTACTGATTGATCATAAAAAATTACTAATACTCATTACAGATGCAGATCAAATTAATCCGATTTCCAAACTTGCGAAGAAAGTAACAATATTTTGAGCGCATCGTAAATCGAATAAGAAATATGCTGAATAACATTAACGCATATTTCTAACTCCCCATATTCCCATAGATTCGCAGCGTTTAACTCTTTGTTCTATAGATTATGTAATTTGCCACTATCCAGAGAAGCGTTTAATAAAGAGCTCAACATTATAAGACAAATTGCTTTTAACAACGGGTTTCCGCTAGGAACTATTAACAAGATTTACTATTAGTTTGTAAATAGGTACAAGATGTCTTATAATGTCATACATTCGAAAAATTTACAGAAAGGCCCGTATAAAGTTTTAAAATTTTTTGGAAATATTTCACTCCAATTGGCAAAATATTTTAAAAATCTTAATTTATCTATTTCCTTTAAAACTATTAATACGTTAAAAGCAAATTTGGTTAGAAATAAAGACAAAACGAAGAGGCTCTCTAAATCGGGAGTTTATTCTTTGAATTGTGGCGACTGTTAAGCGGTCTATGTGGAGCAATCAGGTAGAAAGATTTCCACCCGAGTACAGGAACATCTGAACCTTGTCAATAAATACAGAAATTCGGATATAATTGAGACTAAATCGGCTTTTGCGTACCACTTATTAGCCACAGGTCACGATTTTTCCATCTCAAAAAACGTTAGTGTTCTGCATGAATGTCAAAAAAGTAAAAAACTTGATTTATTGGAGAAAATGGAAATAACTAGAGCTAAAAAAAGTCCGCTTCTTGTGTGCGTGAATGACATTTTTAATTTCGAACCAACATTAATTTTCAATAATCTGAAAGATTAATTCGGCCGTGTATTATTGTTGAGTTCTGAATCTTTACTTCAGTAGTATGGCAGCTTAGTGGCTTTGCTCTCTGGTTCCCACCCGGGAGCCTAGAGTTCAAATCCCGCTGGGTTATTCTATTTTTTATTTTAACATTGAAAATGTTTCTGTTATCCTATATAAGGGAGCCCAAATCGAATTAAAATGCTACATTTGCCACACCATGACGTCATATATACAAGGGTATAGGAAATCTCGGCGCAGCGGCGGCACTCGGCCAGCGCGCGCAAAAACCATTACATCGCTAATTGTTTATTGATATATCTTTATTAGTTTAAAAGCAAAAAATATGGGGTTTGCTTTGATACCTTGTCAAGACATAAGAGAAACTTTTAAATTGTTTCTTTTTTTCATTTAGGCCTTCGTTTTTCGTTAAATGAAAGTTATATTAAAAAAAATCTATTTTTAAACCAAATTTTCGCATGTGTTACACAACCCTTTACCATGAAGATCATATGAAAAAGACTTTAATTCTGTTTTCGCTGAGACAAGCATTATTGTTAACTTCGTTAATACTCATTGTATTTGTATTCAGTTAGAGCTTTGTTGTCGAGCTGTAAACACGTATTTCTCCACTTGTTAAATTAAATTTATAAATAAATCTTTTTTAAAAACGGGTTGTTTGAATCCAATAAGTTAAGTGGCGCAGTCGGTAGGATTGTCGAAAACGTTTTGCATCGAGCATCGTTGTTCAATTTCAATTGATTAATCGGCAATCGAACAAGTGATCGATAACTTTATTGTGCGTACAGACATTTTACTATCCATCGAGGAAGTGTACAAGACCAGTGAGGGGATCAATCACGGGAATAGGAACCAAAATTGTCCTATTTCACAGAGATCGATAGGTTTTGAGAAGGACCCACATCGCCTGATCATCCATTGTTCTCTATAGACGGAATGAAGAACAACTTGGCATTTCTTATGTAAGTAGTGCAATTCTTAAGCTATATATGTCAGTGGAAGATATTTTAAATTCTTTAGAAAGATTAAATTTAACGCCTTCGGCAAACTCTAACTCAAATTTAAATATAAGTAATCAAACTAATACACCTAATATTAATTTAGAAAAAATCAATCACATTAAAAGAATGTCTCAATTCAAACCAGAATACCTTAATTGTGTACCTGTTTTCAACGGTAATCCAAGTGAATTGAATAGGTTTTTAGCTATATGCAAGTCATTGATTGATACTTTCTATGATATTGCTAATCCTCAATGTTTTCAAAATATTTATTTGCTAAATAGTTTGATAGGTAAACTTAGTGGTAATGCTAAATTGATTGTTAACGTGCAAAATGTCACAAATTGGGATCAATTAAAAGATGTTTTGTATCGAAACTTCGCCGACAGACGCGACGAAGCTTGCTTAAATCGGGATTTAGTAATGTTGAGACAGAATCCGAACGAATCTGCTCAAGATTTCTATGATAGATGTTTAGAAATATTAAATTTATTATGTAGTTACGTAGACGCACACGAAACTACATTAGCCGCTTCTACTAAGCGCGATTTATATAAAAAATTAGCTCTTAAGACTTTCTTATCGGGACTTAGGGAACCCTTAGGTAATACAATACGCTGTATGCGACCTAAAGATCTTACTGAGGCAATTCAATTAGTTCTTGAAGAAAATAATATTAAATATTTTCAGGGAAATAGTTTCTCACAAAATAAACCTCAAAATTTTAAACAAAATCAGCAAAACTCTAAACCACAACAACATTTTAATAATTTTAGACCTAATTTTAATACTCAGCCTAGACATAATTTTGATAATTTTAATCAACAACCACATAATTTTAATCCTAAACCATTCCCGTCACAGCCAATTAATATCAGACCCAATCCTAATTATGTACCTCCTAGACAGTTCACAAACGCAGAAGTTTTTGGCCAGCAAAATAGAAATGTATTTAAACCCGATCCATCGAAACCTCTACCAAAACCGACACCGATGAGTATCTCTACTCGTCAAACGTATAAACCAAATTTTGGGCCAACTAAATCTAATTTCTTTAAACCATCAGGACCGCGTAATTTTATATCAGAAGAACTTTTTAATACACAGTGTTCATCAGTAAATAATTCGAGTGAGTTAACTGATCAAAGTAATTATGAATATTCTGATCAATATGATTACCAAAACTTCGATCAACCAGAGTATGATTACGAGGGACATTTAGAAACTACCGAATCGAATGACGAAAATTTTACGGAAGCTCCTCCTACAACAGAACCAGAATAGAACCAGAAATTATTTCTTTAAATGCATCTAGTTCTAGTGAACTATCTTATATTATTTTTCCCGAATTTGACATTAAAATTTTAATCGATAGTGGCTCTACAAAATCATTTATAGATCCTGACATTGCAGAAAAGTATTTTCCAAATTTAATTAAAAACGATCCATTTATTGTTTCTACAGTTTTCCAAAAATCGGCACACAAGTACAGTGCGACAATACCGCCTTCTAAAATTTTTAATATGCCTAACCAGATTCCTTTAAAATTCTTTCTTTTTAAATTTCACAATACATTTCACGGACTTTTAGGTTTAGATAACTTAAAACTATTACAAGCACAATTAGATTTTTCAAACGGATTTTTAATAACACCCTATACCAAAATTAAATTAAAATATTATAACACAAATAATAATTTAAATTTAATAACAATTTTCCCACGTTCTGAACAGGTTATAAAAGTAAAAACTTCGATTAGAAATGGAGAAATTATACTCCCACATCAGAAAATACATAACTGTGAAATTCCAGAATGCCTAACTGTAGCAAAAAATGGTGAAGCTATAACGACAATTTTAAATAATACTACACAAAAATTAACATTAGATTTTTCGAAACCTATTAACGTAGAAAAATTTTATCATAAAGATATACAACAAATTATCTTAAACAATTTTGATGATTCTGAAAAACAAAATCTCGATCTTTCTAAATTACGAGTTAACCATTTAAACAGCGAAGAAAGGCATAGTATTTTAAAAATTTGTAAGGAATTTTCTGATATTTTCTATAATGAACACCAACCTTTGACCTTTACAAGTAAGATTAAACATAGGATAAAAACATCTGATGAAGTTCCCGTCTACACTAAATCGTACAGATATCCTTTTATACACCGAAAAGAGGTAACTGAACAGATGAAGAAGATGTTGGAACAAAATATAATAAGACCAAGCAATTCTCCCTGGTCTTCACCAATTTGGGTAGTCCCAAAAAAGCTTGATGCTTCTGGGAAGCAAAAATGGCGAGTGGTGGTGGACTATAGGAAGCTTAATGAAAAAACCATCAACGACAAATACCCTTTGCCAAACATAACCGATTTACTGGACAAGTTAGGAAGGTGCCAGTACTTTACAACGTTGGACTTGGCGAGTGGTTTTCATCAAATTGAGATGGAAGATGAGGACATTCAGAAAACCGCCTTCAACACCGAACATGGTCATTACGAATACCTTAGAATGCCGTTTGGACTTAAGAACGCGCCAGCGACATTCCAACGTGTAATGGACAACATTTTACGGGGCATACAAAACGAGAAATGTTTAACTTATCTAGATGATATAATTGTATTTTCAACATCTTTACAGGAACATTTAGATAGCTTAAAGTGTGTATTTAAAAGACTAAGAGAGTCCAACTTTAAGATTCAATTGGACAAGTCGGAATTTCTCAAAAAGGAAGTAGCGTATTTGGGTCACATCGTGACACCCGATGGTGTTAAGCCCAACCCCGATAAAATCAAAGCCATAAAGAAATTTCCAATTCCAAGAACAACAAAAGAGATAAAAGGCTTTCTAGGTTTATTAGGGTACTATCGAAGGTTCATAAAGGACTTCGCTAAACTTTCCAAGCCGCTAACGAAGTGTCTAAAGAAAGGTGCAAAAATTGTACATAACGAAGAATTTCTATCATGCTTCGAAGCCTGTAAGAATGTACTGATTAATGAACCAATACTCCAGTATCCAGATTTTTCAAGACCTTTTAACCTGACAACGGACGCTAGTAACGTAGCAATTGGAGCAGTACTTTCCCAAGGTACAATTGGTCAAGATCTACCAGTGGCGTACGCATCAAGAACGCTTAATGAGTCCGAACAGAATTATTCTGTTATCGAAAAGGAGTTGTTAGCAATTGTGTGGGCGACTAAATATTTTAGGCCTTACCTTTATGGACGACAATTTAACATCATTACGGACCACAAACCACTACAGTGGCTATTTTCGTTAAAAGATCCAAATTCAAAATTATTGCGTTGGAGGATAAAGTTGGAAGAATACGACTATAAAATATTTTATAAGAAGGAAAACTTAACACAAATGCAGATGCACTTTCCCGTGTAGAAATTCATACAAAAGAAACCGAATTTTGGGAACAATTAGACGATATTATTAGTGACTATGACCAAACGAAAAAGAGGCTTATTTGACAAACCAACGACGTCCCCAACAGATAGAACCACCAATAGACTTGTATACCGATACTCTGCCAGATGTGCCAGTACACGAAGATATTGTAGACCAATACCGATAACGTATCTATGTTAGTACAACCAGATATCGAGAACGAACTAGCAAATAATCAAGAACAGAACGATGACGTCAACACAATCCATTCAAACGACGAACAAGATCCTATTGTAGAATTCCAATTTGCGAATCACCTGTAAATTTTGGCGCAAATCAAATAATTATTAGTGAAGTGTTACACTCTCCTACAAAACCTAAAATTAAAATTCTTTTCGAGAAAAAACGTAGATTTCTTGTTCAGCTCTCAAAAGATAATTTTGAAAACGATATACTAAAATTTGTTAAAGAATTTGTCTTACCGGAAAAAATGTATTATTTCTATTTCGAAAATCCAAATAATTTTGAACCCTTTTGTGAAGTAATACGTAAAAATTTTAAATGGCCTTCTATACAATTTAAACGATGTACAATTAAGCTTATTGATGTTGTAACTAAAAATGATATACAGGATGTCATAAAAAATTATCACGAAGGAAAAAGTAATCACAGAGGCATAGACGAGACGGAACAAAAAATTAAATCAAAATACTATTGGCCGAATTTAAAAAGCTCTATACAAAGTTACATTAATGATTGTGAAATATGTCAACTTAGTAAATATGAGAGAAACCCTGTAAAAATCCTATAAACATAACCCCAACACCAACCAAACCTTTCCAAATTGTACACCTAGATACCTATACTTATGAAAAACCAAATTTTTAACTATAATAGACAGTTTTCGAAATATGCGCAAGCGTATTATCTAAACTCTTTGACAGCTAGTGATATTGTTAATAATCTATTAATATATTTTTCACATCATGGGATTCCATCGCAAATTATATTAGATAACGGTACAGAGTTCAAAAATTCAGTCGTTACAGAGTTATTTGAATTGCATAAGATAAAAACACATTTCTGCTCTCCAAACCACCCACAATCGAACGGTATGGTTGAAAGATTGACACTCTACTCTTTCTGAACATATTCGGTTATTAAATAACAAAGGTTTTCAAACAACACCTGTAAGCCAGAAAATCACTTTACGCAATTTTAGCATACAATCATACAATACATTCGGTAACAAATTTAAAACCAATTGACATCATAAACGGTCATGTTTCTTCCGATGATCCATTTGACATCGATATTAATAAAATTTTAATTACCGATTATACTGAAGTCACAGAGAAAAATCGAAAATCTTATACTCTAAATTAAACGAAAAAATTAATAAATCACAAAGAATCTGTAGCAAATAAAATTAATAAAGATCGCGATGACCCTGAATTATTATTCAAGGAAGGACAAAAAGCTTATCCTAAGAAATTTGTAAGACAGAAAAACTCTGACAAATTCCACAAACCAGTAAACTTAGACTCAGTTGATTTACCAAGAAAAACAGCAACAAGTAAAACACGTGGAAAAATACATTTAAGTAATTTAAAACGTCCTCTGAAACATAGATATAGTTTTAATAATTAGTTCTCATATTTATTTTCAGAATCATAACATCAGGACTTTGTCTCGGACAAGAAAAATCGGTGGTCCACCACCGATAAAACTTGGAACGGCAAAATTACGGCAAAGCTCATTTACGCTGATTCATTATTATGACTTAAATCCTTTAATATTAGAAATAAATACACTTAATATAAAAAGTAATAATTTAACTTTGTTAATATACCAAAATAAAAATTATACATTTGATTCAATTAACTATTTAAATATTTTAAACGTTTTTACAAGAGCGAGTAAATTCAGAAATAAATCAGATCATACCACGATCTGATAGAATAAAGCGAGGCTTAATAAATGCTTTAGGGTCAGTATTTAAAACTATCAGTGGAAATTTAGAGCGCATCCGATGGCGAAAGATACAACACATTAATAAATAATCTACAAACCAATCAAAAGAATTTGGCGGAAAATATTTTGAAACAAAAATTCTTTATCGCTCAGGAGTGATAAATAAATTTAATTCTACTGTTAAACAAATTTTACACAACGAAAAACTTTTGGAATTTAAAATCAATCAAATAGAACAAATAGTTCAAGGGGCAGTTTATAGAGAAAATTCGATGTTTATTAAAGACACTCTCATTCAATTAATAAATATTTATGAAATTGTCGATAATGTTCTACAAGATATCGAAAATTCTATTGCTTTCTCTAAGTCACAAATATTTCATTCCAGTATTGTGAAAACTGAAGATCTATTCAATGAACTAATTAATATTCAAAATATTGTTGGAATCGCTAAAATGCCGTTAAACGTTACATTTGAAAATATTCTCATATATGAAAAAATTATTGAAGTTCAGTGCTATATATTAAATAATAGAATTACATATTTATTAAAAATTCCATTAACCTTTAAAGAAAATTTTGATTATTTTCATCTTCATTCAGTACCAGTATTTGTAAAGAGTTTGTTTAAGGTTGTAATAGCTAAAAATAAATTTTTATTAAAAAACAAATTGCACTACACCTTTCAAAACCAACAAATGCCATGATACCCGAGACCAGCTGTTTATCTGCGACGAGTCCGATGTACGAAGAAGTCAAAGACCAGGAGTTCTGTGCCGTAGCTGTTAGATGAAATTCAAAACCTATCGCAGTGCCATCAAATTGAAGCACAAATTTCCCCACTCATTCTCAAAACAATTAAGTTCATCGAATAACTGGATATACGTGACGCCCTTCGAAGAAATTATAAATTTGAAATGTCTTCAGCAAGAAGAAAGTGTACGCATAATTGGAACGTATTTATTAGAAATACCGTCGAACTGCCAAGTGAAAACAAACAATGAACTGATAACCAATAGTCAAAAACAATAAAATTTAAAACACAACCTTTTCTGTTTTCGGATTTTCACGAAAATACATTTTTTATACATTCGGTCAATCTAAGTGCCCATATAGACAATGTAAGCCTGGACGAATTGTATAAATTAAAATCAGAAATAAAAGACAATAAACCGCAATTAGTTTTCGAAAAGTATCGGCAATTCCAAGTGCGTGGACAATCGGTATGCATCAGTTCTGCTTTTCATCGTCTGTATCTACGTTGCCTGGAAGAAATGGAAAAACACCTACACCACAACAGAGGGATGTTCCACTAGAAGATGTTCGACTACCCAGCCAAGCTGTGTATTCGAATCTTAGGGGGGAGGTGTTACACAACCCTTTACCATGAAGATCATATGAAAAAGACTTTAATTCTGTTTTCGCTGAGACAAGCATTATTGTTAACTTCGTTAATTCTCATTGTATTTGTATTCAGTTAGAGCTTTGTTGTCGAGCTGTAAACACGTATTTCTCAACTTGTTAAATTAAATTTATAAATAAATCTTTTTTAAAAACGGGTTGTTTGAATCCAATAAGTTAAGTCATGTGTAAACAATAGACCTTGTATTTTCAAATAAAACACTGGATTTCCCTCATAACTTCTTTATTACATTTTAGTACTTAGGATTACGACACAAACATGCGTATCGTGCGAGCGCACGGTACCGACTGACTGCTGCGGACGCCTCACTCCCAATCTTATCTCCCGTAACATTCTATCGCCTGTCATAAAAACCATGCATTATGAATAATACAATCTGACATAATACATAAACCATAATTTGTTAATTATAACAATACACTATATAAACAAGGTACTCATAAAAATCATAACACTCGGCCATCCTACTTTCCGGTCGTCCTCGACTTCCCTCCTTTATTGCTTCTGAAAAGATAAATAAAAAAATAAAAAAAAAAAAAAAAATATTTATTTTAAAGTTTCTATGCTCGCATTAGAGCATTACTTATTTTAAGTTTTTATGCTCGCATTAGAGCTTTACTTATTTTAAGTTTTTATGCTCGCATTAGAGCTTTACTTATTTTTAAGTTTTTATGCTCGCATTAGAGCTTTATTTGTTTTAAGTTTTTATGCTCGCATTAGAGCTTTACTTATTTTAAGTTTTTATGCTCGCATTAGAGCTTTACTTATTTTTAAGTTTTTATGCTCGCATTAGAGCTTCCTTTATTTTTTGAAGTTTTATGCTCGCATTAGAGCTTTACTTATTTTAAGTTTTATGCTCGCATTAGAGCTTTATTTATTTTAACTTTTATGCTCATTAGAGCTTTATTTGTTTTCTAAGATTTTATGCTCGCATTAGAGCTTTATTTATTTTAAGTTTTATGCTCACATTAGAGATTTACTTATTTTTTAAGTTTTTTTATGGTCGCATTAGAGCTTTACTTATTTTAAGTTTTTTATACTCGCATTAGAGCTTTACTTATTTTAAGTTTTATGCTCGCATTAGAGCTTTATTTGTTTTAAGTTTTCATGCTGCATTAGAGCTTTACTTATTTTTAAGTTTTTATGCTCGCATTAGAGCTTTACTTATTTTAAGTTTTATGCCCGCATTAGAGCTTTACTTATTTTTTAAGTTTTTATGCTCGCATTAGAGCTTTATTTATTTTTAAGTTTTTTATGCTCGCATTAGAGCTTTATTTGTTTTTAAGTTTTTTATGCTCGCATTAGAGCTTTATTTGTTTTAAAGTTTTTATGCTCGCATTAGGAGTTTATTTATTTTTAAGTTTATATGCTCACATTAGAGCTTTACTTTTTTAAGTTTTTATGCTCGCATTAGAGATTTACTTATTTTTAAGTTTTTATGCCTCGCATTAGAGCTTTATTTGTTTTTAAGTTTTCATGCTCGCATTAGAGCTTTCCATATTTAAGTTTTATGCTCGCATTAGAGCTTTACTTATTTTTAAGTTTTTATGCTCGCATTAGAGCTTTACTTATTTTAAGTTTTTATGCTCGCATTAGAGCTTTGTTTATTTTTAAGTTTTATGCTCGCATTAGAGCTTTATTTGTTTTCTAAGTTTTTATGCTCATTAGAGCTTTATTTATTTTTAAGTTTTTATGCTCGCTTTAGAGCTTTATTTATTTTAAGTTTTTATGCTCGCATTAGAGCTTTATTTGTTTTTAAGTTTTTATGCTCGCATTAGAGCTTTATTTATTTTAAGTTTATATGCTCACATTAGAGCTTTACTTATTTTTAAGTTTTATGCTCGCATTAGAGCTTTACTTTCATTTTAAGTTTTTATGCTTTAGAGCTTTATTTATTTTTAAGTTTTATGCTCGCATAGAGCTCTACTTATTTTAAGTTTTATGCTCGCATTAGATCTCTACTTACTTTTAGGTTTTTATGCTCGCATTAGAGCTCTACTTATTTTAGGTTTTATGCTCGCATTAGAGCTCTACTTATTTTTAGGTTTTATGCTCGCATTAGAGCTCTACTTACTTTAGGTTTTATGCTCGCATTAGAGCTCTACTTATTTTTAGGTTTTATGCTCGCATTAGAGCTCTACTTATTTTTAGGTTTTATGCTCGCATTAGAGCTCTACTTATTTTTATTTTGTTTTAGGTTTAAATCAGTAATACCTTCGTTGTGTTTTATATTCAAAAATAAATCTCATAAGGTCATCTTAACAAAGACCAGAATCTAATCCTTAATAAAATAATTAATAACCAAATTTCAAAATATAGCAACTGACAATACACGCTTTATACTGGCTGCTAAAGTATTTGCTTATATTAACACCATCTAAACATTTAATCTGATCTACTTAAATTTTGATTTTTGTTTTGTTTTTAATAGTAAGTAAGAATGAAAATAAGTAAAGTGGGGAAAACCTAATCCACTTTTAAATTGTTGTATAAGAGTAAATTGTAACTTTAAAAGAACGTTCGTTCATCCTGACCTTACTAGCATCGTTGCAAATGGATGTCCCTTTTTATGGTTCTAAGGAATTGAATGTTGAAACATACAAAACTTTATATCTACTTAATAATTGTTCGCCTTAAGTGAATCCATAAAGTCAAAGAGTATTTTATATTAGACGTTAGATTTCTTTTTTTTAATATTAGACGTCACATTATGGCAGATACTGTATTTTGTAGTACCCCAATTGTCAGAATTAATTATTTATTACAAACTCATTTGATCTTTGATTGCATAGATTTCATTTAGTTTTTTGACTGAAAATTTTATTTACTATGGAACTGTATTTTTTTATTATTTAGAAATATTTATCTGCTAAAGCTTTCATAAAACTGATTTATTTTTTCTTTTACTTCTGTTTGCAGTTTTAAATCACACTTCTCCAAATATGAGAATTAAATTCACCTTGCTTTTCATACAGTAACCAACCAAGTATATTTTCAATCGATTCATATTTTGACCCTATTTTAATAAGAATAAGTATTAATGAATAATATTCCAATTATTTTTTAATACTAAAGATATTTCGTTTTTATTTTTAATTATTATTTTTTTTATTTACTATTTTTACTGAAAAGTTTAGATTCAATAAGACCACCAATCAGAACCCAGTTGAAGAGGGTCGGGCCCATAATCCCCTGCAACCAACGATCCTCAATGATCATTATCGAAGCCAAACATTAATTAATTAATATGGGTTGCAGCATTGTAACCCTGTGCTTTTACTGATACGTGTTACTAAAAGTATAAGAACATTTAGTTCTAATTTTTTTATACCTTCCTGTAAAATTTAAAATTAATTAAAACTGAAACTTTTGTTAAAAACTGGAGATGTTTTTATACAGTCTTAAATATTAAATATCAATTTACTAATAATAGTCAACTTCCATGAAAGACTGGTATGGTTTTCATAATTCCTTGTACAAGAAATATAGTGTTAGTTGTATGCAGTAATTTGTTTCTAACAGGTTTTTTTAAGTTATTTTTTTTTCCCAAAGAACTTTAGTTTTTATCAATATGCTTCGAACATTTTATTAAACTATCGCAGTTGTCTTTAAAACAAAATATAGAAATATTAGAAATATTGATGATATTCTGATCCTCTTTGTTTAGCAAGTACTTAGTCATATTTAATTCTTGGTATTTTCAATTAAAAAGAAAATTTTATCCTGTAAACATACAGGGTGCAATTTGAGTGTTTTTGCTTGAACTCTGTTGTGGTTAAATAGGAAATGATATTTACTCAATTGTTTTAATAAGAAATTATTGAGTTTTGATAAACTATATACAGCAGTCAAATTTGCAACATTCCATGAAAGCTGGAGGCAATGAAATTGATATCTGTACCTAACTGCTATTCATAAGTAATAAACATAAATTATTATTTTGTTTTTTTCTGATACTTTAGTGTTGATGAACACTACAGATTGGAAATTAGATTTTAATTTAATTAAATTCGATTTTTTTTAAATGCATTAAAAATTTTGTTAAATAAATAGTACAGAGTGAATAATGGTGTGATGACTTGAAAGGATACATATGATGGTTGAAATCAAGTTCCAACTATATAAGTAGCAGGTAGTTGCTCAATTTGTTTCTATATAAAAGAAACAGATACTTCATATTCTTCTAAACTTCATATTCCAAATCGCTCAGCAAACTTATCATCTGTAAATGACTCTACTCGGCTGTGCTACCAAAAGAGACAACTTGCTCTCTCTAGGGTTCTAGAATCTTGATAATATCTCCCAATTCATTTATAATTTTATAATTCATGAAGCACTTTAAGTATGTCTTACATGTCACTAAAAACAGATTTCAATAAAAGAGAGATTGCGAATAAATCATGGAACTAAATAATAATCATTCAAAAAAGTGAAATCATATACTGTTTCCTAAGAGAACATTCAGAATAAATATTTTTTTAGGAGAGTAGAATGTTGTGAGGATATTGCGTTCAATGCTAATTTATTTTATTTTTGTTGCAAAACAGTCTGATTTCTTATATTGATAAACTTTATTTTTTTTTAATTGCTATTGTCTGAAGTTACAGCTTTTGGTATTTCAAACTTCCTATTTCTTTTTAGTTATTTATTTTTTTTTGAGGCCGAACAAAAGTAATTATTTAAACTTTTTATTCCTCCGACACTCTATCTTCTGGTAAAATCCTGAAGGGCTTTACTAAAACCATATCATAAAATATAATCAACACAACACGAAATTAATTAAATGGTTTCTTTTAAACTCCTCTGTATAAATTGTTAAACATAAAAAACAATTTTTTTTGTGCATACTAATTTCTTTTTACAAATCCAAACAAATATTATTGTGTTATGTAAAAAACTCTGTGTGTTTATCGACCTGTGTACGAACATTTTCTGTTATCAATTATCACCATATTTTTTTTAGAAACATATTGTGTAACTCCTTTTATTTCTATTAACAGGCTATTTTCCAAGACCGTCCTGAAAATAATAATTAGTCCTTAATTATTTTAAAAAGAACGTTATATCTTTATAAGAAACAGAAATAATTTTTGAATCATAAACTTTATTAAAACAATAATTATTTTAGACTATATCGGTCTATAATGTTTGTAGAGACTTATTTTTAAGAATTATTTATTCACAGTGTAAATTTAAACCTTGGTGATATTTTAAACCTTCATATTGTTTAATTTTATTCACTAGAAATGAATAGCTTTACAAAATCAATTTAAATAATTTAGACATTAAAAATTTGATTTTGTTTGTATCAATTTGCAAAGAGATTATGCAAAAGATGCTTGTTTTAATTTTAGTTAAAACATTTTTTTGTTATACAGGCTGTCCTATACTGATATCACTATCATTAATTGATCTGAACCTTTTATTTTATTTGATTCTTTTACAAATTCAATTTATTGGAATATTAATTTCAATAACGTCTTTAAAATCATAAACAAGCTACTAAAAATTTTATATTCGTAACTACTGAAACATAAATTAACAATTAATTGATATCTGTGTACTTATCTTATTCGAATGTATCCTCTGAAGCTATATTTTCTCACTGCTTTAGTGTTTATGTCAACATGGTCAATCAAAAGACTTATTTTAGCAAACATGACTTGCAGTTTGCACCTTGCACATCGTAACAGCCTTGTCTTTTCCCATTTTTGAACTAGGAGTGGATAAGCCAATTTCCAAATGTTCCTGTATGTACTATTATCCTTTTTATTCACTAACACTGCTGGCTTGTTGCTTTATGGCTTTATGTCCTTTTCCAGCAACTTAACTTATGGATTCACACATAACATGGCATATTGGCACTTTTTAAACTCTTGTGGTACTTCTAGTAGTTCTATCCAACTTCTGATATGTAAACAATAGATCTTGTATTTTCAAATAAAACACTGGATTTCCCTCATAACTTCTTTATTACATTTTAGTACTTAGGATTACGACACAAACATGCGTATCGTGCGAGCGCACGGTACCGACTGACTGCTGCGGACGCCTCACTCCCAATCTTATCTCCCGTAACATTCTATCGCCTGTCATAAAAACCATGCATTATGAATAATACAATCTGACATAATACATAAACCATAATTTGTTAATCATAACAATACACTATATAAACAAGGTACTCATAAAAATCATAACACATGATTGAAATGATTATTCATGTTTAAAGTTTTTTTGGTCATAAGCGCTAATGGAAATGTTTTTTTGTAAATAATTATAAAAAATTACTCCCTACGAAGACTTTATTGTGTACTGGATCAAAAAATAAGTATTTGTTTTCTCTATACGGTGGTATTAATATATCGATTTTTGATGATAGTGCTCTTTTACCCGGTCTAATTTTGTACTACTTTCGGAATAAGGGTCCCCATATCATGTACTGTACTTCCATCCCTAAAAAATTCAGCTTATGACACCGAAGTGAGAGGTAACGTCAAAATAAGCTTTAATCTACCTACATCATAGGTAGGTGTACGTACTCTAGGTATATTCTACCTAGACAGTAGCTGAACTAGTTGACAGTAGTAATTAATTTGTTATCCGATAAGTAGTTGTCATTATATAAGTTTAATCATCTTATACCTCCTATAACGTTAGGTTTTGGATTTTTCCTGATTGGTTTGTTAAACAAAAATATACTGGGCATATAAATGTCTGTTACAGGTTAATTCGTTAAAGAAATATGTTACACACATATTATTTTAATAATAATAGTATAATAGTAATGGCTATATTATGTTATAACACATACATATGTATTGAATGTACTTATTTTAACCAATGCATTGTTTTATTTTTTTAATCTCACATATAAGAAATATTTTATAGTTTTTATTATAAAAAACAGTGATTATACAATTTATTTACATCCCTTACACTGTTTTCTGTAAGGGGTGTAACCAGGAGTATATTTCGTAACATCTTACGATATAAGAGGGCACAAAGTGTTTTATTACTTAATGCTTAAAATTTAATAATATATTTGTACATAAAATAAAATAGACTAGAATGTCAATTAATTAATATTGACGTAATTACTAAATAAGTACAAGATTTTTTTTCTAATTATTTTAGTGTATTTTTAGTCACCTAATTATAAAGAGAGAGATATCCATCCATTGCATTATTTTACTCACAAATAAATATTTTATGGTTTTATTATAAAACAACGATTAATTTATTATACACCCCTTAACCCAAACACTCAAAGGATTATATTTCGTGACCCTTATTTAAAGTGGACAAGCTTTATTAGTCAATGTTTTAATTACCCAGCGTCTTTAATAAAATCTAATGTGATTTTTCATAGAAATGATCTGACATAAAAAGCAAATTTTATCAAAAACTTTTGATTATCTACAAGGAATAAACCGCTGACAAATGTCTGTATACTAATGCCAAAAATACAAATTAAATACCAAAATTTCTCATATAATGCCCGACTAATGCCAAGCTGATTCCAATATAATACCACTAATACCACGAATAATATGTAACACATTTAGAGCTTCACAATTAACCTGTAACAATACTGGTAGGTACGTGCACAGATTTTTTCCTAGGTAACTTAAAAGTCATTAAAAAGTCTAATTATATTTAAAGAAGATATAATTCCAACAAATTACATTATAAGGCCAATAATGCACAAGTAATACCATTAAACCTTTTGGCGTTTTTAACTTGTGTAACGTATTTCTTTAACGAATTAACCTATAACAATAGTGGTAGGTACGCGCACAGATTTTTTCGCTAGGTAACTAATATTTATAATTTAATTCGAGTTTTAATCTCAAATAATAAATGTTTTTACTGGTGTATTTCTGAAGTGTTCATTATTAAAAGTAGATATTCTTCAAGTTATGCGAAGTAATAAGTAATGTTTCCAGTGAGACCGCGTATATGTCACCGGATTCTGGTTAGTATAAAGACTTTTTCTATAGAAAGAGTTTTTTCTATATTTTCCTTTCAAAATAAGACTAATTTCTTCTTATTCTTTTAAATATTTCAGTGTTTCTTTTTCCTAAAATGTTATACTTAATTTTCACTTAAAATTAAAAAATTACAAATGTCAAATTACAACATGTCATGGCGGAAGATATTCAGGTGGCATTTCACACATTTATCTATTAAAATCGAGATTAAAATAATAAACTTGCGTAACATGTTATACACGAGATAGAAAGTTTCAGAATCGATTAATACGCAATACGCTACGCAGTCAACTTATTCCTATGCGCGGATGAGCGTCTTCAAGACTCTTCCTTCGGCCAGGGTCACGACGCCGCCGAAGAGGAATCGGTCTACGTTTGTCTAAACAGGCTGGATACAGTGGAGTACGATATTGGCGAGTCTGAATATTTATAAAAGTTTGCATAGTAAAATATGTTGGAAAAATAATTAATCCATACATATATAAAAGCTCAAAGGGTTTTTTTGACCAATCTTGATGATTCTTTTTTTGAATGAAAGGTATATATGTGTAGATTTGTTATGAAGTATTTTTATAGTGCTTAATGGCTATTTCTTTGTGTAAAACGACTAAATACTAAAACATACCTGATAAACACCTACACACAATACCTCCAGAAATAAATTATTTGTCATTGTCAGTGGTGTGTCAGTTAGATTATATATTACGTTTTTAGATATTTTAGAGTGAGTTCATGCCGCCAGCTTTAGATACATAAATATTAGCACATAGGTTCGTTTAAACGACATTAGTGAATTAGCTACACAAAGCGATTTTAGGAAATTCGTCCTCTTAGAGAGTAAAATTATCTCGGAACAGTTTGTTGTATGAAAATTCCTGACTATTTGGTCTAGAAAAATGAAATCCTACAAAAAGAATTAGAAGAAAATTTTGAAATTCATCAACCAAATGGGTAAAGTTAGTAAAAGTTTATATAAAAATGGTGACCTCTGGATTATACACATAAAAATTGGCACAAAGGTAAAGCGAATTTATAAAATTTATACCCTTAGGAAGTAGAATAGGGAATGAAAGTTTGCTGTACGAAAGTGCAATACTATAACATTATAAACCAGACAGTATAAAATTTTATACAAGGGTTTATTTAGTGACATCATAACGAAATATATCTTCCTCAATTATCCTTCAAAGAATAAAAAATAACCTATAAAGAGAGAGTATTAGTGCTCTTAATAAATAAAATAAGATGAAAAATAAAAACACCTATGCTCACTAGCTCTCTATAAAGAAGTAAAAATCATTTAAATCAATGCATGAACGATTCGAGGTGTAACGCGAACGTAGTCACTGAGAAAAAGCTAGTAATTTATTAAATTATTTTATTTAACTCATTAATTTTCATTGAAAAGGAATTTTGTAATTCGCCACTATATTAGTTAAAAACTAAGAAACTCATATCAAATTTAAGTTTTGCGATTTTGACTTATACTTTTACAAAATCTGAACACATTTTAAAAGAAAAAAAGTTTTTGATAATATTTGTGTAGATTGACTACAAGTTGTATAACAACGACCGGTCTACCTAGTGGTCTGCAGCATCGCATTGTGGTGCAAATATTGTGGTGTTTAGTAATTTAAAAAAAGTCTTTTAGATACAGTAGTAGGTATTAAAAAGGTTTGTGTTTAAATGGGGTTTGCCTTTAACAGTTAAAAAATTATATCGTAAAGTGTAACTTTCCGTAAGAATTCTTTATCTGTCATTGATCATGATCTGTCATCATGTTAACCTGATGTTTTGTATGTTATTTTGTTTTTTCGAGATTTTTTGCTTGCTTGTTTTACGGATAGGTGCGATCGCACAATTATTATTGATAATGTTTTATTTAATGTTAACATTACTACTTTTTCAGTGAATCTTTAAATCTGTTGTTTTTTGTTATGTTCGTTATTTAAACATATGTATGTAATACACTCATATTAACACTAATCATATTTTCACGTTTTTATTCATCATTTTCAATGCCCCCCGGTTGCATCTTTGTAAAGGACTGTAAATTTTTTATTTTATTTTTGATTTTGTTGGATTTTTTGTTCCTGTTTGTTTTTTGTTGTTTTTTATTGACAAATATTTGCCGGTCATTTCAGCCTCGTCTCAGTGTTGTTTTAATTGTAAAATGTGAACGTGTATTTGGATTAATTTTAATTGTATTTGTAAGTTATGACGACCTTTTTATTATTTATTATTTGTTATTTATTTAGGTTCTTTCTTGTTAGGTCTGATGCTCGTATATGAGCGAAACACGTGTAACAGTTTAACATTGTATAAACGTTGAGACCGAGACTTTGACTCTTTTTTCTACTTTTATAATTTGAACCAGGTCTCTTTGAGAAAAATGGATGCCTTCTTTAAATTCCTATTTCTAGTAAAATAATATTGATAAGGTTGAGTTTGGGGGAAACCACAGTACAGTTTTATGATTAAACCAGCTATAAAATAAAAAAAATTGCGAGTTACTTTTTTATAGAGATAATTTTATTTCATAAATCTACCTAATTTTGAAGGCGCTCGTTGTTTCCCGGAGTATTTTAATCAGATATATAAAAAAAAGTGACTTCCGTTGACAATACTGATGTCTGGATTAATGATTCAGAATTATTATAATATGAAATTAGGTAGGCACTTATAGTTATATTCGAGGAGTGATTATGAATCCATTATGTATTCTTGGTAGCGAATTTGACACCAAACGTAATGTAAGTGTTTAGCCAAACCAAACCAAACCAAACCAATTTTAAGTGACTGAAATCCCACGTAATATGGCGTTGGTAACTGGTAGTATTACATTCCCTATTAGATCAGATACCGACGTCGAGGCGACCCGAATCTGTATTCCCCATTTAGGTCCAAATAAGGGTCGTCAGGCGGTAGAACAGACGTTGGTACCCGACGTCGGGTTTATTGAACGCGACGTATATCCGACGTTAGATAACGTCCAAATGCTACTTGGGAAAGTCTTTGCGACAGATTATCTTCTGAAGAGAAAACATAAACACACACCAGACTGTGCTAAAATACGCAAAATTTATACTACCAAAATTGCGGCAGTACGAACTAGGGACGGGCATTATTTTACATAAATTCTGCTAGGAATTATTTTTGGCTGCTACAAATTTAGTAACTTTTCGAGAACAACATATTATAACTTATATCGCTGGAAACCTTAAAAATGGCGCTTTTTATGTAAGTTATGGCCAATTATGGTTTCCATTTAAAAAAATATGTTTGTGTCATATCCTAAAAATGTCTGGCTTATAAAAAAAACGGAGAAAACAGTCCCATGAAGGATATGATTATCTACAACTTTTATCCGAATTTTTTTTGTCTAAAATAGATTATAATGAATTTAGGGAGTATTTTTAAAATAGCCGAAATTTGTTTTTTTCTGAATATCTGGTAGCCATAAACTTTTTCAAAAATCCGAAAGGCATATATATCTGACAATATATATACCTAACCAAACAAAACTGCAATTATTTCCCCATTTAGCCAACTCTCTATCTCCAGTAGTTTTCGAGATACACATAAAGAACATCGTAATTATAAATAAAATCCCTTATATTTTAAAACTGTGAAATCCATGGTCATGACACGTTAGACTTCCAGAAGAGTAAATTCCATATGTTAATTCACATTAACTGTAAATAAATATTTACACTCTATATCACAGATGATAAAATATTACTATTTTTATATTCTTAAAAAATCTACCAAGTATAATATGAAACCCACTTTATTTCGGATCATCACAAGTCACCGACATCGCCGTAATTCTTACGCCCCATATAATATAGAGAGTAAACTTAATAATATATGAGCGTAGATAAATTACATCGTCTCGATGAAAGTACGGTGACGACGGCGCAATAATTATTATTAATGCATGCAACGGTAAATAATGGCATCTAGAGTAAACCTTGGGTCCCTTAATGAACCGTGCAGGATTCCGAGGAAGAGGGCTGATACAAGGAGCAAGTGCAGAACATCATGTAACCTCACGTAGGAAAACAAGGAACCGAGGAAGATATTAATTTTGAACGGGTCGATGAAGATTTTACAGCAGAAATCTGTCTTGTGTTTAATTTGCATTACAGTGTATATATTAGTCTTAAACACCCTCCACACCATGTCCGAAATGTTTTTCGAAATACTTTCAGAAGTAAACTCAGTGCTTTTCTTATCGTGCTGGAAATCATGGCTTGTCTCGACAGTTGTCGATTGGTTGTTTGTTTTTTACTGTTATTATTACCATGAAAGGGGAAACTCGCCAGTTTACACCACCCTCCAATAGGTAACCTTCACGGAGCCATTAAAAAATTTTTAAAAATTGCTCAAAAAACTTCCGCCACAATACTGCTGCTTACAAAAAACATTTGATGTTCTCAAAATCTTCTCAAAAAAACTCCTCCCAAAATGTCAATTCTTTCCCTTTAAGATGGTAAGGTACCACAATCTATTTTTTCCACGGTAATTAATTCACAGTTACCAAAATTGCAGCGGTACGAACTAGGGACGGGCATTATTTTACATAAATTCTGCTAGAGATGTAGCGCAAAAATAAGGTTTTATTTTTGGCTGCTACAAACTCAGTATTTTTATTGAGAACAACATATTATAGCTTATATCGCTGGAAACTTAAAAAATAACGCTTTTTATGAAGTCATGGTCACTTATTATGGTTTCCATTTTAAAAAACATATGTTTGTGACATATCTCAAAAATGTCAGGCTTGTCAAAAATAAAACGGAAAACACAATCTCTTTAAGGATGTGATTATCTACAACTTTTACCCGAAAACTTTTTGTCTTAAATAGATTATAATGGAATTAGGGAGCATTTTTAAAATAGCCGAAATTAGTTTTTTTCGAAATATCTAGTAAGCCATAATCTTTTTACACATAGAGAACATCGTAATTATAAATAAAATTCCGTATATTTTAAGACTGTGATTTACGTGCACTCTATCCTATTATTTTATTTAATGCTTATATATTTTGTAGACTTCCAGAAGGGTAAATTCCATGTGTTAATTCACGTTATTGAAATTAATAAATATCTACACTCTATAACACAGACGATTAAATATTACAAAAATAGCAGGTGCCACTGCATCCTCACTTAAATTTTGAGTTTTTTTAACATTGAAAATGTTTCTGTTATCCTATATAAGGGAGCCCAAATCGAATTAAAATGCTACATTTGCCACACCATGACGTCATATATACAAGGGTATAGGAAATCTCGGCGCAGCGGCGGCAGTCGGCCAGCGCGCGCAAAAACCATTACATCGCTAATTGTTTATTGATATATCTTTATTAGTTTAAAAGCAAAAAATATGGGGTTTGCTTTGATACCTTGTCAAGACATGAGCGAAACTTTTAAATTGTTTCTTTTTTTCATTTAGGCCTTCGTTTTTCGTTAAATGAAAGTTATATTAAAAAAAAATCTCTATTTTTAAACCAAATTTTCGCATGATTGAAATGATTATTCATGTTTAAAGTTTTTTTTTGGTCATAAGCGCTAATGGAAATGTTTTTTTGTAAATAATTATAAAAAATTACTCCCTACGAAGACTTTATTCTGTACTGGATCAAAAAATAAGTATTTGTTTTCTCTATACGGTGGTATTAATATATCGATTTTTGATGATAGTGCCTTTTTACCCTGTTTAATTTTGTACTACTTTCGGAATAAGGGTCCCCATATCATGTACTGTGATGTACTGTACTTCCATCCCTGAAAAATTCAGCTTGTGACACCGAAGTGAGAGGTAACGTCAAAATAAGCTTTAATCTACCTACATCATCATAGGTAGGTGTAGGTACTCTAGGTAAATTCTACCTAGACAGTAGCTGAACTAGCTGACAGTAGTAATTAATTTGTTATCCGATAAGTAGTTGTCATTATATAAGTTTAATCGTCTTATACCTCCTATAACGGTAGGTTTTGGATTTTTCCTGATTGGTTTGTTAAACAAAAATATACTGGGCATATAAATGTCTGTTACAGGTTAATTCGTTAAAGAAATATGTTACACACATATTATTTTAATAATAATAGTATAATAGTAATGGCTATATTATGTTATAACACATTATTGAATTAACAATTGAAAACAGTATTGAATGTACTTATTTTAACCAATGCATTGTTTTGTTTTTTTAATCTCACAAATAAGAAATATTTTATAGTTTTTATTATAAAAAACAGTGATTATACAATTTATTTACACCCCTTACACTGTTTTCTGTAAGGGGTGTAACCAGGAGTATATTTCGTAACCTTTTACGATATAAGAGGGCACAAAGTGTTTTATTACTTAATGCTTAAAATTTAATAATATATTTGTACATAAAATAAAATAGACTAGAAAGTCAATTAATTAATATTGACGTAATTACTAAATAAGTACAAGATTTTTTTTCTAATTATTTTAGTGTATTTTTAGTCACCGAATTATAAAGGAGAGATATCCAACCATTGCATTATTTTACTCAC
Source organism: Sitophilus oryzae (assembly GCF_002938485.1). Taxonomy (NCBI): domain Eukaryota; kingdom Metazoa; phylum Arthropoda; class Insecta; order Coleoptera; family Curculionidae; genus Sitophilus; species Sitophilus oryzae. The sequence continues at coordinate 312,823 of NW_022146952.1, read as the reverse complement.
AAATAAATGTTTTATGGTTTTTATTATAAAACAACGATTAATTTATTATACACCCCTTAACCCAAACACTCCAAGGAGGATATTTCGTGACCCCGTATTTAAAGTGGACAAGGTTTATTAGTCAATGTTTTAATTACCCAGCGTCTTTAATAAAAATCTAATGTAATTTTTCATAGAAATGATCTGACATGAAAAGCAAATTTTATCAAAAAACTTTTTGATTATCTACAAGGAGTAAACCGCTGACAAATGTCTGTATACTAATGCCAAAGTAATGCCAAAAATACAAATTAAATACCAAAATTTCTCATATAATGCCCCACTAATGCCAAGCTGATTCCAATATAATACCACTAATACCACGAATAATATGTAACACATTTGTTTCACGAATTAACCTGTAACAATACTGGTAGGTACGTGCACAGATTTTTTCCTAGGTAACTTAAAAGTCGTTAAAAAGTCTAATTATATTTAAAGAAGATATAATTCCAACAAATTACATTATAAGGCCAATAATGCACAAGTAATACCATTAAAATTTTAGCGTTTTTAACTTGTGTAACATATTTCTTTAACGAATTAACCTGTAACAATAGTGGTAGGTACGCGCACAGATTTTTTCGCTAGGTAACTTATTAAGTCGTTAAACAGGCCTATAAAAGCTATAACAACATAGGTAACTAATATTTATAATTTAATTCGAGTTTTAATCTCAAATAATAAATGTTTTTACTGGTGTATTTCTGAAGTGTTCATTATTAAAAGTAGATATTCTTCAAGTTATGCGAAGTAATAAGTAATGTTTCCGGTGAGACCGCGTATATGTCACCGGATTCTGGTTAGTATAAAGACTTTTTCTATAGAAAGAGTTTTTTCTATATTTTCCTTTCAAAATAAGACTAATTTCTTCTTATTCTTTTAAATATTACAGTGTTTCTTTTTCCTAAAATGTTATACTTAATTTTCGCTTAAAATTAAAAAATCACAAATGGAGGAAAATATACGTTATTGAATAAAGTTTATACAAATCACTTTACCATAACAAAAAAGTAAAAACATGTCATGGCGGAAGATATTCAGGTGGCATTTCACACATTTATCTATTAAAATCGAGATTAAAATAATAAACTTGCGTAACATGTTATACACGAGATAGAAAGTTTCAGAATCGATTAATACGCAATACGCTACGCAGTCAACTTATTCCTATGCGCGGATGAGCGTCTTCAAGACTCTTCCTTCGGCCAGGGTCACGACGCCGCCGAAGAGGAATCGGCCTACGTTTGGCTAAACAGGCTGGACACGGTGGAGTACGATATTGGCGAGTCTGAATATTTATAAAAATTTGCAAAGTAAATATGTTGGAAAAATAATTAGTCCATACATATATAAAAGCTCAAAGGGTTTTTTTGTTGCATCCATCCCGCCGAAAGCGCTTTACCAATCTTGATGATTCTTTTTTTAAATGAAAGGTATATATGTGTAGATTTGTTATGAAGTATTTTTATAGTGCTTAATGGCTATTTCTTTGTGTAAAACGACTAAATACTAAAACATACCTGAAAACACCTACACACAATACCTCCAGAAATAAATTAGTTGTCATTGTCAGTGGTGTGTCAGTTAGATTATATATTACGTTTTTAGATATTTTAGAGTGAGTTGATGCCGCCAGCTTTAGATACATAAATATTAGCACAAAGGTTCGTTTAAACGACATTAGTGAATTAGCTACACAAAGCGATTTTAGGAAATTCATCCTCTTAGAGAGTAAAATTATCTCGGAACAGTTTGTTGTATGAAAATTCCTTACTATTTCGTCTAGAAGAATGAAATCCTACAAAAAGAATTAGAAGAAATTTTTGAAATTCATCAACCAAATGGGTAAAGTTAGTAAAAATTTATATAAAACTTGGTGACGTCTGGATTATACACATAAAAATTGGCACAAAGGTAAAGCGAATTTATGAAATTTATACCCTTAGGGAGTAAAATAGGGAATGAAAGTTTGCTGTACGAAAATGCAATACTATAACATTATAAACCAGACAGTATAAAATTTTATACAAGGGTTTATTTAGTGACATCATAAGGAAATATATCTTCCTCAATTATCCTTCAAAGAATAAAAAATAACCTATAAAGAGAGTATTAGTGCTCTTAATAAATAAAAAAAAGATGAAAAATAAAAAACATCTATATGTTCACTAGCTCTCTATAAAGAAGTAAAAAATCATTTAAATCAATGCATAAACGATTCGAGGTGTAACGCGAACGTAGTTGCGAGAAAAAGCTAGTAATTTATTAAATTATTTTATTTAACTCATTAATTTTCATTGAAAAGGAATTTTTGTAATTCGCCACTATATTAGTTAAAAACTAAGAAACTCATATCAAATTTAAGTTTTGCGATTTTGACTTATACTTTTTATAAAATCTGAACACATTTTAAAAGAAAAAAAGTTTTTGATAATATTTGTGTAGATTGACTACAAGTTGTATAACATAAATTTCTACGACCGGTCTACCTAGTGGTCTGCAGCATCGCCTTGTGGTGCAAACGTGGGCCTGTTAATCTGTGACGTGACGCACAACAGCCAAGAAAAACAGAAGCGTGGCTAAGAATTTAGTAATTTAAAAAAAAGTCTTAGATACAGTACTAGGTATTAAAAAGTTTTGTGTTTAAATGGGGTTTGCCTTTAACAGTTAAAAAATTATATCGTAAAGTGTAACTTTCCGTAAGAATTCTTTATCTGTCATTGATCATGATCTGTCATCATGTTAACCTGATGTTTTGTATGTTATTTTGTTTTTTTCGAGGTTTTTTTGCTTGCTTGTTTTACGGATAGGTGCGATCGCATAATTATTATTGATAATGTTTCATTTAATGTTAACACTACTACTTTTTCAGTGAATCTTTAAATCTGTTGTTTTTTGTTAAGTTCGTTATTTAAACATATGTATTTAATACACTCATATTAACACTAATCATATTTTTACGTTTTTATTCATCATTTTCAATGCCCCCCCGGTTGCATCTTTGTAAAGGACTGTGAATTTTTATTAAATATTACTATAAATATTTTTATATTCTTAAAAAATCTACTATAATATGAAACCAACTTTATTTCGGATAATCTCCATGCTATCCGCTATATCTATTACGTTGAATCCTTAAGGAAAAGGTCTCATAAATTACCAGAAGTCACCGGTATCGCCATAATACTTACACTGAACCAAAAGTCGACATAAATATAATGAAAAAGTTCATTAATATAATGAATTAAATCATTAATTTTGAGCCGATGAACGATTTCATAGGCACAATGAAAAGTAATTCATTAACTCTATGAACTTTAAGTTCATTAAATCAATGAACAGTGTTCATTAATTTGAAGAACACATTCATTGGTACAATGAACAGATTTCATATTAATGAACCGTATCATTAATACAATAAAATAATTTAAAAATTAAAAAAACGTAAACCGTTTATTAAAGTTTCAGCACTAAAATAAAGAACGGTTTGGGACAATGAACGCGTTCATTATATTAATGAAAATCTTACATTAATTTAATAACCAGATTTTCATTATATTGATGAAATTAGATTCATAGTATTAATAAATCGGACATCGATCTATGATTAACAAATCATTATATTAATGAAAAAAAGCATTGTTCCAATGAAACAACAGTTAATAATCAATGTTCATTAATATAATGAACAATATTTTTTTCAGTGTACGCTCCACACAACATAGAGAGTAAACGTAATATACGGGTATAGATAAATTACATCGTCTCGATGAAATCTCGGTGGCGGCGCAATAATTATTATTAGGGCATGCAACGGTAAATAATGGAATTTAGAGTAAACCTTGGGTCCCTTAACGAACGATGCAGGATTCCGAAGGAGAGGGTCGATACAAGGAGCAAGTGGGGAACATCATGTAGTAGGAACATTACGTAGGAAAACAAGGAACCGAGGAAGATATTAATTTTGAACGGGTCGATGAAGATTTTACAGCCGAAATCTGTCTTGTGTGTAATTTACATCACGATGTATATAGTTAGTCTTAAACACCGTCCACACTATGTCCGAAATGTTTCTCAAAAATAATTTCAGAAGTAAACCCAGTGCTTTTCTTATCGCGCTGGGAATATTGACTTGTCTCGACAGTTGTCGATTGGTTGTTCGTTTTTTACTGTTATTGGAATTGTCTTGGAAAATGTTTCGATACAATTTTTATAACACGCGCGCCTATATTTTTCGTACTCCTTAGGTTACACAAAACCTATAGTTTTAATCACATTGTCGCATATTATTAATTACAATACAATAAAAAAATATATTTCCAAAACTTAAAATCATAAGACTGCAGGGAAACAGTGACTAAGTGTTATCAGGGCTTATTACGGCTTCTATATTATAATGGCTTATCCACGGTGTGAAACTATTTAAAAAAATCGTCTTAATTATTTCTCATTTTTGATGGATTTATATCAACCCATTTTGCGTGCACACAAAAGTATTGTTTACAGTTTTCTCTTACAAACAATAGGAGAACATTGTTTTTTACAAATGTTCGTTGACCATATCTTTATTGAACATCGGGTTAATCAATAATTTTCCCAATCAGCTCGATATATTTTGATGATGTTACCAGCATTGCTCATCAAGCAATTCTACTGCTATATTAATCTACTAGAACTACTACGTAATTTTTGAATCAAAATAAGTTCATTGAAAACAATTTATTTCTATACAAAGTGCGTCAATTGTCCGTTAGAGGGCATTAAACTTTAAAATAATAAACATATTTTGAACGAGATTTTCGGTGACTATGTTTTTCTAAGTTTTTTAACATTTGATTTTCATGAAAATCAAGAAAGCGTACAAGAATGGTAAAAGGTACCTTCACCTTAACATAAATTTTAGTAGAAATATTTTCCAAACACACCGACCACCGATTTTTTTTTATTAAATGATCCTTCTAGTATTTACTACATATTTTGTAAAAAACGTCACCGTGTATACTTTTTGAGGAAAAACAATGTTTTTCCGATTACAAAAAATGTTTCATGTCACATCAAGCTATGTAGGCGCATAAAATCTAGTACGGTCTAATAATCTAGTTGGCGAAAATATGAAATTTTATGTTGGTATTTCAAATGAATGATAATAGGCTTCATAAATGTTAAGTTAATTATTGGTCGGATTTATTTTTGATTAAAGCCCTTTAACGGATAAACGAAACACTTTTGTATAGAGGTAAATCTGGTTGTTATATGCTTAGATCATATACACTTATGTGGATATGTAAATCACTTCTAACTGGAAACTGTCGCAAACATATCAACGATAAAAAAATTAAATTAAAATATATAATCGAAAAATGCTGCATTCTCTCGCTTTCCTTCATGGTATTGAAATAATCGCTTCCCCACCAATACTCCAAAGTATAATTCAAGATCAGACTTGCAGATTGCAAATAATTCAATTTAGAGCGGACGTCCCTTGCGGCCATCTTTTAAAAGCTTTATTCGGGTTGGTTTTTGAGAACCGTCCTAAAATCGTTCTCGCATTGCGCAGAACTACTTGCGCAGTGGTTTGAATTCTAGAACTGTTTTTGGATCTTTTGAGGACTATGAACTACTTGATGAAACCCGAACGCTTTGCGAACTATTTTTGGACGAAAGTGAAACTGATAGAAGCGACAGCGACTTAACCTCACTATTGAAATGTGAGAAATGTCCTTAAAATTTGTTTATTTATTACAAAAAGCAACACTTGAGCACACCAAAAATGGAAAATTACAGAGCAGTTAAAAATATATAGATTTAGTAGTGAATTTCTATTGCATTGACAGACAGTAATTATTTCCTTTTCAGGGTAATTTTAAGAGGCATATGGCAGTTCAAGAAATTCAAATATACTCTAGCTTTATTTCATTATAATGTGATCAAAATTTAGCTAATGTTCAATTCCTGGAGGATTATACTATTTATTTTCACAGAAATAATGATTTGAGAAAGCATTTAAAGCCGCGTATAAATATGCCGAGGCAAGTACGAGACAAACCCGAAACGAGTATGAAACGAGGCTATAGCAAATTCTTTCCAAAAGGCGTACTAATATGCCGAGACGAGGACGAGACGAGTCAACCTCAAGCGGAATTCGTCATATTATAGCCTCGAGCCGAGCGATTTAGCCTCGAGCAGAGTTCCTGCCCAGTCGAACGGCGTTGTCTCGCGGCTATCCATTTTCAGTGGAGCCTTTGGCGAACCCACAAAATTCTTCATAGGGCTGTGCGATACTGAGGCAGTATCGATATTTTGGTATCGGTTGTATTGAATATAAAGTATCGATACTTTAAAATATTGATAAATATATTAAAGTATTATTCGATACCATTCAATATTTTAAAAAATTAATTAATAAATTTAAGTATAATGTGTTTTTTAATTGGATTAGGATCGAAAAAAATCAACAGAAGTCCTTTGTTTTAAATTTGTCGACGTTTCGCAAAATTTATTTGCATCTTCAGGACACTACAAAGTTAAGAGAGCAAAATACAATCAAAAAATTTTAAAAATTTAACAAACAACTTAAAACACATATCAGTGGAATTCCACACATACACAATTGGTAAAACTACCCTAATGTTAACAATTAAATAAAATATATGTATATGTTATAAACTTAAGATCGCTTGTAAATAAAAATAATAAGGGATAGGGCCAGAATATAATCAGGATATTTTCTTATTCGCATTTAACGAAAAAAATCGACGATGGTGGCACTGTTTTATACAAAAAACTACCCGGATCAGAACTAAATCAGTCATCAAACGATCTCAAATTACTAAAAGCACTTGGAAGAAAATGATAAAACACTTAACCTAGGGTTGGCAACTTTGAAAATAAAAAATAGGGGCGAGAGGATAAAAAGAGGCACAGGCGAAATATTTTTGAAACGTCGCTCAAATGTCGAGAATTTACCAAAAAGTTATATAAACGGTATGCGATAAATATTTAAAACAAACAAAAATATTTATACTCAAAACTTATTAAAATAAAGCAAACCATTGTCAACAAAACTTTTTTTCAAGACATAAACTAATAGTCAGTGAACATAAAATTACATAAAAGACACAGATTAACAATTCTTTAAAGCATTGTGGCGATAAACGAATATTTTTTAGATTTTGAAGTTGGTATGCAACAAAGTTTTCAATACGTGAGAGAAAAGAGGACAATCAGATCAAAGAGAGGACTGTGTAAAATCGTTATTTTTGGGGCTTACTCAACCGAGTCTCACAATGCAAATTCACCTCAAATATCCATTTAGTTGGTCATTGGCAAGCACTCTCTCATTGTACATGAAAATAACAAAACAAACATTTACTGATCTGGATAAAATTGATAGTTAAATAGTAAGACTCACCCGGGGGTACTCCGCCCCCTAGCCACTGACATCCCTGACATTCTATTCAATATAGCCCATTCCATATCTTCTATCTAATTCAAATATTATTCGGATCTATTGGTTAATAATCTTCAACGACTAGCTAGTGCCACCTGAAATAGTATAGGGGCTTCCCCCGGACGCAATTCTGCCGCTAAACAGATTCGCATCCCAATCGAATAAGCTATTTGGGTGGAGACCTCAAACTCTCAAGACCAACTCGAAGGCAAGACGTCACAGAGGTTTTCTTACCGTGGTCAAACGACCCCGTTGGCTTACAGTCAAACGACTTGCAACTATATTAGTCAAAAGACTCGCAACCTCCATTTGTCAGCTCTATGACAAAACACAACACTACACAGCCGGCCGGCCTATCAACGACTGCCTGGCCTGCCGCCTGCCGAGCTAAGCCTCCTCTTACATCACAATTTTACCTGATCACAAATATTTACATCGCTTGCCAATGAATCATACTGTTTTGTCTAATCGACTTTCAAATAGAGTGTTTTAGCATTACCAAATAAATAAATAGAGAGTTTCCGAAGGAATGCATATTGTTTATTAGAATAGTGAATAAATAAAAGCATTATTATGACGAACTTATTTTCCAAGTTTTACAACTGTTTCTGGAATAGAGGACGGTTGGGAACCCTATTTTAACCCCCTGTAGCTACGAATCAAAGCAGAATTGGATTGGTTGATATAAAAAATAAATCTTATTTTTACGTGAGGAACTTCCCTACGAGAGATGGAACATGTTTTTTGAAACATCCTGTATATGTTTGTTTAATTTCAAAATAGGTAAAAAAATAAGCTATATAAATTAAAGAAATTCATAATAAATTTAAATTATATTCGGACCCCCTGTTAATTAAAAAAAACTGGAGAACGCCGACTGAGATACCTGGAGTTAACGGCACGGCAGCGGCGGCGGCGGAGCCTTCTGCGAGTGCCGTTTTTTTGAGTCTTTAATTATTTTATTCAATAATATATTTTGTATGTGGTTTGTATATCTATATTTTTTTTTAAATAGAGTAACAGCGCTTTCAGATGGAGCGGACCGTACGCGCAGAGCGTCCGCACGGATGTTTTTTCAAGATAGCTCATCCGGACGGAGCATACGCGACCCAGGTGAAATTGTTCATATAAGCTCATGGTACTTGCTTGAAGTTGCGGACGGTCCGTCGCGGACGCTCCGTTCCATCTGAAAGCGCTGTAAGATAAGACCTAGTTCGACTTTATTTATTTAAAAAATTAGAAATTTAAGTAATTAAGATTTAAATTAATAATTTAAATCTACATTTAAATGCCAATAACTAACCTGGAACATATATTGTAAATAATATATCTGCATTTCTTCACTTCTAAAGTTGTATATTTTTTCAAGGTATTCAATTCGCCACATTATTATTCTATGGCTTTCCATCATTGCAGCACGCTTATTAATAATCTTTAAATTATTAATATATATATAATTTTAAATTTAATTCCCAGTTTATTAAACCTTCGCCGTAATGTGCTTTCTGAACAGGGTTTTTTTAAGCTCGAAGAGTTTTTTTTTAATTATTTCTATGGCGGGAACTTTATTATTTTTATATTTGCCATAAATTAAGTTTCTTAGTAGTCTGGATAGTTCAAATTTCTGGATTTTTCTATATCGGATCGTTCCTTTCTTTGCCGATTCCCTTTATTTATGAGAGTACCGTAAGGAACTTCTGATAGCATGGCCACCTTTTTCAACACACTCGATTTGCCTCTCTTATCTTCTATGTATCCTATATGTAAAGAATCTTGTTTTACATTTTTAATTCCGTTCAGCAGAAATAGCGCATAATTTACGTTTGAGCCGTTAATAACTCGACGAAAAGTTCATTAAGTTTATTCATTTTTCATAAAATTTTCATGTTTTTATAAAAGAAATCACTAATAAATCTTTGTATATGAGATTTACCTACTTTGGTTAACTTACCTATACTATTTTAGAGAAGACAAAATTGCATCTTTCTAGTTAGGATGCATTATTAACATTATTACAAATAAAGGAAAGAATATTTATTTTTATATAAAATGGGATGTGGAACTCCGAGCCCCTTGAGACTCGAGGCACTTGTTCCGCGGAGCCGCGGTGTATACGCCACTGGTTAAATAGACGCCCCAATCCTTTTGATGGTTCGCCAAAGGCTCCGGAAAAAACGGAGACAACGCCGTCCGGCTGGGCATAGGCTCGGCTCGAAGCTCAGACCCCGTCCAAATATGACGAGTCAACCTCAAATCCGCTTGAGGTTGACTCGTCTCGGGTATCTCTCGCACTCGTCTCGACATATTTATACGCAGCTTAAGATAGTGTTAGGACAGCATTTATATAATTTGAAAGTAGGTTAGTTAAAATTACAACCGTAACAGGACATGTAAAATATATAGTTGGGATTTTGTAGATTGTGATATCTAACTAAAGATAAAGGAACAGAATTTTAATAATTTGTACCCCTAGTTTGTACCTGCGTATAAAGCTGCGTATAAATATGTCGAGACGAGTGCGAGAGACGCCCGAGACGAGTCAACCTCAAGCGGATTTGAGGTTGACGTCATATTTGGACGGAGTCTGAGCTTCGAGCCGAGCCTATGCCCAGCCGGATGGCGTTGTCTGGCGTTGTCTCCGTTTTTTTCGGAGCCTTTGGCGAACCATCAAAAGGATTGGGGAGTCTATTTAACCAGTGGCGTATACACCTCGGCTCCGTGGAACAAGTGGCTCGGATTCCACATCCCATTTTTATATAAAAATAAATATGCTTTACTTTATTTTTAATAATGTTAATTATGCATCCTAACAAGAAAGATGCAATTTTATCTTCTTTAAAATAGTATAGGTAAGTTAGCCAATAAATCTCATATACAAAGATTTATTAGTGATTTCTTTTATAAAAACATGAAAATTTTATGAAAAATTAATAAACGTAATAAACTTTCGGCGAGTTATCAACGGCTCAAACGTAAATTATGCGCTATTTCTACAGGAATTAAAGATGTAAAACAAGCTTTTTTATACTTTTTTTATACATAGGATACACAGGAGATAAGAGAGACAAATCGAGTGTGTTGAAAAAGGTGGCCATGCTAACAGATGTTCTATCGTAAATAAAGAGAATCGACAAAGAAAGGAACGATCCGATATAGAAAAATCCAGAAATTTGAACTATCCAGACTACTAAGAAACTTAATTTATGGCAAATATGAAAATAATAAAGTTTCCGCCATAGAAATAATTAAAAAAACTCTCCGAGCTTAAAAAAACTCTGTTCAGAAAGCACATTACGGCGAAGGTTTAAAAAACTGGGAATTAGATTTAAAATTATATACATATTAATAATTTAAAAATTATTAATAAGCGTGCTGCAATGATGGAAAGCCATAGAATAATAATGTGGCGAATTGAATACCTTGAAAAAATACACAACTTTAGAAATGAAGAAATGCAGATATATTATTTACAATATATGTTCCAGGTTAGTTATTAGTATTTAAATGTAGATTTAAATTAACAATTTAAATCTTAATTACTTAAATTTCTAATTTTTTAAATAAATAAAGTCGAATTAGGTCTTATTTTACAGCGCTTTCAGATGGAACGGACCGTCCGCGACTTCGAGCAAGTACCATGAGCTTATATGAACAATTTCACATGGGTCGCGTATGCTCCGTCCGGATGAGCTATCTTGAAAAAACATCCGTGCGCACGCTCTGCGCGTACGGTCTGCAAAAATTTTATAGATATACAAACCACATACAAAATATATTATTGAATAAAATAATTAAAGATTCAAAAAACACGGTACTGGCAGAAGGCTCCGCCGCCGCCGGCGCCGCTGCCGTGCCGTTGTCTCCAGGTATCTCAGTCGGCGTTCTCCAGTTTTTTTTTAATGTAAACAGTCCGAATATAATTTAAATTTATCATGAATTCCTTTAATTTTTCTAGCTTGTTTTTTTACCTATTTTGAAGTTAAACAAACATATACAGGGTGTTTCAAAAAACCTGTTCCATCTCTTGTTTCTCACGTAAAAATAAGATTTATTTTTTATATCAACCAATCCCATTCTGCTTTGATTCGTAGCTACAGGAGGTTAAACAATGCTTTAAAGAATTGTTAATCTGTGTCTTTTATGTAATTTTATGTTAATTTACTGTTAGTTTATATCTTGAAAAAAGTTTTGTTGACAATGGTTTGCTTTATTTTAATAAGTTTTGAGTATAAATATTTTTGTTTGTTTTAAATATTTATCGCATACAGTTTATATAACTTTTTGGTAAATTCTCGACATTTGAGCGACGTTTCAAAAATGTTTCGCCTGTGCCTCTTTTTATTCTCTCGTCCCTATTTTTTGTTTTCAAAGTTGCCAACCCTGGGTTAAATGTTAGTTTTTTTCCATTTATTATAATTTTCTTCCAAGTGCTTTTAATAATTTGAGATCGTTTGATGACTGATTTAGTTCTGATCCTGGTCGTTTTTTGTATAAAACAGTGCCACCATCGTCGATTTTTTTGGTTAAATGCGAATAACAAAATATCCTGATTATATCCTGGCCTTATCCCTTATTATTTTTATTTACAAGCGATCTTAAATTTATAACATATACATATATTTTATTTAACTGTTAACATTAGGGTAGTTTTACCAATTGTATATGTGTGGAATTCCACTGATATGTGTTTTAAGTTGTTTGTTAAATTTTTAAAATTTTTTGATTGTATTTTGCTCTCTTAACTTTGTAGTGTCCTGAAGATGCAAATAAATTTTGCGAAACGTCGACAAATTTAAAACAAAGGACTTCTGTTGATTTTTTTCGATCCTAATCCAATTAAAAAAACACAGTATACTTAAATTTATTAATTAATTTTTTAAAATATTGAATGGTATGGAATAATACTTTAATATATTTATCAATATTTTAAAGTATCGATACTTTATATTCAATACAACCGATACCAAAATATCGATACTGCCTCAGTATCGCATACCCCTATGAAGAATTTTGATGGTTCGCCAAAAGCTCCACAACAAATGGATAGCCGCGAGACAACGCCGTTCGACTGGGCAGGGACTTTGCTCGAGGCTAAATCGCTCTGCTCGAGGCTATAATATGACGAATTCCGCTTGAGGTTGACTCGTCTCGTCCTCGTCTCGGCATATTAGTACACCTTTTGGAAAGAATTTGCGATAGCCTCGTTTCGGGTTTATCTCGTACTTGCCTCGGCATATTTATACGCGGCTTATGAGTAGTACATTGGAATGGTCTTGAAATATATCAGGTACGTACATTAAAAAACTGCCATTTATCCTTGATATAAGTGGTTTGCATCTTTCTAATAATATAGCTAACCCTTTTTTTTTCTAATTACCACAACATTATAATCATAATTGATTGCCAAACAATTATCTGCCTTTAATATTTAAATTTATACATATTTATGTAAAATATAACACGCATACATAGGATACGTAATTAATATAATTAGGTAGATAATGCAATATTAAAAAAGTTTTTATTTATATATTTTATATCTAAATAATTTATTTGATTGCATATAATAAATTTAAGTATATAGCTATTTCAAAATAAAGCCTTACAAAGGAAAGAAAACATATTAGGTAGGCTAACCTTGTTTGTTTGCTTTCTTTTTGGATATGCCAATAATGTGCCGCAGGATATTTAAAGAATAACTGGGAATAATAAAAAAACAAATGGTTTGCATTAATTAAATACTAATTGTGGAATCAGTGGAAAATGATGAATGTTTAATATAATATATAGTTTTACACCACAGTCACACAGCACTGAACAGAAAACAGAAACCAAAATTATGAACAAATTTTAACAGGATATAATTTTAGAACAGATGAATTATTTTGCCTCATTATTCTATAATGAACATAAGAAGACTAATATTGCAGACATTCTAGTAATAGAAAAATATTTAAATGATATGCTAGATAACTACAAAAAATGCATAATGGTGATAACTGTTTATAAATTTAATTAATAAAAATTATCAATTTTTTGTCACATACTTTGACTATTCTTATTTTGTGACATTTCTACCCCTCAAGAATCTTAAAAAAAAGTTACATTAACTTCCATAGAGCTTTAATTGCTAATTGTTATAAACGAAACACTTTAATAAAATTTAATGTTAAAAAACAAATTAATTTGTGCATGAATGATAAATATGAAATAAATAATAAATATATACGTAAAAATGTAAGAAAATCATAAATTTTGGTTCTTGTTAATAATTTTATACGAGTTCACCATATTTATTAAAGAATAGTGATGTTGCAGTTATTTTATATTAGATATCTGTAAAGATTATTAGTCTACTCTTAAGGTGAGTTTATATACATCTGTAATGCGTTATTTGTCGTTCCGCCACTCCAAGCATTTTTAAGTATGAACTATCGTTTTTGAAATAAACCAATAATTGCATAAAATCATCGACGGACCACACATTAAAGTTGCATGTAAACCCACACTTAAAATTTATAACATGATTGAAAAAAAAAGTAAGGTAATTGGTTACGATATTTACTCATGCATTTATTTTATTCCAAATCGTTATAAATGGTACCGTATGATCGAAAAAAAAACGTCGTACAGTTGGCTTGGAAATGAACATCAATGATATTCCCTATATAATTTTACATATAAAATGCCGACGCCGTTTCGATCATATTGTATTACATATTCAGATACAACTATATTTTATCTTAAGGTCGAAATAACCCGTTCAAAAAAACCACAAATAAAGGGAAAATAAGTATGGCAACGCCGATTACAATTCAACCATTACCGCCTTCTTTTGTTTAAAAAAAAACGGTTTTTACTGGAATTTTTCAAATTAACGTCGAATTAACGTAACGAAATTTTACAAAAGATTCTTTTATATTTAATTTTTAATTAATACCAATGGTAGACGAAGGTAAGTCAAAATACTTATATGAAATTTAGTGTTTAATGCTTCCTGTGCAATTTTATTTTAGATCAGTTAGGTGAGTTTTTAAAATTCAGAGAAAAGAACGATGATATTAATTTTAACAAAGAAAAAACTTTAAAATTGTTAGAATTATACAAAACATATAAAAAAAGATTGGGGACTTATGAAGTCAAATCGATGAAGAAACTTTGGGAATATGTGGCAAGGGATTTGTCCAATACATATGAAGTAACTTTCTTGTCAGGATGCACAAACAAATTTAAAGTCCTAGAAAGAAACTACAAAAAAATAGTAGATAATAATAGTAAGAGTGGACGCGGCAGAAAGATTTTTGAGTTTGAAGAAGAGATGAACGACATTTTTGAAAAAAAGAAACATAAATCCCACAACTCTTCTAACTTCAAACTCAAAAACAGATCTGCAATGTAGCAGCGAATTAAACTTAAACGATGCAAATTCAGTGAGTGATATTGAACCAATAATTAATAGTGAACCACAAGTTGTTATTAATTATGAAAATATAGTTGACATAAATCAACCGTCTACAAGCACAGGCAGAGGCATAGGGCGTGGATTGAAAAATGGGAGTACAAAAAAAAACATCAAAACTGCCACCAGTTACACTAAAAGGAATGACATTCTAGTGCAGATGAAAGACGACATAGGAAAATATTACATAGATAAAGAAAAAATTGAAAAAGAAAAAATAAATTTATTAAGGAGAAAGGTTGAGGACTCGAAAAAAAGAACGAAATTACTAGAAGATTATTTAAATTATTTAAAATCAGATTAGTGAGTTTTTTTTGTTTGTATTCTATTTTTAATCTGTTATTATTTTTTATTTTAAATTTGTTTTTGTTTGTTTAGTAGTAAATACAAAAAAGTAGTAGATAATAATTGTAAGAGTGGACGCGGCAGAAAGATTTTTGAGTTTGAAGAAGAGATGAACGACATTTAAAAAAAAAAAAGAAACATAAATTCCACAACTCTTCTAACTTCAAACTCAAAAACAGATCTGCAATGTAGCAGCGAATTAAACTTAAACGATGCAAATTCAGTGGGTGATATTGAACCAATAATTAATAGTGAACCACAAGTTGCTATTAATTATAAAAATATAGTTGCCATAAATCAACCGTCTATAAACACAGGCAGAGGCATAGGGCGTGGATTGACAAATGGGAGTACAAAAAAAAACATCAAAACTGCCACCAGTTACACTAAAATGAATAACATACTAGTGCAGATGAAAGACGACATAGGAAAATATTACAAAAAAAAAGAAAATTTTGAAAAAGAAAAAATAAATTTATTAAGGAGAAAGGTTGAAGACTCGAAAAAAAGAACGAAATTACTAGAAGAGTATATAAATTATTTAAAATCAGATTAGTGAGTTTTTTTGTTTGTATTCTATTTTTAATTTGTTATTATTTTTTATTTTAGTTTATTATTTTAAATTTGTTTTTGTTTGTTTAGTAGTAAATACATAATAATAAATGTCCTATAAACGGATATTTGTGTTCTTTCCCCTATTTTAAAAGTTTAAAATTATTATTTTAGTAATATAATAAGTCAAAGAATAAAACAAAAAAAATGAATATAACAAATTAATTTACTAAATAAAAAATTCACAGTCCTTTACAAAGATGCAACCGGAAATGAATGATGAATTGAAAATGATGAATAAAAACGTAAAAATATGATTAGTGTTAATATGAGTGTAAAAAAAGAATTCTTACGGAAAGTTACACTTTACGATATAATTTTTTAACTGTTAAAGGCAAATCCCATTTAAACACAAAACTTTTTAAAACCTAATACTGTATCTAAAAGACTTTTTTTTAAATTACTAAATTCTTAGCCACGCTTCTGTTTTTCTTGGCTGTTGTGCGTCACGTCACAGATTAACAGGCCCACGTTTGCACCACAAGGCGATGCTGCAGACCACTAGGTAGACCGGTCGTAGAAATTTATGTTATACAACTTGTAGTCAATCTACACAAATATTATCAAAAACTTTTTTTCTTTTAAAACGTGTTCAGATTTTGTAAAAAGTATAAGTCAAAATCGCAAAACTTAAATTTGATATGAGTTTCTTAGTTTTTAACTAATATAGTGGCGAATTACAAAAATTCCTTTTCAATGAAAATTAATGAGTTAAATAAGATAATTTAATAAATTACTAGCTTTTTCGCGCGACTACGTTCGCGTTACACCTCGAATCGTTCATGCATTGATTTAAATGATTTTTTACTTCTTTATAGCTAGTGAGCATAGATGTTTTTTATTTTTCATCTTTTTTTTTATTTATTAAGGGCACTAGTACTCTCTTTATAGGTTATTTTTTATTCTTTGAAGGATAATTGAGGAAGATATATTTCGTTATGATGTCACTAAATAAACCCTTGTATAAAATTTTATACTGTCTGGTTTATAATGTTATAATATTGCATTTTCGTACAGCAAACTTTCATTCCCTATTCTACTCCCTAAGGGTATAAATTTCATAAATTCGCTTTACCTTTGTGCCCATATTTATGTGTATAATCCAGAGGTCACCAAGTTTTATATAAATTTTTACTAACTTTACCATAGATTTAGTAAGAACAGATATCACATCAGACATTTTAACCCGATCAAACAATCGGAGGTTGACTACGTACTGTAAAAACCAACTGAGATAGAGAAGGCGACATTGCCACATCTCAAATTTGCGCATATCTACTTAGTTTAATTTGCAGAAAAGGTGACTTTAAAACCTTTACCGGATATCAATAAATCTCAATTTCTTAATTAAATTAATAGTTTATTTTTAAAGAAGCATGCGTAATAATATGTTATTAACCAGAGGATATATGCGTTACTATTAAAGACATGTTTACTATTTAATGTGCTGAAACGTCTAGAACTATTGGCAACGTCGCTGCTAGTCTTCCAGAATGAAATGAGCCGTCCGTCCCACCACCCCTCGCGACGGCCCTTGGTCCGTTATAGCGTACTACGTTTAGCTTACGGTGTGTTTGAAGTCGGAATCAAGTCCGAAGTGAACTTTTCAGTGTTTTTCAGTAGTTTTGCTTTTGTTTAACGTACTTTTGAATCTGCGAATTTTCAATATGGTACGACAGTGTCAAATGTGTGGAAAAATAAGCTCAAATTACCCGAATTTGTCTCTTCACAGGTAGGTATTGTTTCAGCCGCGCCGTAATCGCCGTACATAGGCGTCCCACAAGGGAGCCTCTCACAATTAAAATAATTTCTAATTATATTTGTTGAATTTTGAGCTATTAAAACAAGAACGTAGTAGCCGGTAATTGAATTATAATTTGTCTCAATTACTACTTAACTGTTGTAGATCATAACAAATTTGAATATAAACGTTGCATTTGAAACTTTATTATAAGCCAGAAAGTGACATTTTTTTTCTTAAAATTGCATCATATTTTGGTCACTATATACGATATTTTAAAGGAATTTTGCTCAACAAATAAACAAAGGTGTTTACCCGCCCTTTTTTTACATTTTATTGCATTATTATATCTGCCCCTTCGGCCTCGTTTAAACAATTTTTTACCACCGTACAAATACCTCTTTCTAGAGAATACCCTCTTTTTAGAATGGGACGAACTGTAAATAATTCTTAGGCTACTAGTTTTATACATACCTATATACAGAGTGACCCAGGCCTCCAAAAAATCTTTTTACTTATTACGTTTTAGGTTTGTAATTTTTATTTCAATTTTTTACATAAGATGGGGGCCATTGTAACGCACATTTTCAAAATATTTTTGTCAACATACAGGGTGACTCTCGGGGTGATTCAAACCGCAATACATATGCTTAATACAGTTCATGAAGATTGGGACATTTAACTAAAATTTGATTGTCTGATGAAGCTACCTTTAAAAGTAATGGATTTGTAAATAAACGTAATATTCATTATTATGCGATAGAAATCCCATACTGTAGCGCACAGATTTGATACTTTTAATGATAAATGCCTTCTATTGAGAGACTAAAAGGTAATTGCCTCGTATCAGAGCCATCATAATACAAGAAGAAGACCGAAAGTCAAATCTTGTCTTATATTTTCAAAAAAACACAATTTTGTCATTAAAAATTGATTTTAGGTATAGGAAGTTATTAATAAGACTAAAAAACTATTACATAGTACTTTACAGGAAGCTATCGATTGCGAACTAACTAAATCGTTACTAATTACTAATTTTAAAAAGTTCTTTTTAAAATCAAAAACGGTAAAACTAAAACCTAAATTATCATTTGAGATTAAACGGGAAGTTCTAAATAATGTTGCCTATTCTAAACAAGAAAAATGTATTTATAAGTTTTATAACATCTCTAATTAAATTTGGACGAAAATAATATTTATGGTTGCTGTAGGTAATTTTCTCAGGGAAAATACGTAAATAAAAATGACTTTTTAAGTCAAAAAAAGGCAAAAGGACAAGTTATTCCAAAAAAGGACTGTCCTTTTCAAAACAGGGCAGGTGACAACCCTAGGTATTTCTGGAATGGAAATTTAATGGCAAATCTACAACTTTAGTTTGAAAATATGTTCAGGCCACCTATGTTTACAAAAATGTCTAAAATGTGCTTTACCATTGCCTCCATATTCTGAAAAAAAAATTGAAAGAAAAGTCACCAACCACAAACCTAATATAGAACTGTTTCGGAAGCCTGAGTCACCCTATAAATATTCAAAAGTAACTGAAAGTTTATATAGAATTAACTGAAAGTTTAAATTAAAAATCGACGTTGGAGCGATTTTCGAAAACTACCTACTAACGTTTCAACATAAGTATATGTGGGATATTAATTATATTATTATATTAGACCTTATAACAAAACTCATCTGATGAAAAAGTGTTAATGTAGTATATTAATATGGAGTAAACATTTTACTAATTACTTTACTTTTACTTTACTAATTAAATTCGTTCCAAAAAACGATACGCCACTGGCCATTAGAACAATCCAAATACGCCTAGTTGCCGGGGTCGGAAATTTTAGACTTCCCTGTCTCTTCTGTCTTTGTTTGACACATTGGAATGTTTGATACACTACCAACGAGTATTTATGAATGAGATGTTCGGTCTATATTTATAATGTCTTTGAACTTTACCCATTTGGTTGATGAATTTCAAAAATTTCTTCTAATTCTTTTTGTAGGATTTCATTCTTCTAGATCAAATAGTAAGGAATTTTCATACAACAAACTGTTCCGAGATAATTTTACTCTCTAAGAGGATGAATTTCCTAAAATCGCTTTGTGTAGCTAATTCACTAATGTCGTTTAAACGAACCTTTGTGCTAATATTTATGTATCTAAAGCTGGCGGCATGAACTCACTCTAAAATATCTAAAAACGTAATATATAATCTAACTGACACACCACTGACAATGACAAATAATTTATTTCTGGAGGTATTGTGTGTAGGTGTTTTTCAGGTATGTTTTAGTATTTAGTCGTTTTACACAAAGAAATAGCCATTAAGCACTATAAAAATACTTCATAACAAATCTACACATATATACCTTTCATTTAAAAAAAGAATCATCAAGATTGGTAAAGCGGTTTCGGCGGGATGGATGCAACAAAAAAACCCTTTGAGCTTTTATATATGTATGGATTAATTATTTTTCCAACATATTTTACTTTGCAAATTTTTATAAATATTCAGACTCGCCAATATCGTACTCCACCGTGTCCAGCCTGTTTAGCCAAACGTAGGCCGATTCCTCTTCGGCGGCGTCGTGACCCTGGCCGAAGGAAGAGTCTTGAAGACGCTCATCCGCGCATAGGAATAAGTTGACTGCGTAGCGTATTGCGTATTAATCGATTCTGAAACTTTCTATCTCGTGTATAACATGTTACGCAAGTTTATTATTTTAATCTCGATTTTAATAGATAAATGTGTGAAATGCCACCTGAATATCTTCCGCCATGACATGTTTTTACTTTTTTGTTATGGTAAAGTGATTTGTATAAACTTTATTCAATAACGTATATTTTCCTCCATTTGTGATTTTTTAATTTTAAGCGAAAATTAAGTATAACATTTTAGGAAAAAGAAACACTGTAATATTTAAAAGAATAAGAAGAAATTAGTCTTATTTTGAAAGGAAAATATAGAAAAAACTCTTTCTATAGAAAAAGTCTTTATACTAACCAGAATCCGGTGACATATACGCGGTCTCACCGGAAACATTACTTATTACTTCGCATAACTTGAAGAATATCTACTTTTAATAATGAACACTTCAGAAATACACCAGTAAAAACATTTATTATTTGAGATTAAAACTCGAATTAAATTATAAATATTAGTTACCTATGTTGTTATAGCTTTTATAGGCCTGTTTAACGACTTAATAAGTTACCTAGCGAAAAAATCTGTGCGCGTACCTACCACTATTGTTACAGGTTAATTCGTTAAAGAAATATGTTACACAAGTTAAAAACGCTAAAATTTTAATGGTATTACTTGTGCATTATTGGCCTTATAATGTAATTTGTTGGAATTATATCTTCTTTAAATATAATTAGACTTTTTAACGACTTTTAAGTTACCTAGGAAAAAATCTGTGCACGTACCTACCAGTATTGTTACAGGTTAATTCGTGAAACAAATGTGTTACATATTATTCGTGGTATTAGTGGTATTATATTGGAATCAGCTTGGCATTAGTGGGGCATTATATGAGAAATTTTGGTATTTAATTTGTATTTTTGGCATTACTTTGGCATTAGTATACAGACATTTGTCAGCGGTTTACTCCTTGTAGATAATCAAAAAGTTTTTTGATAAAATTTGCTTTTTATGTCAGATCATTTCTATGAAAAATTACATTAGATTTTTATTAAAGACGCTGGGTAATTAAAACATTGACTAATAAAGCTTGTCCACTTTAAATAAGGGGTCACGAAATATCCTCCTTGGAGTGTTTGGGTTAAGGGGTGTATAATAAATTAATCGTTGTTTTATAATAAAAACCATAAAACATTTATTTGTGAGTAAAATAATGCAATGGTTGGATATCTCTCCTTTATAATTAGGTGACTAAAAATACACTAAAATAATTAGAAAAAAAATCTTGTACTTATTTAGTAATTACGTCAATATTAATTAATTGACTTTCTAGTCTATTTTATTTTATGTACAAATATATTATTAAATTTTAAGCATTAAGTAATAAAACACTTTGTGCCCTCTTATATCGTAAGAGGTTACGAAATATACTCCTGGTTACACCCCTTACAGAAAACAGTGTAAGGGGTGTAAATAAATTGTATAATCACTGTTGCCGAGACGACGACCATTCGGCCGAGACGACGACCATTCGTGCCATGAACCTTGGCACGTCTGATGTCGAGGATGGAGAGCTGGCCTCTGTGGAGCCGTCTCAGATACTGGCTTTTCTTAAAGCCCTGAGACTGTATGATGAGTTATAACTCGTTATAACTCAAGAAAGGGGAACACACAATAGATCTATAAGGTCGCGGTGATTAACTCCCCTTCTAAACATTCTACATATAATCACTGTTTTTTATAATAAAAACTATAAAACATTTCTTATTTGTGAGATTAAAAAAACAAAACAATGCATTGGTTAAAATAAGTACATTCAATACATATGTATGTGTTATAACATAATATAGCCATTACTATTATACTATTATTATTAAAATAATATGTGTGTAACATATTTCTTTAACGAATTAACCTGTAACAGACATTTATATGCCCAGTATATTTTTGTTTAACAAACCAATCAGGAAAAATCCAAAACCTACCGTTATAGGAGGTATAAGATGATTAAACTTATATAATGACAACTACTTATTGGATAACAAATTAATTACTACTGTCAGCTAGTTCAGCTACTGTCTAGGTAGAATATACCTAGAGTACCTACACCCACCTATGATGTAGGTAGATTAAAGCTTATTTTGACGTTACCTCTCACTTCGGTGTCACAAGCTGAATTTTTCAGGGAAGGAAGTACAGTATATGGGGACCTTATTCCGAATGGGGATATGGGGACCCTTATTCCGAAAGTAGTACAAAATTAGACCGGGTAAAAGGGCACTATCATCAAAAATCGATATATTAATACCACCGTATATAGAAAACAAATACTTATTTTTTCATCCAGTACACAATAAAGTCTTCGTAGGGAGTAATTTTTTATAATTATTTACGAAAAAACATTTCTATTAGCGCTTATGACCAAAAAAAACTTTAAACATGAATAATCATTTCAATCATGCGAAAATTTGGTTTAAAAAAAGATTTTTTTTAATATAACTTTCATTTAACGAAAAACGAAGGCCTAAATGAAAAAAAGAAACAATTTAAAAGTTTCGCTTATGTCTTTACAAGGTATCAAAGCAAACCCCATATTTTTTGCTTTTAAACTAATAAAGATATATCAATAAACAATTAGCGATGTAATGGTTTTTGCGCGCGCTGGCCGACTGCCGCCGCTGCGCCGAGATTTCCTATACCCTTGTATATATGACGTCATGGTGTGGCAAATGTAGCATTTTAATTCGATTTGGGCTCCCTTATATAGGATAACAGAAACATTTTCAATGTTAAAAAAATAAAATAAAGCATATCAAATATTTTTGATATGCTTTATTTTATTTTTTTTTGCAATGTAATTTCTTTAATTCAATCCAACTTATCTATTAGAAATAATAGATTGTAGTTTTTTTCAGGAACTTTGTTAATATTTCTGCTGTATTTTCTTTATAGACAGTATGTGAAAATCTTTACCAATAAAAAAATTACACGATTGCTGAAAATTGCTATGCTCTAAAAGTAAAATGGTTAAGATTGTTTACAATTTTTGAATGGAAAAAACAACCTTATCGAATTTTTCTTATGTACACATATTGTAAAATATCCGATCTTGAAAATAAAAAAAAGTTTCAATATCTAAAGTGGTTCTTGAGTTATGGCCTGTTATGAGTTAAAAAGTTGAGTTTTTAAATTATCGCGATTACTGACGTTTTCTCGTTATAAAAAAATTGACACCCTAACGATATCCTTATAATTCCATTTCAGATGCTCAGAAACATGTCTAACGATTTTATCTAGTTATCTCTTGAAAAAAAAGTCTTTTAAAAATAAGCGGTTTGCGATCTTGGTTTTACTTTACTTGATAGGGAAAGGCGTACCGGCAACGCCGCAACAGCACACTGTCGCATTTCTCTCACTCCGACTTATGGTATAATTCCGAAGACGGCGACAGCGACAAGCGACCGCGACAGACGACAACTACAGGTGACAGTGTCGCTTATCGCTGTCGTCATATCATTGTCGATGTCGGCGACAATATGAGCGAGATCTACGATGTAGTTGTCAGTGTTTAAATGACGTTCGGCGAAGTAGTTATAATAATTAATAAATATGTCTGATTACGTGATTGATAAAAATGTGTTACTTGAATTACTGATGGAAGATCATGAAGAGGACAAAATATTATTGTTACTTGTTGCAAAGAAAAGAAAAAAGCCCATTTTACCTCTGTTTAAAAACAGACCTAGGGAAGGAACTTATTCCTTACTCATAAAAAAACATTTATTCTGCGATGAGATGACTTTTAGAAACTATTTTTGGTTAAATAAAAATTATTTTTATAATAATTCTCCACACATACTAAATTAATTAATTTGTCTCCTTCCTCTTCGGTAAAATACATTTTTTTGTCAAAAATCTGCGTGTGCATATGAATGATGACACGACAGCACTGGACAAATACCGGTATCGTCGTCGGTCGCTTAAACGACATGTTGGATAAAAACTGTCGCGCGACACCTGTCGTCGGACTCCGACGTTACTCCATTTGATTCTAAAAGATCGGTGGAGTCGCAACACAGTAACGACAGGTGTCGCTGTCGTCTGTCGCGGTCGCTTTCACTGTCGCCGTCTTCGGAATCATACCTTTAATAGGATCCCTATGCGATTTACTTCCACACATGTAAATGCCGACCCAAAAGTAATAGTTGCCAGCACGGTATATAATATCAGACTATAACAAAAAAACTTAACTGAGATTTGTTTTAGGCTCAAGTTGTTTGTGATTATAATAAAAAAATTATAGATATTTTTATTGGGTACCCAGGTAGTGTCCATGATGCCAGAATTTTTCGATGTAGCCCTCTCTTCAACACTCTGGCAGAAAAATGTGGAAAATATTTTATTTTAGGAGACAGTGCCTATCCTTGATAGAGAAATCTTCTAACACCCTATAAAGACACAGGGAATTTAAGTGGCGTTGAAAAAAATTTTAATAAGAAATTAAGTCATTGTAGGGTGTTAGTTGAACACTGCAATGACTTAATTTCTTATTAAAATTTAGAGTAAGGAATAAGTTCCTTCCCTAGGTCTGTTTTTAAACAGAGGTAAAATGGGCTTTCTTCTTTTCTTTGCAACAAGTAACAATAATATTTTGTCCTCTTCATGATCTTCCATCAGTAATTCAAGTAACACATTTTTATCAATCACGTAATCAGACATATTTATTAATTATTATAACTACTTCGCCGAACGTCATTTAAACACTGACAACTACATCGTAGATCTCGCTCATATTGTCGCCGACATCGACAATGATATGACGACAGCGATAAGCGACACTGTCACCTGTAGTTGTCGTCTGTCGCGGTCGCTTGTCGCTGTCGCCGTCTTCGGAATTATACCATAAGTCGGAGTGAGAGAAATGCGACAGTGTGCTGTTGCGGCGTTGCCGGTACGCCTTTCCCTATCAAGTAAAGTAAAACCAAGATCGCAAACCGCTTATTTTTAAAAGACTTTTTTTTCAAGAGATAACTAGATAAAATCGTTAGACATGTTTCTGAGCATCTGAAATGGAATTATAAGGATATCGTTAGGGTGTCAATTTTTTTATAACGAGAAAACGTCAGTAATCGCGATAATTTAAAAACTCAACTTTTTAACTCATAACAGGCCATAACTCAAGAACCACTTTAGATATTGAAACTTTTTTTTATTTTCAAGATCGGATATTTTACAATATGTGTACATAAGAAAAATTCGATAAGGTTGTTTTTTCCATTCAAAAATTGTAAACAATCTTAACCATTTTACTTTTAGAGCATAGCAATTTTCAGCAATCGTGTAATTTTTTTATTGGTAAAGATTTTCACATACTGTCTATAAAGAAAATACAGCAGAAATATTAACAAAGTTCCTGAAAAAAACTACAATCTATTATTTCTAATAGATTTCGAGATATCGATTTTTGAATTCTAGTTCTAATAGCGCGACCACTATCGAACACCCACTCAATTCCACTTATTTTTACCAAAAATGCAAGTGTTGAGAGCTTGCACTTAAAAAAATTCAAGCTATAGAGAAAATTACAACGACTCGTTAATAAATAAACAAATTAAGTATCACGAGACCTAATTAAATCGTAAAGCTGAACGCATGACGTACACCTTTCCCTAGAACTTTAAGTACTGACAGAGGTATTGATTGGGTCGACCGGTCAACTGCGACAAATCTCCTATATCCCCTTCCACGTCTTTTAGCGATGTGCACAGTTTCTCGGTTTATTTCATATGTTTGGCAACGTGTTTACTGTCCTCTCTCTGTTCAGTATATTATCAACGCATTGTACTCTTCTTACATACGGAAACCTCGACCCAAGTCTAACCTTTGCCAGCCCTTAGTATGTATACCTGAATTGAATAATATTTTTACCTATTTAAATAGGATTCAGCATCATCTTTTGGTGTATCAATGCGTAAATGTGTACCATCGATACACACAATGACATCTGGAAAGCCCATTGCCCCAAACTTTTCTAAAATATTTGTGAGTTCTGTAGCAGATGGCCACACAATAACATTGTCCGATAAATTTGACAAATACATAGTAACATTATAAATAATAGTGTGTAATGTACTAATTGATATGTTAAATTTTTCAGCTGCAATCCTATAAGACAATGCCTCATTGCTGGCATACCATAAAAATGCCAATAAACATTTTTCATTTGATACTCTCTTATAGCCAGTATCTTTTTTGCTATAATATTCAGAATTCTCCAATTTAATTTGAAGACTTTCCAGAATTTGCCTCGAAAACCTAAAATATATAAATATAGCTGACTAAATATGCCTTCAAAATAAATAAAGGTAAGAAATTAATTAAAAAAAGTATTAATATAAAAGCCACTGTGCACTTTTTATAGTTAATTTCAAAAAAATCACTGAAAAGAGTATACATGGAGTATGCGTCTCAAAAAAACTTACCTAAAAGTTTCTATGAATTGTTTATCTGAAAATAGTGGAACAATCTCCTCCACAAAGTTTTCAGATTTTAGGACATCCACCAATATTTCTGCAGCTATGAGCTTAGTCATATATTGAAGCCCCTCATCGTCGCTTTCTCACGAAGAGAAGCTAGATTCCTCTAACAGTTTTTAAATTAATTTTTCTCCATCCATTATTATTTATATATATTTAAGGTTTTATAATTGAGTACGTGTAGGTAAGTACCTTAATAACAAATAATAATTTGACATAGCGTAAAACAAAAGAAGGAAGTAAACAGTTGTCAAAGCTTTGAAAGTAGAAAAAATTTGCATTTTTTAGATATAGGCATGAAAAATTGGAAAAGTATAAAATTAATTTTATGTAGTGACTATCGAGCATATTATATATTTTTATATTTTTTATATATATAATATTATATTTTTATTTTAAATAAATGAAATTATTAGAAACTAAACTAAAGAATGAAAAAAAAGGCAATAACTATTAATTTTTCTATATGTATCTAAACGAAACATATAGTTTAGACATATAACACTGAGAAAATAAAAAAAAACTATTGCCCCACATATTTTTATTGTTCCAGATGTTAGAAAAGCATTTTTAATTAAATATTTTTAATAAAACTTGACAAAATACATTTTTTTAAGTTACTAAGGTACTATATAGGTAAGTACCTATATATTTTAAAAACAATAAATAATAGTTGAGTAATTATTCTGACCATTCAGCAGTGGTTACAAAATATATCTAAAATATTGTAATTTTATTTACTTATCTCTTTCTACAATATCATTTTGAGTAATATTACCTACATAATCAGATAATTTATCTCTTCTTGTTCAAGATCATGTAAGGTTAGTTCAGGCTTATATTACTGAATAATACATAACAAACACCATAATTTGACTGTTGGCTTCTTCTCCAGTTGTTTCTTAATTATTTTAGCTGCCTTATGCCTTAATTTTAGAATAGTGTAACATACTATGACATTCTCCAACAACTCCAACTTCAAATATACATCTAGAGCATTTTTAGATAAACCCACATTCAATGTTAATCTGCACACTGAGTTGTAGCCTATAATTATTTATGTCTAAATATATATAATTAGAAACAGACTTAATTTAGTATTACCTTCCGTAAAGGTGGCAATCCTGTACTTAAAACACCATTAAATCTATCATATAATTGCAACCTGTTCATTTCTAAAACTATTTATAACTTCTTCACATTGCCTTAAGGCTCCCTCAATTGTTCTTCAATTTTTTGACTCTGATTTACACCTGAAGCAAAAAAAAATTAAACCTCACATAATAGATCCATAAACGAAATCACCTACCTTAAAAGTAACACACCACTACTCTAGTTTAGTTAGTAACCCAGTAGTAGTTAGTAACCCACTATTAACGTATTTTTATAGGACAAAACTGATTCAATAAATTGTAATAATTCTTCGGTTTGCAGCTCATCAGGAGGCTTGGTTATTAACATCTCTAATAATTGAATATTTTATTATTAACACCCTATTAGTCACAAGTTTTTGTGGCAGTGTTAAAAAATAATTTTAATATGCCCATCCTTCATCGCCTACAATAAAAAAATTGTGTGTATTTTGTATATTAACAGTATTTTATATTTCACATTCTACTCTGATGTGTTAACTATAACAAAATAAATAAATATCAAATTATTATTACAAACCATATTTTCTTAACAAACAGTATTTGGAAATTCACCAAGTTCAAAGTATCCCGTTTGTTTTCTCCATGTTTACTAAAACTTTACAACTACATAGGTATTCTTGTTAAATAATTTTTGTGACCATAATTCCATAGTGATTACTATAGTAAATATATCTAAAATTGTAATTTGTCCCTCTCTACAAGATAATTTTCAGAAATATTACTTATAATAATAATAAAATAATTTAGCTCTTCTTGTTTAAGCTTTCGTAAAGGTAGTTCAGGCACATTTTTCAATCGAACAATAAGTATTATTACAATACTAATTTGTAGATGAGGTACCTATTTTTCAGTTATAATCAAAGTCCTACTAGTCATGACAAAAATAAAATTTTAATATGTATGTATGTCCATCTCCTAAAATAATGAATAAATATGTATAATTTATTACTCTGTTATACAAGGGCAAATGTTATATAGTTCACAAAAAAATGTTATATAGTTCACACGTACTTACAAAATAAAGCAGAATTATTCATTCACCATGTCCAAATTGTCCTCTTAATTAGATACATGTTAGGTACTATGTTTTAGAAGTATAAGATTATTAGCTACAGGTGTCAATTCAGAATTATGGCAGTGCTGAGTATTTAATGAAAAAAATACACTTTTCTTAATGAAAATTAATAATTATTTATGAGTTATTAATAGTTTAAAAAAACAATACTCACCTCCCTGCACATACATTATGATATTTAAATATTCCGAAAGTACTCTATTAATATTTGTAAAACTTATTACAATAATTCAATATCCTCTTGAAAAATATCATCTTGAAAGTCAATTTGATATATTTTCTTGCAATAAATATTAGTTTTTAGGTTAGAAAGAAAAGTACAAAATGGACCAAAAACGATTCTTGCTGCCGAGCTAGGATCAAATTTGAACTGTTTTTTCTAGTCCTAGAACCGTCCGCGTTATAACCCGAACCTCTAACTTGATCCAATTGAGAGTTCAAAAAATGTATAAAAAAAGTTCTCATGGGACCCGAACGCAAATTTTCTGCTGCGCATGCGTATCACCATTTTAGGACAGTTCAAGAAAAAAAAACGAACAAAGCTAAAGTCGTCTTCGAAGATATATTCAACAGTTATATTTTACGTTCACCACTAAATAACCGAATTTGCGTGGAAGAACGTTTTTATTAGTTCGCCACGCCATTAATCTCATCCCTTCCGGGAAATTTAACAGCGGGTTTGTTAAGAGGTGCTTAACAGATTCATAGTTTAAATGAAAAGTTCGCGAGAACCAGGAATCAGCGGCATAGAGAACGGGAAGAATCGCTTTAATTATTTTTTACCGTCCTTTTAGTGATGAGCTCGGCCACGACAACTTTATCTGATTATTGAAAAGCGTCTTGTTTGCTTGTTGGAAATCCACTAATCAATGAAATGTTTGATAGGAATTTAATTCAAAAGAGAATTTAAAGAAATTGATTTTCGACTTCAACTAGTTCTATTTAATTAATGTTCAGAGGCTTAGTATTGTCTGCAGTTAAAATTCAATGATCACGAACCGAAAATCGAAGACGTTTAATCACCAGCATGCAAACAAAAGTGAGGAGAAGAATCATGAAATCTCAATTACGATGGGAGCGTCAAAAATAAAGCTTATATGCAGGTTGGTCCGAACTATATTCCGGAAACTTCGGCAGCATATACTGAAAGAAGTAGGTGAGAAAGTTCGTATAAATGTAGGTAAGACAATTAAAATTGAGTTAAAACAGTTATACTGAAAACACACGTTTTATGTATTCGTTATTACATAATCAGAAATGTAATAATGTATGCTAAAACCGAAAGATGTAATTTTATAAGACTTAGTCCTCGTTATTTCTAATTAAACTTAAAGAGGAGCATGTTTTTATACCGAAATTAATAAATTAATTATAATGGCGTAATTAGTATCTCTGCAGTTTACAATACATGGTATTTTGATCACACCTTTTCAGAATTGTTCACTCTTTTTCAGCAATTTTTTACTTGTTTGTGGCATTTTCCCGTGTGAATAATTAAAAATATAAGTCATGTAGGAAGTGGCAATATTGAATCACTTTTAGTACTGTAACCACGGTAATATCAGAGATTAAAAATTATACTGGAAAAATTTGCGGTGAACAGGCAGTTCTAAAAATTTTCGAAAAATATACAGGAAAATTTAAAAGAAAATGCACGATTTATAATACCATTTTATTATTGTTTCGGTATATGTAAACACAAAACTTTGAAGAATATTCTTCATTTCTTCCTAACCTAACTTTAATTGACAAAGGACTATATATTTTCAGTGAAATTAAATTAATTATAAACTAAAAATGATGTATTCTTTCACTTTCCCTTTAGGATATTGAAATCATCGCTTCCCCACCAATTCTCCAAAGTATAATTTAAGATCAGACTTGCAGATGGCAAATAATTCAATTTAGGGCGGGCGTGCCCTGCGGCTATCTCTTAAGTCGTCTTAGAAGATATATTCAACAGTTTTATTTTACGTTCACCACTAAATAACCGAATTTGCGTGGAAGAACGTTTTTATAAGTTCGTGACGCCATTAATCTCATTCCTTCCGCGAAATTTACTAGCGGGTTTATTAAGAGGTGCTTAACAGATTCCTAGTTTAAATGAAAAGTTCGCGAGAACCAGGGATCAGCGGCATAGAGGACGGGAAGAATCGCTTTAATTATTTTTTATCGTCCATTTAGCGATGGGCTCAACCACTACCACTTTATCAGATTATTGAAAAGCGTCTCGTTTGTTTGTTGGAAATCCACTATTCAATGAAATGTTTGATAGGAATTTAATTCAAAAGAGAATTTAAAGAAATTGATTTTCGGCTTCAACTAGTTCTATTTAATTAATGTTCAGAGGCTTAGTATTGTCTGCAATTAAAATTCAATGATCACGAACCGAAAATCGAAGACGTTTAATCACCAGCATGCAAACAAAAGTGAGGAGAAGAATCATGAAATGTCAATTACGATGGGAGCGTCAAAAATAAAGCTTATATACAGGTTGGTCCGAACTATATTCCGGAAACTTCGGCAGAATATACTGCAGAAAAGAAGTAGGTAAGAAAGTTCGTATTAATATATGTAAAACAATTATACTGAAAACACCTTTTATGTATTCGTTATTACATAATCAGAAATGTAATAATGTATGCTAAAACCGAAAGATGTAATTTTATAAGATTTAGTCCTCGCTATTTCTAATTAAACTTATAAAGGAGCGCGTTTTTATACCGAAATTAATAAATTAATTATAATGGCGTAATTAGTATCTCTGCACTTTACAATACATGGTATTTTGATCACACCTTTTCAGAATTGTTCACTCTTTTTCAGCAATTTTTTACTTGTTTGTGGCATTTTCCCGTGTGAATAATTAAAAATATAAGTCATGTAGGAAATAATTCTTTTTCTACAGATCCTGAAAAGGTTGAGGCCATGGTTAACTATCCTAGACCTCGCAATACTACAGAAATTAAACGTTTTGTTGGCCTGTGTTCCTGGTATAGGAGATTTATAAAACACTTTTCTTCATTATTAAGTCCTTTGAATGATATTTTAAAGGGTAAAAAGAAAAACCAACCTATTACCAGGAAAGATGATGCTGAAAAGGCCTTTCTTAAGATTAAGGAGCATTTAGTGTCGACCCCAATTTTATCACAGCCCGATTTTTCTCAAAAAATTCTTGTTCAGTGTGATAATTCAGATCGTGGAATAGGTGGAGTCTTACACAAGTATTGCAGGGAGAAGAACGTGTTATACCGTATGCCAGTCGGTCGTTATCCAGAGCGGAGCGTAATTATTCCATAACGGAAAGTGAATGTTTAGCTGTAGTTTTTTGTATTGATAAATTTAGGCCCTACATTGAAGGTTGCGATAAATTCACAGTTATCACAGATCATCATTCATTACTTTGGCTGAATAATCTGAAAAATCCAGCTGGAAGATTAGCGCGACGGGCAGTGAAACTTCGGCAACATAATTTTGATTTGATCCATAGGAAAAGTGCTCAGAATATTTTGGCTGATGCTCTTAGCCGTATTCCACAAGCTGATGAAGACGAACCTTCAACATCTACTATCATTTTTTACCTCAGGAACAGATTTTTGTCTTAGAAATTAATTTTAATACTCCCGATTCTTGGTATGTTTCTCTCAAAAATAAAATTTTAGCTAATCCCGATGATTATCCCCAATGGAAAATAATTGATGAGCGTGTACATAAGTGTGTTTCCTCCCGTGTGCTACCGCATTCCAATGATCGTGAATGGAAAATTCTTATTCTTAAAGAACAGAGAGAGATGGTCATTAAGTCTTGTCATGATCCACCAAATAGTGGTCATTTTGGTTTTAGTAAAACACTCAGTCATATTCAAGAATTTTATTATTGGCAAAAAATGCGCGTAGATATTTTAAAATATGTTAAAAAATGTTTAGTGTGTGGTGCTCAGAAGCATCCTAATCAAGCTAGGATGTGTTTGATGGGTAAATTTAGCGATATATCTAGACCTTGGGAAGTTATAGCAATAGATCTTATGGGTCCTTTTCCTCGATCCAAGAAAGGAAATAAGTTTATTTTTGTGGTCGAAGATTGGTTCACTAAGTATACGCAGATTTTTCCGTTAAGAAATAGTAATGCGCCAAAAATTATAAGTTTGATTGAGGATTATATTTTCATGGAATATGGCGTTCCTAATTTTATTGTATGTGATAATGGGCCACAGTTCATAAGTTCATTATTTAAATCTTTATGTAAGAAGTATAATGTTAAAATTTCATACACGCCGTTGTATGCTGCTCAATGTAATTTTGTGGAAAGGAATAATAAGACGATTGGAACGGCCATTCGGTCTTATATTCAAAGTCATGATGACTGGAGTATGTTTATTCCTCATATTAAGCAGGCTATGAACACCGCTATTCATGAAGTTACTGGTTTTGCTCCGTCATATCTAAATTTTGGTCGATATGTGCCAATGTGTGGAAATTATTTTGGTGAGCTTCAGGAAAGTACCGAAATTTAACCTGGAGATAGAAATACCTATGCTGAGGGTTTTAAAGAGTTTAGGGAACTGTTTCAAGAAATGCGTCAAAAGCTGAAGTCTTCATTCGAAAGGAATGCAAGGTCCTATAACCTCAGAAAGAGGGATTTAAGTTTCAATGTTGGGGACAAGGTTTGGCGGCGTAACAAAGTTCTGTCTAAAGCTGAGAATAAGTTTTCTTCTAAGCTCGCTCCCAGATATGTTTTATAAGTGGTTCACAAAAAGGTATCCCCAGTTGTTTATCTTTTGAAAAATATTGATGGTACTGCTGCCGGGAAATGGCATGGTAAAGATTTGAAAGTCTATTTTGGTTTAGGTGATGATTTGTCGAGTGTTTCAGAAGAGTAGATTTACTTTCTGATATTTGATTTACCTTTTTTTGAGTACTGACCTTATGAGTAATTAATAAATTTGATATTTGGTATTACTAAGTGACTAATATTTTTGAATATTTTTGAGATTATATTAATTTATGGTATTATATATTATGGGACATTTATGGTAAATATTTTGAGTGATATATTATGGTACATTTATGGTACATATTTTGAGTGATTTATTTTGAGACTCTAGATTTATCTAGAGATATGATTTTTGAGTACAGTCACGACTTATTACTTGGCTATTGAATTATTTGAGGAAAGCTTTTAAAGTGTAGGTCGGTGATATTTTCTTCTATGTCTTCTCTGTCTATGTCTGGATATGTAGACTGCGACAGGAATACATTTATAGACATTTTGATTTGAGTTTAATTTTGAGAGACGTCTCAAAATTTTACATTGAAATTACAACTACGGTTTCCTTCAGTTTTCTGTACCTAAAATTAGAATATTATCTTGTTCTTTTTTAGTTCTTAAGAGTACTGTTAGGGTCATACGACTTATCAAATTTAAATTTGGTTCAATTTAAGATTTTTCGCTTATTCTGGGACATAACTAAGTATTTTTAGTTTCATTATTTAATCATTAAAATGATTTTTGTGCTGTATAGTTAGTTATAGTATTAGTTATAGTATTAGTCATAGTGTTAATTATTAAGTATTAGTTATTAAGTCGAAGTCTTACTTATTATACTACGAAAATACTAAATATTTAGAATTAAGTTTCAAGATTGGTTTTACATACTATATTAGTAAATTTAAGATTTTGACGATAAGTGAACACTTATTCACGGCTATTTTCTGCTGGATGAATTGCTAGTTACGTTTTGAGGTAAGGTATCATAACCTAAAATCTACAAATATTAATTTAAATATTGTCCACAGGGTCTTGATTTTGGTTATTTCTTTCTGGTTTTTACTTTTCCTGGTTTGCCTTCCTTGCTTTGGATGGTTTTATCTTTCCTCTTCTTATTCAGTTGCACATGATTACATGGTGTCGAGACATCCACCCTGTTTTCCAACTCAACAAAGATTTGTGGCCTTGCTGATGCAACTGTAGTTCCTGGAGTTCACCCTGTGCAACCCTGTTCAACATTGCCGTACTCAGCTGCTGTTGTTGGATAAGTTACCCAGGCTTGTCTGATTTAATTTTATTAATTTTTCTATAAGTAGTTTTCAACATCTGTAATATTTCACTTAATTATATACTTTTCAATTTAATTATATACTTTAATTACAAATTTAAATAATATTTTAACCTCATTTTCAAAATTTAAACCTATTTCATTGTTTTTCTGGTTGTTATAAAACAAACGTATTTTATAACCAAACATTAATTTTAATTAATATATTTAGATTTAGTAGAGTATAAACTTATTTGTTTTATTGCATGAATGAGGTTCCATCTTGGCAAATATATTTTCCTAATAACAGTTTTCTGAATCTTAAATGTTATTTAACTATTAGGTAGATTCAGTGGTGCTCATTTAAGCACAAACCTTACTCACCCTATAATGCTCTCCAGGCGAACAGCACCGTCGCCGTAATGTATTAATAAAACTTTATTTTGTTATTACGTTGCGTTACAACGTTTCTTGTAAAAAAACCTTTGCTTGTAGTTGTACGTTGGGAGACTGATATTCTGATGAAAGTAAAATCGAAATTTAGTGTGATGGAACGTATAAAGTGACTGATTTGCGGAATTTGCCAACAAGAATAAAATAATATTATTTTAAAAAGTCCACATGTCTGTAGTTATTGCTGTAATTTTATTTCATTTAAAATAGTTAAAGTAAAGCGACAGCTGACTCAATAATAGCAACTTCCTGCAACCGCCCCCCCCCAACTAATAAATAATAAATAATGAGTCCTTTTAAAAAAGCCGCCCGTATTTCCTAGAATTACTTGATTTCACTTGGCCTGAAGGGTTGCCATATTAATTTCAAAGTCGGAGTCAATCGGAGTTAAAGAAACAAAACCAGCACAATTTAAAGCGAAACCTATGAAAATTTTATTTCCCACATGAAATTATACACAAAAATATTAAAAATTATTAAATATTTTATATCGTGAATAGTATACTATTTGGTAAGTGATAATAATATAGAAATTAATCAAAATGTAGGACACAATTAATAAAGTTCCTTAATATATTGAAAACATATTTACAACTCTCCTATAACAGTACCAATGTCTATTTTTCATTTCGCATTCAGAACTATAAAACGATGTAGGACATTTGCGACGATTTTAGGAAGTTTCCCAATCTATCACGTACGTTTCTCGGAATATCTCGTCTTCGCTTACGTTTCCTACTTGGAAAATGTAGGATGTTCCACCAGGTTTTCTATTGTAGACGAGATCTATCGCTAGAACTTATTCTCAACAGGTTGTGGCTCATTCATAATTCAATATGCACATAGACTGCTGAACGCCGCCGAGAAAATATATCATGGTCGTTTCCGGCGATTTTCAAAGGCGAACACACACGCACGCCCTCAGCTCTAAGATAAATATTGCACCAGTTCGGAGGATGTAGGAGGCGTGAAGACCTTTTTTTACTGTGGCGGGGTTGTTCTTAAAAATGGACGGTTTTTAAAATTACACCACATGAATAATATTAGTGCAACACTCCGATTTTTTCTATTCTACCTTGTCCATCTCTAGAAGCAATAGAATATTACTTATTTTCAACTTGAAAATATGCTTATAATGACACTACCTATTTTGGAGATTAAGACCATTATTCTACTACTCGTAGTATGCAACAGCTGACTTAATTGCTTCATATTCCCCAAAAACCACAATTAAATTAAAATATTTGTTTATATATTTTTTTATAAAAATGTAATATAAAAGTACAGAGTACCTGAGAGAACTATGTATTAAAAACCTTTACGTCAGATCTCAATTTTAGAGAGTAGAGCAAACAAAATATTTGTGACTAGGGACTGTAGAGAACTGATTACCAAAATGGGATACTTAATGGTCAACCGAAAAAAAAATATATTTAGATATCTTTAAAAGAAAACAAATTACCACAAACAACTACAAATTATTGACTTCTTTAAGAATACGAGCGGTTTCGTTAATATGTCGTTTATATATAAAACTCAATGCTGATTGGCAAAGGTATCAACCCACAGTGGAAACCGCTTAATCGAGAAACACAAAATTTCGACCCCTAAGAGGGTGAAGTTAGGGATCTAAGATTGCATTTTTTTAAATCTGTTACAAGAGTATGACATTTTGTACGAGATTCATTAAGTGACGTAATTGAGTACTACGAAGCGATTTTTGGAAATTCTTTTCCTAAGGGGGTGAAATGAGGGGTGTATTTTATATAAAAAATTAAATCTCTCCTAGGAGTATGTAATTTTGCACAACCCTAGTGCAGTAACTGAACACTGAGAAACGATTTTCGGAAAATCAACAATAAGGGAGTGACTTATGAATACTAGGAGTGAAAAATTGTGTATATATTTTTTAAAACCAGTCCTAGGAGGCCCACCGAGGCCCCCCGAAAGTAGCTATTTAGAAACGGGTAAAATTAGAGGTAAAGATTTGTACAAATCTTTGTTAAAGTCGCATCTAGAAGTATAAAATTTAGTACTAAATTTTTTTTTTAACCTGCAGTACTAATTATATAGTTGTCAATAATCTTTTCTCCGATCAAGAACTGAGGAATAGCCTGGAAGATATTCAAAATGTGTAAAACGCTTAAAATATATATTAGAAAACATTGACTCGTCCACAAATTCGTGAAAATAAATTAGTCCAGATGTTTGTAAAAAGGTCTCTGATTATTTTGAGGTTTCCTCGTAACAGTAATTTTCAGGTTTGTAATATATGTATATGATAATAAATAGATTTAAACTTATATTTCAGGAAACAGCGCGGGCATTACAGATTGTTGTAAATCAGTTTTAAAATATAAAGGAGATTTAAAAGTTGAGTTAGTAGAGAAGACCTCAAGAAGGTAATGTTGGTAATGGGACCAAAGATCAAATAACACTTGAAATATATAATATGTACAAAAATTGTAAGTAGTTTTTATGAATCTGTTTGATATATATTGCATTGTTTTTATATTTTTTGAAATATATATTTTTTTTGACTTTACAGGATATACAAAGAATAATAGGAAATACATAATTTACTCACTAAAAGCACTTAAGGTTTGTAATAGATGTATTTAGAATATCAAATACCAAACCAAACCAAAAAATTATGTTTTATTTTACTGGTATTCCTCACATTTGAAAGGAAAATCACTTCATAAGCAGAAGGACATTGTATAGTACACTCTATATTAATAATTAATTATTTTCTATCCTATACTTGTTAGTTAACCCATCACTTACTATGTATAAAATTAAGTACTAATTCCAAACCTATAGTTGTGGTTCTGACATATTCTGATGTAAAAAATGTCTGTACCGATGTGGCGGATTCATCTTTCCAAAAAAAATAGAGTGCAGTGCAGTGGCGAAATACATATAAAGGCTTTTTTTTGGAAAGATATTTTGATGTGTTTCTGGCATTTTAAAATAAGTTAATATTTAAACTTTCTGGCTTTCCTGACAGGTGTGTGAACACAAATCTAATAAAGGTATAATGTTGATAATGTTCTGATTATTACAGTTTGCATGGATGACTACTTTTGTATTTTTAATAAAGTATTTTTAATGAGTTTTTGAGTATTTCATTTTTCCTCGGTGGATTGTGTTCTAATCTTTATATATAAATTTTCATAAATTATATCTACAAAATTTATTACCTTATAACTTTTTGCTAAAGACTTTGTAGTTGATACATAATAAATATAAATAATATTTATATTTATTAACAATATATAGCTGTTTTTGCACACATATCAATTCAATTTGTGATTAACTGTACTGAAATAAAAACATAAATTAAGAGAAAAGGGGTGATCTATCAACTATAACATGAAATCTATCATCCTATCTCCAAGTCTTCTATTAATTTCACTTATTAAACAACTATAATTATTCAATAATCTTGATAATTCTATGAACTCTCCCAATATCGTCAAAACATGAAAACAAAAATTCACTTCCTATAGTTCTTACGTCCTTTTAACTGAAATTTAAGAAACAGGGAAGTTAATATTCTCACTGAGCAAGTTTATAAAATACCTTTAAGTAAAATCTCTTCCGATCTGCGGTAAAACACCTTTATTCTTACTTAAATAATTTCAATAATCTATATTTTTATTTATGACAACCACCTAATTCTAACTTTAACGTCAACTAAATTGAATATTAATGGTGACTAAATTGACTATAATGGGGTAAAATAAGGGTGAATGTTGTAGGCATAAAAACATTAAAATATGTCACAAAAGTATGAAATTTTGCATAGAGGTCTCTTAGGCGGTGTAATTGAACAATAAGAAGCAATTTTGGAAAATTTATCGCTTGAATGACAGAAATTTTCTCTAAAAGCCTTTTGAAATGTATACTAGGAATTTGAAATTTGCACAAATGTCCCTTGTAAAATCATCACTAGGAGGTTAAAATTTGTTAATTAAAATTAACAATTTGTTAAAACGGTTCTAGAAGTATGAACTTTTGCACAGCGGTTTAAGTGAGTACTAAGAAATTCGATTTTTGGAAATTCATCTATTAAGAGGGTTAAATTAGGGGTGAAAATTCGTACGTATTTTTTTAAATCGGTTCTAGGACTAGTAATTTTATATGTAAAATAAAATTACGTAAGAATAGAATCAGTATGATCACTAAAATATTAATTTTGAGTAGAAATAGAAAAATAGAGTGAAAACTACAAAAATAGTATAAAAGTGTATTCCAAAACACTACAACAGAATTGACTTAAAACTTAAACCTTACAATTTGCGAAAATATAGCCCAGGCGACTGTTTTGCCTAATTAGCGCAGTGCGAAGCCGAACAAAAAATTAGAGATCGAGTATGTTAAGCTGCTGAACATGCTTGAGTGAACGACCCGTACAGGTGAGACAGGTGAGAAGAGATACCGCTAATTTTATTATGGCTAAGTTTTTTCAGATTAAAATGAGCTCTTTGCCTGAGAATCTAAGCCTTCAAAAAAATAAATAACAAGTTAGAAAATACCAGTTGCCATTTTTAAAATTTTTAATAATCTGTTTCATGATTATTAAAAATTTTAAAAATGGAATCTTTAGAATACTTGTTTTCTGAGGAGAAAAACGAGAGCAGAGTTTTACATGTTGTAAAAGTTTTTCTAAAGCTTATTAAGGACACCCATTCTCTCTTCATAAACCTAAAACCAAATTTATCTCTAAAATGAATTATGTGAACTTACAAAAAAACGAGTTTTGAATCCTAGTGCATTTAAACTTAATTTACGCAAAATAGCATTTTGACAGCCAGACATCTCCATAGTGTTATAATAATATCATATTTTCATATCGCGTGCTATATTGAATTTATTTCTTTAGAGTAAGCTTGTCAGCAAATTTCCAGCACGAACCTCAAACGCAGGTTGTTTTCTTGTTGTTTCTATCGCTAATAAATTTCAAATTTGTTCCTTTGATGAGACTAGGAAGAGATTATGTAAAGCGAGATATTAAGAGGGGACTTGAGAGGTTTATAAGCCTAATTGGATAAAGAC
Source organism: Sitophilus oryzae (assembly GCF_002938485.1). Lineage (NCBI taxonomy): Eukaryota > Metazoa > Arthropoda > Insecta > Coleoptera > Curculionidae > Sitophilus > Sitophilus oryzae. The sequence continues at coordinate 272,220 of NW_022146952.1, read as the reverse complement.
ATATAAGCACTCAAATTAGATGTAAAAGTATATTTAAACAGAAATAGTAATATACTTGGAAATAATGGTAGCGCCGGAAATACTGCAATGTCCATTATTTGTTATAATATGGCTAATTATTATGATTATGTCATAAAGAGTTTTTTTTTAAGTTTTTTGATATAAAATCACCGGGGGGGGCGGGCAAAAAAAATCGGACACCTTAAAATTTTGTTTGACATGTAACATTATATTTTACCTCGTATGGCAACGTACCAGATGGCAACTTCCATTTTTTTAATTTAAAAAAGATACTAAAAAGTCAAATAATTTAGCTACAAACTGTTTAAAAAAATCACACAATATACAGGGTGGCGCACCTCATTCGGTTGATTATACGAAAACAGAAATACGTAGAAACAAAATATTTTATGGGTATATGTGGGGAGGCAATGTGCACAATTTAAAATTATTTTGAAATATACAGGGTGTTTCAGAACCAAGATCCATACCAAAGTTATATTTTTTCTTACGGAACACCCGGTATTTTACTTGATTTTTGGATTCTTGTTCCCAAAAAAGGCTTAAAAGGTTTATTATAAGGGTTAAATATGTTTAAAATATTTGGTTTTTGAGATATTTAAAGATATTTGAATTTACATGCTACTTTAGAATAGATTATTAAGACCATGTACAGGGTGTCCCACTAAGAAGAGCTCTCGGTTGTATCTCGGAAAGTATTAGTCGTAGAGCTTGCGGAAAAAATATTTATAACTAAAGAGAGCATGAGAAATTGCTGGAAATTATTAAAAATTATTTCTAAGTTCGTAGCGGCCGCTAGGGGGCGCAACTGCTATTAAAAATATAAAAGGAGCTTTTACACAATTTTGCCTAGATAACGGATACTATAAATAATAGATTCATAATCTTCAGTAAATTTTACATATTTTTTGTTAGAACCATTTTCCCCTATCTGCCAAAATAAAGTGGTGGGGGAAGAGCTGATGAAATGTAGGCGCTAGGGGGCGCTGCCTTACAATTTAACAAACATTGCGCGTTTCTTCCCAAAAATAAGCCCTTAATTATCTTATTTTTTTAACACGGTAACAGTAGCCATCTTGATTATGACCATTCTAATACAAAATAAGAGAAACGATTAGTTTATTCTAAAATCGACAATATACCAGAATACGACAATACCGGATGTATTAATATCTAATAATTAAGATATCAATTGTTACGGTTTAAAATTTCACCGTAACTTATTTTACTTATTTTGCTTATTTTTAGGAATAAAACTAAACTTACTTGAATAACTTGAATAATAACGTTTAATTAGCTTACTTCTTAACTGTACATATAACTTCTAATAATATCTTATCTATTAAATCTCTTCACCACAACAATTTCTTGGGATGGAGTTGCCTCCGATAACTGTAATATAAAACCTCATTAATAAAATATGAATTTGTCTGTTTAAAACCTACCTTTCTTTCTACAGTGGTTACTTTATTTAGACTTATGCTTGTGTTAGGATAATTTTCTTGGCATATTTCTTCGGAGGATTCTTGAATATAGACTTGATGTTATTATCTTTTGTCTGTTTTCAACGCAACAAGTGGGAATGTCGGGTCTGCAATATACATATGGGTAAGGATTTTATTATGTATTTTTCCTGTGTGTAATCAATTGATTTTACCTGATTATAGTTGATTTTTCCCTAAATTTCATCTTGTTTATATTACGATTTACAGACTGACGTTTCAATTGTTGTCAGCTGATCGTGTGACACCGTCGCTGAAGTTTGACAGATGGATCTTGTAAATTAGATTTTCGATCTTTTTAAACGTTTTTATATATGATCGGAAAATGTATTAATAATTTTCCGAAGATATTATGTTCTTATAGGGATTATTATAATTTTATTATGATGTAATAAAATGTTTCACTCAATCCGTATGCATTAAATAAAATTTTACATCGAATTTTATTTTGGGTCTTTTGTTTTACTGGTTGCCAGTGTTGGATTTTGGGTTGGTATCTTGGAGTCCAGCGTCTTTTGCGGATTTTGCAAACACGCGTCTTATTTCGACTTTGAACCATCTTGGTGAAAGCAAGGGAAGCCTTCTGATCTCTGCCGAAAATAAAAGAGAGAAATTCTAGTGAAATTTTGGCTGGTCGCCGTTCCATATTGGGATTTTCATTAGAATTACGGTCTTGGAATTCATTGAGGGTCGAGAAGACCGATTGGCAAGAAATTGAGCTTGGCCTGTGTAGTTGGAATTCCAGGGAAAACCTTGAAAAGGGATATCTTTGTTGGTTGGGTAAGAGACATCCTTAGGTGTAAGGTTCTCTTCTACAACTATTTATTTTAGAGGACAGGAGCTGTAGATGGGTGCGTGGACGTACTGGGATGAGTACGAGGACAGGAACCCTTTTCCATGGAGTAACATGCGTTGAGACGCCATCTTGTCTTGGAAGGTCCGCATGGTGGAAAGGTATTTTACTATGTCCAAACTAGAACGTGTCACTAAAATAGATCACATTTTAGGGTTCTTGTTCCTTGGTTCTTAGTGATGATTACGGTTTAGCTTAAGATTTTTATCAATTTTTTTGTACTGGATTTGGTACTGAAACTAATGTCATTGTGACGTGAATGCCACTGTGACGAGGAATACCACTGTGACACTGAAGACCGGCAATCTGGGTTTTCTCATGGACTGACTGGAACGATCACTGGATAACAGATAAGACTTTAATCATCTCTTATTTTATTGCGTTTATGATTGATTAAAATTTATTACATTAAATATACGATCGTATGTGAACTTGGTATACCAAGGGATTTTTACATTTAAATTTCATTTTATTCTTTATAGACATTTAATCATAATCACAAATACGCATCAGGGTTGTTCACAGTTTAGTCACAACAATATTTTGTGATACTATTCATGATTTAATTTATTTTACGGATAGTTCATTTTACTAGTATATATATATATTCTGTTATTTTGTATTTAAATATTTGCTACATTTTATGATAGATCTTGGCAATTTGTTTTAACTTTAAATTTAATATTTATTAAACGAATCCGGTACATTTTGGACTTTTCAATCAGTACACTTTTTCCATACACCTCCCTTTTTGATATGTCTTGTTCTGTGCATATATATTTTACTTAATTATTTACTGAGCTAGCTGGAACCTATTTGTAACGGAATCTGGTGAATCTGAGTTCTCATTATAAACTTTTTCACCCAAGGTGGCGTTATACAATGACAAGGGAATAAGAGACGACGACCTCAGTGAAGTCAGGGTGAATAGCTTTGGAAAAAGATGCTTTTGACATAATAGTATAAACGTCAAAGAGTTATTAAATCAACATTTTGATAGTCTTAGCAGCGTTTTTCTCTTTTGAAGAAAGGCATTTTTAGAAAAAGCAATCAAAAGATAAAAACGCTGCTGAGACTATCAAATTGTTGATATAATATTTTGAGTTTAAACTATCTCATTAAAAGCAACTTTTTTCCAAAGCCTACCATGACTTTTTACTGTGGCGTCGTTTCTTAGTCACTCTCATTGATATCTTAATTATTAGATATTAATAGACCTAGTATTATGGTATTCTGGTACATTGTCGATTTTTTGAATGAAATAATCTTTTTCTATCTTATTTTTTATTAGAATGGCCATAATCAAGAGGGCTAGGGATACCGTGTTAGAAAGATAAGTTAGTTAAGGGCTTATTTTTTCGTATTTATTATAATTTTGCTAATAACTTTGGTTTGAAAAAAGATATCAAGATGCAGTTTTCGCTGAATTTTTAAACTTTTATTACTCTTTAGTATCAGCTAAAATTACATACACTATCGCATTTAACTTTTTCGAAAAAACGCGTAATGTTTGTTAAATTGTAAGACAGCGCCCCCTAGCGTCTACACTCAAGAGCTTATTTTTATTGTTTATATGGTATAATATAGAGTAAGAAGCGCTCTTTTAAACGAGCCCCCCACTTATTGGACTCCGATCAACCAGTCCGGAGTTATTACCATTTAAATATAAACAGATCTAACCTTCCCCCACCACTTTATTTTGGCAGATAGGGGAAAATGGTTCTAACAAAAAATATGCAAAATTTACTGAAGATTATGAATCTATTATTTAGAGTATGCGTTATCTAAGCAAAATTGTGTAAAAATTCCTTTTTCTTATTTTTAATAGCAGTTGCACCCTCTAGCGGCCGCTCTACAAACTTGAAAATAATTTCCAGCAAATTTCTCATGCTCTCTTTAGTCATAAATATTTTTTTCCGCAAGCTCTACGACTAATACTTTCTGAGATACAGCTGAGAGCTATTCTTAGTGGGACACCCGGTACATTACTTTTCAGAATTAATTCTTGTGCTGAGTTTAAAGGTAAAGAAATAAACTATATTGAAAAATGGTATTGCTTCCTTAAATTTATACAGGGGTATCAAAAATTACTGATCTATTTTAAGGAATTATTTTATACAGAAACTTCGTTATTTCGAATGCAACACCCTGTATTTTTTTAAACAAACCGAAGCAGATTCGAATGCTCTTTCAAACTATATTAGGTTTCCTATACCTATCTAGCTCAGATTTTGAACAAAAAGGAATATTTAAATAAGATTGCAATCAAAATGGCTGGTGTCGCCATGGCAATTTTCTAGTGACAGCTAGTAACTATTTTTAAAGTAGACATTAGTTTATGGACATTATTATTTATAATTTATAACAGTTTACCTACAATAGTTCAATAAGAAAATATTCATTATTTTATCAAGATAAACAAAGCAGTATCTGCTGGCGCAACGAATGCATATGTTACTAGTGATTTTATTTTGTGAAGAAATTTGCTTCTTGGCCTCCAGAGCAGAAGAGCTTATGCTCAAAGATATCCAAATAGGAATCCTCCTGATAAGCGCTCCTTTGAAAAATCAGTTGTCCTATTTCGCAGAGCTGGTAGTGTGGTTTATAAAAAAAACCTATTAGGCAGAAAACTGTCGTTGGAAGTGAAGAAAATGATATATTTTTTTTCTTTTATAGAAAATCCATATATCTACAAGTAATCGTAAAATAAATTAAAGAACTACTTCTTCGTTTTACTTGATAGAATATAAATACATATTATATTCGCGTCCAGTCCGAATGTATTATCTTGATTTTTCATATACGTAGTAACGTTCCTGCGTGCACAATTTTAAAGCTATAAGCTAAATCCCCTCCCGTCGCTAGTCTAGGTGGCGGCGCCGGCCATGGCGCGGCGGTCGGTATTCTTTCGTGCACGGTGCAGTGCGGATCGCAGTTCTCTGATTTCTTCGTCGTTATATCGATGAAGCCATTTTGTTTATACTCTACTTATTTTGAATATTCCTTTGTAATATACGATGTTCTACAGCTAGGTAGTACACAAGGAACAATATGTAAGTATTGTATAATATTTATTTTTATTTTTAGAGAAAAACGAAGTGGACGTAAATAACGGAATATTGGAATTAGATAAAAGAAGAAAACAATAAGAATATCATATCAG